>NW_020897746.1:3718319-4237473 GCF_003984885.1 Neopelma chrysocephalum | reverse complement strand
GCTCCCACTGCTCCCACTGCTCCCACTGCTCCCACTGCTCCCACTGCCAGGGGCTCGGCGCGGGGCTGGGGCTGCCCCGTCCCTCCCGTGCTCTGCTGCTCCACGGCACTGGTCCATACTGGGAGCCGCTAACAGGGCAGGGGAGCCCCGTGTGTCCCACCCCCAGAAGGGAGCAGCCGCCTCTCCAGCTCCCAGACCCATGGGGCAGCCGGGCTGGGTCACCCCCGGGTCCCTCCAGACCCTCACCCTGAGCCCCATCCAAGAGGATGCTCCGCCCGTCCTCCAGGGATCATCCTGTCTCTTGGATTGCTCTCCCACTACTGAGAATCTTCCTAAACAGTCACCATCTCCCCGGAGTCCTGAGAAAGTTAATCAACACCGGAGACGACCCTTGAGGAGCTGCTGGGAGAAACCCTGAAGAAGTGAAAAAATATTCTGCTTATTTCTTGGCCCTGGTAAGAATCAGCCCACGAGCTGCAATGGGCTGTATCCAAACTCTGAAGTTTAACTATGCACAGGATTCCACCAGGTAAAGGGAGGTGGAGAGAGGAACAGCCTGCTGAAAAAGATGGGAACTGAAAATGCAAGTTCTCCCAAAAAAAGAGCCTTGAAGGGATGGCAAACCAGACTTTTTCTCACGTATTTTTGCCTTTGCATAGTTATTTATATCATTATAACATGGCGCCTCTTCTTGGAGGTGCTGAAACAGCAGCTAAGTGGCTGGAGGACCCTCAGGTCCAAAATGTGTGTGCCAGAGCAGGGAGGGCAGGACTTGCCCCTTTCCTCATGGCTGGCACTGGCACTGCCAGGTCTTGGCAGGGGTTTTTCCAGCCCTGGGGAGTGATGGGCAGTGCATCCCTCCTTAAAGCTTCTGCCAGTCCCTCCAGCCTGGAGAGGCCAAACAGCTCCAGCCCCACTGGAACCCCAGAGCCCACCTGCCGTGGTGTGCAGGACATGGGCTGCTGCAAATACAGCCCCTGCATGGATTGCTCCTGCTCCAGGGGATTTCCCCGAAATCCCTCATAAGTCAGTGATGGATATTTCGTAACAGCTCCCAGAAACCTTCTCCCATCACGGCTGGTGCCAGCAGAGCACCACAAGGCTGGTTCACACCCCGGCTGTGTGGGCAGCTCCTGCCAGGCTGCACCTGCACTCCCAAAACTCCTTCCCCAGGGGTGAGGGCTGCCCAGGGACACACCAGGACAAGGCTCCCAGACCAGGCTGTGGCGATGCCATCTGGCCACCATCAGCAGCCCAACCTCATGTGCCCACCCTGGGCTCAGCACCCCCCATATGGGGCTGGCACAGCTGGGGGTGGGTGGTCCTGCAGGACCCCAGCACCCATCGACACCCAGAGCAGAGCCAAGCAAAGCAGACAGAAGATTTTTCTTGCTGGGCATGGGGCACTTCAGGGGTGAAACTCCCGAGGCAGCTCTGGCCCCACAGAGGGGCCAACTGCAGCTGGGGGCCTCTGCAGGGCAACCTCCTTCACACAGTTGTCCCTAAAAACACTATTTCCTGAGCAAGGGAAGGGCCTGTCTCTCCACTGCCCATTCCATCAACCCCTCTGCAGCAGCCTTGTCTGCATCCCTCCCCCAAGAGCAGCCAGGACACACTTGCATGATGACACTGATGCTCTGAGCCAGCCCTGGGCAGCCACAGACCCGGCTGTTTGTTCATCCTTCACAAGAATTAAACAGGAAAAGAAGCAGGAAAGCATGATGTGAGCTCTCCCCAGGGAGGGCTGGAGCTGCCCAGCACTGGCAGGGACATCACCCAGGGCAAGGTCGCTGGGCCCTTGCAGTCCACCCAGTAACTCTGCTCTGCTCACCCCAACAGAGCTGCAGCACCCAGGGCCCTGCAGGACCCTCAGTATCCGAGGGCTGAGGCTGCCTGAGCAATTCTCTTTGAAGATATTTGATGCTCTGCTGCTGCAGAGAGGAGGGAACCTGCTCTCCACCTGCCTCTCCGACCCTCCTGGGCCCTGGATGCTGCTGGGAGGAACTGCAAAGGACTGAGAAGGAGAAACGGCAAAGGCCATCCCCTGGGACAAGGAGAGCTCTCTGGATCTAAGGAGCAGCTTTCCCCACCTGGAATGGGGCAGGATCTTGGCAAGGGGTGGCTGGTGCTGCTGCCCAGGACTCAGTGGGATGTTGGAGCTGGAGCTCCAACCCCCAGACACAGCCCAAGTGGTGGCCCCATGGCTGGCACCCAGTGAGAGCAGAGGGCACCACACAGACCCATCCCAGACTGGGACCAGTGGAGCACTGGTGTGAAGGCAGATACACCAGACTGGCCCAGTCACCCCTCCTGGCACCCTGCTGATTGTCCTGCAGGATCTCCCACAGTGGGACACTCAGCAGTCACATCTCCAGGTCCTTCCCCTGGGGGACATGGAGCAGTGACATGAACCTGTGCAAACAAATATCCAAAACCCCACTGAACCACAGCCCAACCCCATATGGGACACGCTGCTGCTGGCAGCCATGGAGGAGGATCCCAGAGCATCCCACTGGATCCCAGAGGATGTGACACCAGCAGTGCTGGGTCTTTGCCTCCTGAAACAGAAGAATAAATGTATTCAGGCTCAAGGGCTGTGATGCTGTTCCATGTTTGCTTTGCTTTGCCCTCTGAGGTGCCCTGGCTGGGGGTAGAGAGGCACCTCTGGGCGAGTTAGAGCTGTGGATCTGAAATAACATCCCTGGGAACGGTGCTGGATCACTCCTGGAGGAGCAGGGCTCTGCCCTGGGGGCCAGGGGCTGATGTGGGATGGGGACCAGCTGCTGGGACTTGCACAGAGCCTGGCACAGACCCTGGTGTGGAGCTGCTGGAGAAGGAGGATGAGGAGGATGAGTGTTAATTAGCGAGGGGCTGGGAGAGGGGGCATGAATCAAGTCAGTGGATAACACACAGCACTAGGTTTTTGGAAAACTGCTGTATCTCTGTGTCATGTTGGGGAGCTGGTGGTGCCTGCAGCTGCCCCAGGGCTCTCGGTGGAGAACAGCCAGGAGACACCAGCATCTGCTCCTCCAGCCCAGCCCAAACAGCAGCACCAACCCACCCCCAGGGATGAACCCCCTGTCTAAGAAACCAGTCCAAGGAGCCCACTGGGGATGAAGAGAAAGGCTGTGGGGACCTGGAGTGACGTCTGGCACACACAAAACCAGCCTCCCCCAGGAGAATGTGAAGACCCTGGGGATGGAGCAGGCAGGGCCTCGGGGCTCTGAGTCAGGCCACAGACGTCACAAGCTGATGGCCTCTGCAGTGCTGGCAGCCCCTGAGAGCCCCCACAGCAAGCCAGAGATGCTGCTGGATCAGTGCTCACTGGGAGAGGCTGGGGGACAGCCTCTGGCAGGGACCTGGAGAGCTCAGACCCGGCCAGTGAAGGCAGAGCAAGGAGCAGAGCTGCTGCCTTCATCCCACAAGTTTCAGGGTCCTGGTTCAGGGAGGGCAAAGTCATAAATTTCAGCTGTCTGTGGTTTGCAGCTCCATAGAAAGTGCTGCCAAAAGAAAGTGTTTTCAGCCCTGCAGCTGAGAGCAGAGGGACACCAGAGCTGAACCAGTGCCAGGCTGCAGCAGGGGTGCTCGTGGGGCAAGTTTAACCCCCCTGACAATGAGAGTGCTTTTCCTGCAGCCCCCCTCTGCAGGGTTTCTTAATGCCTTTAAAGTGCAGGGTCCCAGGGGCTCAGGTAGCCCTGTGAGCCTCAGAGCAGCATCCCTCCCTGGGCAGAGCACCCCTCTCCAACTCTGCATCCCACACTGCCCTCCCTGTGCTGGGAGGGGAGAATGTGAGTTTACAAAGTGCCTATATCTGCCCCACATACAGAAATACATATATGGGAGGGGGAAATGGGGACTTAAAACAAGCCAGGATGGTGCAGGCAGCAGCGAGATGTGGCTGGAAGCTTGCAGGAATAAATCCCTGCATCCCACCCTCAGCAGGGAGCCTTGTCCTGCCTCTGCTCAGCCCTGGCACCGTCACTTTGCAATCAGTGCTTTATTTTGCCAACAATGTGCACCAACACACCCACGTATGTGCTAACACTGTGCACAAACACACCCACATGTGTGCAAACCCCCCCCCCCCCATTCACAGGTGAGCACAGCCCTGAAAGACCCTTTTATCCGAGTCCACCTGAAGGCAGGGGCAGATGCCAGCCCTTGTCCGCGGCTCACCACGCATCTGTGCCCCTCCCCAGTACCAGGGCACACATACTGTGCCATCTGGAGCGTGACACGGTGGCAGCAAATCCAATTTATGAGCCAGAGGATTGCCAAACACATCTGGCTCTGTCAGGTCACCCCGCACCGCTGGCGCTCGTCATATGGATCCAGGACAAACCCCCGCCTTTGTTTGCTCCTGTTTGGGCATCAGGAGCTTCCTGGGCACTGCAGGATGGCAGCTCGGGAGCATTAGCTCACCGTAGGGTGAGTTTGTCTTCATGCTAAACCCTTCCTGGAGATGTCAGCTGCCAGAACGTGTCATTTATGCTTCATAGCGCTGCCTTGGCGCTTCATGGATGTGACAGAGTGACAAGCAGCAGCACCCTTGAAGGAAGGGCTCGGTCTGGATGGCTCTTCTCTGACAAACAAGTGTGAGCTGGGCTGGGCTGAGCCAGTCACTCAGAGTGACCACTCTGCAGGGGCCAGGGGTGGCCGTGGAGGTGGCCGTGGTGGTGGGGACACGTTGTGAGCTGTCACTCGGTCACTGGGAGGTGCTCCCGAATCCAAAAGCAAGGCTGGGGCTGTCACAGCTCCGTGTCAGAGCCGGGATGGTGCCTGCCCGCCCCCCGGGCTCCGGTGAGTCACAGCACACCGCCCTGGGAAATGGGGCGGCACTGGAGGGAACTGGGTTGCTGCTGTCTGTGCGATGGGCAGGCTGGAATGGCAGAGTCAGCTTTGGGAAAGGAAACCGGGCGGGGGGGGGGGTTCTGCCTGTTGTTAGTGCACTCAGGAGGGTCCTTCTCCCCATCCATACCAGGAAAATCCTTCGCCAGTGTGAGCCTGCCCGCAGAAACCGACAGCCCCTGCCACAGCCCCTCTTCAGAGAATCACAGGATGGTTTGAGCTGGAAGGGAGCTTAAACCTCACCTTGCTGCAACCCCCTGCCATGGGCAAGGAAGCTTCCACTAGAGTGGGTTGCTCGGAGGGACCAGGTTACTCAGAGGTTACTCCTGCCATTCGCCTCTCTGATCCTCTCTGAGCCGGAGCAGGTTTCCCAGTGGTGCCAGTGCTGAGTGGGGATCAGACCAGGGGACCAGTGCAGTGCTGCTCCAGCAGCCCACCCCTGGTGTCCCCAGCAGGCTGAGGCAGTGGGGATGCTGGGAGGCTGTGGGGAGTGTCAGTGGGGGGCAGGGGGAATGTTGGGGAGCAATGGGGTCCAACCGCAGCTGGCAGCCCCTGGGGACATCTGCTGCAGTCCAGGGGACAGCTGGGGCCATTTGCAGCTTTGCACTTCTATTTCCACCTTCAGAGAAGCTGCTCTGTGAGCCAGGAACGCAGCGGTGCTTTGCCCTCCTTGCCTCAGTTTATCTCATAAAAACAAATCTCACCTCTGTCCCCTTTGCAGCAGCTCCTGCAGAGGGTTTACCAGCCCCTGGCCAGAGGGATGGAGGCAAAGAGCTGGAAGTGTGGGCTGAAGGCTGGGACATTTCCCTTCCCACATCCCTGCTGTGAGACCAGAAGGAACTTGGCCAGGATCAGCACAAGGAGCCACATCCATCAGCTCCGGGTAAATACAGACGATTGTTTGGAGCGCTGCTGGAAAGGAGAGGAGGGAAGCACATGAGCACCCACACAGGTCACTGCACAAGGAAAATGGAGGCAGTGGGAGGGCCTGGCTGACCCACAGGGTGAGCACAGCCCTGTTTGGGAGATGTGAAGAGGTGCTCAGGTCCTGGTGTCAGATCAAACTCCCCTCCCCTCCTGATGCCGCTGGAGCCACACTGGCCTTGACAGAAATGAGACCCGAATTTGAGCATAAAGCAGCTACGTGGGGTATCTTATCACTGCCAGCTCCTCTCTGCTTCACACTAATGCCAGAGGAGGCTGATGGAAGTGCACATCATTCCCCATCTTCAGAGCCATGGAAGAGCCACAGAGCACTGCTCAGGCACTTGGGAACAGCTCCGATGCCAGGAGACACCACAGCTCAGAACCCTGCAGGGAGGGGAGCCCTGAGCCCCCCATTCACCCACCAGGTCCCCAGGTCTGCAATGTCCCCTGCCCTCCACTCCCCTCTGACAAATGTGATTTTGGGTTCTTCATCTTTTAGTCCCAGAGCATCACCTCACCACAACCTGGTCAGTGGGTGGCATCCCTGCCCATGGCAGGGGGTTGGAACAAGATGATCTCTTCCAGCCCAAACCATTCTATGATTCCATGATTCCATGATCCCTCCTCCTGGCTCAGTTGGCAACCTGTCCTGCTGGGGATAGTCCCCAGTGTCCCTGCTCACAGAAGGATGCTCTTGCCTGGTTACCCACCATGAGAGGGGACTTTCCTTGTTTGCAGATGGTTTACAGGTGCCTTGAGTGTTCTGCAAACCAGAGACATGGCACTGCTCATCCTTCAGGGCAGGGAGGGCCCCATGGCAGGAGGCTCCAACCACAGGCAGCCAGGAAAGGTGCCTCTTCATGACTCACCAACACCACTTTCATTCCTTCCAAGCAAAAATTTGGGGAAACCAGGAGAGCTGAAGGGCTGTGCTGGGGACACCAAGAGAGCTCAAAGGCCAGAAGCCGGGAGACAGCACAGAGCTGGGCACACGGGCTCAGCAGGATGGTGCCCCTGGGCATGGCCAGGGCTGGCTGCTGCTGATAGTCCCCGACAGGAAATATGTCAGGAGCAGGAGATGCCCTGACAGGCGTCGGCTGCGCCGGAGCCCCCGGCAGAGTCTGCGGAGCCGAGACAGCGGCTGCCCGAGCTGTGCTGTCAGGAGCTCTTATGGTGACAGTGCCTTGGGAGAGGGGGTGATGGGGCATGGGGACGGTGCTTGGGGAGCAGGAAGAGGTTTCCTCCTCTGAAACCAGGACGGGCAGGGGGAGAGGTTTTTGGGGCAAGCCAGACCAAAATGCTGAGACTCCACAGCTGAAAGCTGCAGCCAAGGAGCTGCCAGCCCGGGTCACCTGTCCCCCAGGGCAGGGGACATGCAGCCCACTCTGTGGGACCTGGCACATTCAGAGGGAACATCAGTCTCCCTTGTAAAATGAATGAAAAGCTCATTTTTTTTGACCTTGCTTTTGGCTAGATCCGTCCTTTGCTCCTGCCCTGAAAAGGAAGGAGCATTTTGACCATGGACATGTGGACAGCAATAATCAGCTCAGATCCAGGACAACGCTGAGGTCACTTCTGCCCCAAGATGTGAAGGTTAATTTGGTTATTTAAGGATAAGGAGTCACTGGGGAAAGGGTAGGGGACCGTGGCATGAAAGCCCAAGGAGTCAAGGCCATGCAGTAAGCAGGGAAGGGCTCCTCATGGGCAGTGACAGGTGGCCCCAGGCAGGCAGAGCACTGGGGGATGTTTACAATATGACATTTTCATGCACTCTGGAAAGAAAAAAAAAACCACCCCAGTTGGTTTTCAGGGCAAGAGCGTCACGTCTGCCTGCCTTTGCACTGAGCATGGCACGGAGCACTGCTCCCAGCAGGACACGGGGCAGGGGAGCCTTGGCTGCCAGCTCTGCTCTGGGCAGGAGCTCAGCCTGGCTGCTGGGAGCAGAGATGTGATGATGGCTGCAGTGTCCCCTGGCAGCCTCAGTGACAGCCTGGGAGAGAGGAGCCATGGCTGAGCCCAGGCTGGGTGGGTGAAGACCCCCTTCTGTGGTCCTATGTCCCCAGTCTGGGGTCTTGGGCATCTCCTGCCAGCACCAGACCCTGCTGCACCAGACCTTGTGCTAACACTGTGGATCCACTGAAGATCCCATCTCCTTCTGACACTGTCATGAGAAGCCACATACCACTCCCAGCCCCACAAACCCCTTCAGGCATCCCTCGAGGGTGCCAGGCTCTCTCTGAATTTAGAGTAGCTATTCACATTTAAATTTCTTGGGCAGGACCCTATGCTGTACTTCAGGGGTGTTCTTACCTAATTTGCCATTTTTCTCCTGGAAATCCCTTGCCTGTGCCTGCTAGGACATGTATCACTCATGCAGAGATGCACTGCCAGGTGCACCCCTGCAGTCCTGCCCTGGTTAATGCTACTACACTTTGTACCACCAGGACCACTGCAGCCTGCTGCAGAGGGGCTGGGCCGGAGCCCTGCTCCCCCATTGCACCTCAGGGCTGTGGGACACACATCTGAGACCTCGGCATCACACATTTCATCTCCTGATGACCTGAGAGCTCTGCCGTGTCACCCCGTGTCACCCAAGGAAACGCCGTGTCGGTGGCCCAAAGAGACACCAGCTCTTTGCTCCAGCCAATAATCCCGGCCAGGGCAAGATAAGAGATATTACAGAAACTCCTCTGAGCCTGAGAACAGCTGCACTAAATCCCTTTAGTCCCCAGCAAGACATTTGTTTACGGGCAGGCTGGGTTCTGTTACCCGAGGGTGTCTGGTACAGGCTGTCCGTGGCTCCCTGCCCACCCCCCGCAGCACCGGCACGGGTCCCTCGGCCCCCTCGGCCAGGGGGGAACAGGGGCTGGAAATGGGATGGGGGCCAAGGTGGGTTTTGAGACCTCAGATGAACTCTTGGACCTGGAAGAGGTCAGTTGTGTGGAGCAGGGACGAGGTGGGGAGTGCCTGTGCCAGAGTTGGCTTCCAGTGCCCCCGTGCCTAAACTGGGTGCCACAGCCGTGACCCCAGGGCTGAGCTTCCTTGCTGATGGCAGCACAGGTGACACTGGTTTCCATGAGCCTGGCTGTGACTTGGATCAGCAGGATATGCCATGAGGATGCCCTCGGTTCCCCTGAAGTGATCAGTGATGCCAGCAGGGATCTTCTCCCATACCTCCTTCGCTGGCACTGGAGGATCCCAAATCCAGCACCACTCTCCTCCTCTCTCCCCACTGACACCCAGCCCTCACCAACTCCTGCCTCTACCCCCATCTGGCACTGGGGGTCACCAGGCAGCAGGGCAGGAGCCAGGGTGGGTGTGACCCTCTCCAGGGCCTGTCACCTCCATATGGCCCCAAAACAGGGCTGAGCCCCCTTGGAGTGGCACGTTCCCCATGGTGGCCCCACCAGCTCCAGGAACAGGATCCATATGGTGACAGGCTGTTCCAGACAGGCACAAAGCACCACGTATGGCTGATCCATCTATGCATCCGGGAGGGCTGCAGCTCCCCTTTACAGTGGGGGCGGAAGCCACAGCGGTTCAGGTTTCTCCTCTCACCTGTCGCTAAATCAAAGGCCATTTGGATTTAATCTCCGAGAGAGGCAGGTTTAACCCTCTCTGGTGCAGCTGGGTGTCCCCACACCGGGGTGAGGACCTACCTCCCTGACCCTGGTACAGGCAGTGGGAGTAGACAGGCAGCTCACTGCCAGCACTCTCTTCCCCTCTCCTGCTTTCGACTGGTCTCCCACCCAGGGCTCATTCCGTGTGGGAGAAGCAATGAGTCACACTCCCCACTGCCTGTGGTGATGGGCAGCAGCTGGGGACACACCAGGCAGTGCCGATGATGTCACTGGGGTTCCTCATTACTGCCCACTTCCTTCTCACCAACCTCAGCTGGAACACCAGAAAACCCTGTTGGAAATGCAGCCGCTCTCACATCCACCATGAATTTATCCATGGGCAGAAACAGGAGGCAGGGGCACAAGCAGGTGGTGTGGGGTGGGAGCATCCTGCAGGCACAGGCTGCCCTCACTGCCACTGTGTCCTGCTATGGGGTGCAAAGGCACAGGGTGCTGGGGCAGCGGGCACCCCATCGCAGGAGTCAGCGCTGTATCAGCTCCAACAGCTTCCAGAAGCTGGCCCAGAGTCATGGGAATGTGTCACCCTGCTGCAAACTGCTCACCACCACATTTATAATGATGCTTCACTGCCTGTGAGCAATGGGCAAGGCCCAAGGCTCCCATTTACCCCGTGTGTGACCCGTGGTGCTGATCTGGGGCATCGTGTCCAGGGCTGGAGCAGTGCCCAGCGCCAGCTGCTCCTGCACTGTGCCTGGGAACGTTGGAGCCACCGCTCCCTCTGAACCATGACAGCCGAGCACTGAGATGTGAGCTCCCCAAAACCACGTCCAGACACAGCACAGGCTGTTCCTGCAGTGTGCAAAGTGTCTTGCAGCAGAGCCATGCCTGGCAGTGGAGCTGGGCAGCACTCGGGCAGTGGAAAGGGTCTGTTGTGCTTTTTTGGCTTCCCCCTCACACAGTCACTGTCAGACACCAAACATAAGCTTGAGAGTGAAATACAAATGTATGTTTTCTAAAGATGCTGCAAACCTTGTCAGGACACTGGGGCCTTTTTTGGCAGAACTCCACTCACACCCCTCCATCAGAGGAGCTCTGTGGGCTGGTTCAGGGACAGAAGAGGCTCCACAGTGTCCCACATTCCAGCTTGCAATCAGCAGTGTGAGGGGAGCAGAGCCCAGGGTTTCTCCTGTATTAAGTGCTGTTGGCTTTGTCCAGGAGCAGGGGTCCAGCCCCCTCCTCTGCCCTCGTCCCTGTGCCTCCCTGGTCCCTTCATCTGCAGCTTCCCCCCAGTTCTCCCCTGCCAGCACACGGTGGGAAGCAGCAGCCCACATGCCATTTTCCATCGTTCTGACCCAAACTGCCCTCTCCTGCCGGCCAAGGGCTGCCCAACCTGCCGGGGCTTTGCTCAGGCAGGGACTGGCTGGCATTCCAAGCTTGGCTTTCGGCTGTGCCTAAGCCTTGACACTGACTGGGACCCTGAGGACCATCTCTCACCTTCCCCCAGGGTGTCCCAGTGCTCCGTGGCTGTTGGCCCTGCAGAGGGTTGGCTTTGGGGAAGGATGAGCACTTCATGTCCTGACGGACCCTTTGCTCCAGAGACGCCTGGGAATGCTGGATGTTCACAGGCTGTGACTCCACCTGCCCCAAACCCACCCCTGGCTCACCTGTGCTCCATCCCAGCTCCTGCCCATCACTGCTGATTCCTCTCATCCGTTCTCCCACTGCCTGCCCCCCTCCCTGCCCTGCTCAGGGCTCTTTTCCCTCCCTGCTGCCTCCCTCCCTCCTTCATTCCCTCCCTCCCTGGGGCGTCATGGTCCCCTCTCCCACGGGCACAGAGCTGGCAGAGGCTTTGCCTCCGATATGCTCCAGTCCCCACGGGTGCAGCGCGTGCCCTCAGTAGCAGGATCCAACAGTGCACCTGGATTACGAAATCCCACAGGGATCCTGCTCCCTCCTGCAGCACTGCAAAAGCCACGAGCCACCCCAGCTCCACTGGCCATCCCAATGTGTCCCTCTGCTCATCTCACAGGATGCAGAGTTCTTCTGTAGGACTCATCCACGGCTGTCCCCATCTCCAAGCGCCCATAAAGGCTCTGTGAGTCTTTCCCTGGGGGAAACACAGACTGAAATAATTATTTTTTTTATAATACCTGACGCAAGCTGGTCAGCCTTGAAAAATACAGCATTTAGGGACATCACTCTGGGCACAAAGGGCTGCAGTGGAAAACAAGTTGCTGCGTTCATCCTTCCCTGTCTCTTCCCTTCCCTGCACACAGTCCCCCCCCCCCTTTGCTTTCTCTGCTGTCAGGGGCCATAAGCTCATGGGGAACGAGCTATCCATGCAAAAGGCCTTTGGAAATATTCATTGCTCATCTCCTAACAAGATTATCCTGAAATCCTCCGCTGCTCTGAGGGAGATTTAAAACCTTTCAGGCTCTCGGTAACCATAGCAGCACAGATGTGAGAACTGAGGGAGACAAGTGATGTGAAAAATCATTGGGGATGCAGAGACTGGCTCTGTGTGACTGTGTGTGACTGCAGTGCCACATCTCTTTGTCTCACACAGCCTGGGCTGGCCCTTTGTCCTGCCCACACCACACAGGACACTTCCACTCTTTGCAGAAATGACCCAGACCAAGGACAGTGCTCGTGACATGACCCAGTCTTGGCTCCCACAGCACCAGGGTCACCTTCCCAGCCAGAGTCTGGAGTTTGGGAAACCCTCCATGGATGGCATTGCTGCTTGGCATTTGCCTGCATGTCCATCAGCTCATGGCTCCTTCAATGTGGGGTGCTGGTGGAGGGTTAGAGCCAGGATGGGGTGTTTGGAGCCTGGGGTGCCCAAATCCCTCCTGCCATGGGGTCCTCCTCCACCCTCAGCATCATTTCTGCACCTGTGAGAGAGACGCTGGGTGTTGTGAGGTTGAACAGATCCATGTTTTGAGGCCCTTTGGAATGAAATGCTGGGAAAAGGAGCAGCAGCAAGGGCATCACAAAGTCCCCCAGCACATCCTGAGAGCATGTGGAGTTTTGCTATAGCAGCTGGGAGGAACCACAGGAAAACCCTTTCATCTCCTCCCTTGAAAACCCCTGTCACTACGTCTATCTAAGCACAAAGAAGCATTGACCAAATTCTTTTCTATTTAAAAAAACAAAAAGGGTTTTGGCTTTAAACAGCTTCCAAAACCTGGGGTACGATTACTTGTCCTGCCCTGCTTCCGCAGCACGTTTGGGTCATTTCCACTGATGCCAATGGCACAACCAGGCAACAAAGTGTGATCACTCCTTCGTTCATGCGCTTATACCCAACACCTCTGCTCATCCACTCCTTCTCCTGGTTTTCAGCCTGTTGAGGTCCTACAGCTGTGCCATCACATCTTCGGCATCCTCAGCTCCTTCCCATGGCTCAGCCCTCGGCATCACCTTTGGGCTCTCCCCATGGCTCAGGAAACCTTACCAGAAAGAGCTTCATGTTGGCAAGCCAAGGTGCATCACCAGATGACACCACGGGGTACTGCAGACCAATCCTTTGCCAGTCCTGTTAGGGACCAACCTTTTCCTTCTCCGAGGGCAGGCTGAGACCAGGGCAGGACTCTGCTCACCTTGATAAAATCTTGGCTCTCCTAATAGTAAGACCAGCTAAGGAAAGCTAAACATGGCTGAAATGTAACAATAATTTGGGGATTAAGAGGGAGGAATAATTCTTGTGAAAAAAGAAATCAACAAATTTCAGCCAGATCAATAAATCACAATCAATACCTTCAGCCAGAACTAAATGCTGGAACTGGGACTTGGATATGGAAAGGAGACCAGCTGCATTAAAGCTACAAGAAACCACACACGCCCAAATTTATGATAAGAACTTATTTTAACTTTTGAGCGAGCTCCCTTTGTATTTGCACTTTGCATAAATCAGCTTCTGAAACAACTCAAGCACGGAATGGAAGGTGGCTGCTGAGGAAACACACCCAGGTAGGGCAGCCTGCACCTCTAAAGCAACCCCACTGCTGAGTCAGGGCCAGCATTCCTCCCCACATCTGCCGGCATCCGCTCCTGGAGACCGCGGTGCATCGTTTTCAGGGAGATTTTATTGTCCCCTCTGGTTAAATATTTCATAAAAATCAGGGGATAACTGACAGCTGAGTGTGGAGGTTATGACGGACGGGAGAGCTTATTTTTCCCCCTCAAGTCAAATATTTCATTGCTTCACTGAAGGCTTGGGCACGTTTGCAGCAGCGCTGTCTGCAAACGAGTCCCCAGCCCCAGGTAAGCACAAGAAATGCTGTGGGTGCCGCTGTCCAGCCTCTGACATGCCTGGCCTTGAGCCACCCAATGGGTAGGGATTGCCACTGATTGTTGCTGCTGCCAGCAAGCCCAGGAATGCCAAGGAGCACCCGTTAATCTCCAGGCAGGACAGCAGTGCTGGCCGGCTGCGGTGCTGCGGCTCCCGGTGCTCCCGGCAGCGGCGGCGGTGCAGTGCAGCGCGCTGAGCTCCAGGGCTGGAGTGGCTTTCCAGGGCTGAACTCCGCGGATTGGCCCGGAGCACCCCACTCTCCTCCCTCCCTGCCCTCCCTCCTCCAGCACCCACAACCCACTGGAGATTGGACAGCTTGGTGCCACATGGCAGAGGAACCAGGATAAAAAAAAATGAGCCGGACTTGTGGATTGTAGAGTGCGCGGCGAAACAGCCGGGGAGAAGTTTGCGGAGCGGTGACACCGAGATCCTCTGGCTGCACTGAGTCGCTGCAGGGGAGGACGGACAGACGGAGGGACAGACGGAGGGACACCGGGGTTGCAGCCACTCAGGGGCACCTGTGGGGTGAGCACCAGCTGCGGAGCATCCTGTCCCCTCTGCGCCAGCCATGTCCCTGGGGGTGAAGGAGAAGAACCACGTCCGGTTGGTCTTCTTGGGAGCTGCCGGCGTGGGCAAGACATCCCTCATCCGCCGCTTCCTGATGGACACCTTCGAGCCCAAGCACCGGCGCACGGTGGAGGAGCTGCACAGCAAGGAGTACGAGGTGTGCGGGGCCACGGTCAAGGTGGAAATCCTGGACACCAGCGGCAGCTACTCCTTCCCGGCCATGAGGAAGCTCTCGATCCAGAACAGCGACGCCTTCGCCCTGGTCTACGCCGTGGATGACGCCGAGTCCTTCGAGAGCGTGAAGAGCCTGCGGGAAGAGATCCTGGAGGTGAAGGAGGACAAGTTCCCCCCCATCGTGGTGGTCGGCAACAAGGCGGAGAGCGGCGGCGAGCGGCAGGTGCCGGTGGAGGACGCCCTGTCGCTGGTGGAGCTGGACTGGAACAGCCGCTTCGTGGAGACGTCGGCCAAGGACAACGAGAACGTCCTGGAGGTGTTCAGGGAGCTGCTGCAGCAAGCCAACCTGCCCAGCCGGCTCAGCCCTGCGCTCTGCAAGAGGAGGGAGACCCTGCCCAAGGAGCAGGCGCTCAGGCCGCCCATGAACAAGACCAACAGCTGCTCCATGTGCTGAGCCGGCCGCCCTGGGGCCGGGAGGAAGGCACCAGCAGCAGCGGCACTGGCTGGAAACTCAGGTGGGCTGGGTGGGGAGAGGCGCTGCCTCGGCCAAAACTAACCCTGCTGCCTCCCATCCCTTCCTCCCTCTTCCCCACCCAGCCCACCGGGAGCGGAGAGGGTTGGAGGTGACAAGGAGGAGGGAGCTGGAAGGGATGCTGGTTGCCAGGACAGTGTGGGGAGAGGGTGAATTCCCAAAAAAGGCAGGAGGCTTACCTGGGAAACAGCCATCAGCAGCCAGAGTGCTGTGTGGGAGCAGACAGGCACAAACAGTGGGGCTCTGGCCATGGGATTGGAAGGCAGATCTGGGCACCTGCAGCTGCATCACCCCCACTGGTGCCGCTCTCCCGGGGAGCCCTCAGGCCCTGGGTCACCTCAGCCCAAGCATCGCACCTCCCGGCACGGCCACGGCAACCACGACAGACCCAGTGTCCGAAGTAGTTCTGAGTTTGTACCTGGCGTAGAGCATGAGATAGGGCAGTCTGTGCATCAGTTTGGTTTTCTCTATTCTCTTTTCGTTTGTTTGTTTTTTAAGCATTCCCAATAAACACGTTGTTGCGAAGTGGAGCTGGAAAATGTCTCAGTTTCTTTCTCCTGTCTTTCAAGTGCTGCAGTGCCCAATATCAGTGTTTTATGCCCTTATCACTCTGCAGTTTGCTTTCCCTTCTCCATGCTCCATCCCTGTCTGGAGTGTCCTGGCACTGGAGGAGCCTCCCCAGCTCTCCAGCCTCCTCTGGCAGTGTCAGGACATTCAGTGTTATGATTTTGCTGCTAATTGAACCACACTTCAATTTTTCACCAAGCAGGAGAAACTAACAATAGAACACCTTCTCACCTCCAAGTACAGAAAACAACAACCAGCCATTAAAAGACAGCTGATCCACTGGAATAAAACCACAAACACATTAAAAGGAGATAATAAATGGTGCGGGGGAAGGCACAGAAGGGCCCTGTTTGCTGTGCTTGAGTGTGTGCTGCACTGATTTACTCTCCCCTCACACAGTCCATCCTTGCTGTAATGAGCACTTAACCTGCCCAGCAGCCACACACACACCAGTTTTCATAGAGATATTAAAACTCAGTGAATTAAAAAGTCAACCCCCCTAGTCCAGACCCAAGGGAGATGGGCACTTTGGGGTCCTCAGCTCTCAGAAGCCCAGCCCTACAGAACAGTGTTTCCCTGCTCAGTTGGGAGGCACCCAATGCTCCCAGAGAAGGTGCCAGCAGGGAAAGCCCAGCCTTTCCACAGGCATCATTTGCTGGGGCACCCTGGTACCACATCCCCCCGGACACTGCTGCAATGACAGTGACCTCCAGGCAGCCAAAATCCTTCTCCTGCAGTCTGGAGTCTGATGTGGGATGAGGCTGGGGGGCAGGCAGTGGTGTGGGACAGGCAGCAGAGGGGACAGGCAGGTGGCTGCTGGGGGTTCAGGTTGCCCTCACCTCTCTCTGTCTCTCTGCCACATACTTTGTGCTGCCACCGCTGCTTTGTGAGGCTGTGTGGCCATCCCTGGTCCAGCACCCTGGGGACACACAGAGCTGCTCAGGATAGAGCCCCTTCCTGGGGAAAACAGGGCTCCTGCCTGCAGGGAATGGAATATAAAGACAGTTCACTGTGGTGCCCACAGCAGGGATGGGTGTGAAGGATGCAGCCACAGGGATGCTGCACCGTGGTGGTACCCACCAGCCAGGACACCTGGCACGGCTGGACAGGGACAGGGTTGTCCTGCCAGCCCTGACCACACTCAGCCCTGGCCAGGGATGCCTTGGACTAACTCTCTCACTAACCAGCTGGCCCTGCAGGAGTCCCACACCTTCCAGAGAGGGTTTGTGTTTGGATTGGGTTATGCAGAATCAGGAGGATCAGGCCCTTGGTTTTACAGTATTATGCTAAAAGCAGAAGAAAACCTCTCTTTGCAGTGTAAAACGAGGATGCTGGGCCGAGCAAGGCTGGCTGCCAGCCCCCTCCTCTGCAGATCCATGGTATGGACTGGAAACAGCTCCTGACATCTGAGGGGGCCCAGCAGCCTCCCCAGGCTCAGGCTGGCAGAGCTTCCATAGGGAGAGGCTCCCCTGTGTCCCACTGCTGCCTTCCCTGGGCAAAGCAGTAACCCCAGGGGGCTCCAGGACCCCCCACTCCCAGCCAGTCCATGCCCAAGACCTGACCGAGATGCTGCAGCTGCAACGGATGCAGAAACCAAGGTGCTGGAGGTGCAGAAGATGCTGGAGCTGCAGATGGAGGTGCAGAGGGAGGTGCAGGAGCTCCCGACGCACATGCCGGACCCTCTCCACGGGCCCAACTCCTGCCCCCGCAGTTCTGGGCTCCAGCAAAGAGCGGAGCCATTGGAGGAGCTCTCCAGCAGCACTTGCCCCTCGCCCAATGCCCGCCAGCCTTGTACAGCCCCCTCCCGCCGGCTCCCGGCCCTGCAAGCGGCGGGGTCCCCTCCCAGGGCCGCCCCCAGCCCCGCTCCCCCCGGCCAAGCTGGGCAGGGGCTCGGGATGCCGTGGGGATGCAGGACAGGGATGCAGGATAGGGATGCAGTGCGGGTGCAGGGCAGCGCTCCACAGCCCTTCAGCCCCCACCTGCAGAGCCCCTTTCTGGGCACTGCAGGTTTGGGGCTGTTTTGCATCACTCCCATGAAATGCTGTGGCAGGGGCAGCTGTGCCGGGGTTGCAGACAATCACCTCGCCGGGACTTTGGGATCAGCCAGCTCTGGCTGTGCAGGGACACGGAATGGAGCTGGGGTTGGCAAGCGTTTGCCATGCAGGGGCTCTGGCAGGACAAGAGCCTTTGGATGCCTTCTCCCCACGGCTCTGTGCAGGAGGCAGGGCAGGGCAGGCGGGAGCCTCAGCCCAGCCCGAGAAGCAGCGGTGCTGTGCTGCAGGAAGGCTGTGGAACAGCTGCAACATCGAAATGCACCCAAAGCAATGCCTGGTGCCTGTCCCAGAGGAGTGATCTGTGCCAGGCACAGCCTTGCTGGAGCCCTGTCCCAGTCTCCACCCGTGCCCATCACTGTGCTGGGGCTCCAGCAGCGCTTCCCTCACCCAGAGCAGGGCAAGAGGTCACCCCAAGGCAAATGTGCCAAGTGGGGTTAAAAATAGGCAGGTCTGATGTCTCATGGCCTGAGGGGGGGTGTGTGCAAGTTGTGTTCAGCCTCTGCTGAAGCAGAAAAATGCAGGTGAAGGTGGTCCCGGGGTGTCTGCTTCGCACAGGGGTGGTAAAGCCTCGCTGAGGGCTGGAGCCAGCTGGTACCTGCGGGTGTGTCTCTGTACAACGTGGGGTGCTGAAGGGCTAAACACCTGCAGCTCATTTTCTTCCAACAAACAGCAACAGGTGAAATGGCTTTTCCTCCCCAGACAGCAGTCACAGGTACAGAACACGGCGCAGCTGCAGCCCAGTCCAGGGATGTGACAGACGGAGCCTGCACACACAGGTTGGCTACAGCTGTCCCTGCAAACATCACCCAGGCACACACCTAATGAGATGAGCAACATTTGCCCTTCCTTCTGCTTCCCCTGCCAGGAGGAGAGGGCAGCTGAGGCAGGTGCTTCGTGCTGGGGCTTCAGGGGAAAAGCAGGATTCATTTGAACACCCATCTAGGTTTCCCCCAGCTCAGCTCTGCCCTGAAGCACTTGGTTGTCCAGAGGAGCTGACTGTATCCCCGGGTACCTACAGCCCCTGTGGGTCAGGGGAGCAGCAGATGAAAGTCCTCTGGCCTCCCGAGCAGCTGCTCAAAGCCTCCAGCACACAGGAGACCCAGAGTGTAGAGGGGAGGGTGCCCATGATGGTGGCCCAGGGCAGTCAGGGCTGCTGGGGGCTGAGGGCTGTTGTCTCCATTGGCTGATGCAACATCCGAGGCACAGGATCCAAGGAAAAGCCTCAGTCCCTCAGTCCCCAGGCACGACATGGCTGACCCCAGTGTGGCATCCCAGGCAGCAGCAGTGGTTGCTCTTCTGATCCCATTTCTGGGGCTGAAGGGGTTTCCTCACCTGGCCCTCTCAGCTGTGGTTTAGGGTGAAGTTGGTTTTCCACAGGGGGGCTTCCCCTGGTACCGGGGAAGGGAGATGTTCTGCAGGGCATGAGAGTGGGACAAGGACACAGGGCCCTGTCCCTGTGGGGTCACTGTGGGCCAGTTGCTCTCCCTGCACTGGGCTGCTCTGGATATTCCAGCCCCTCCGAAGCCATGAGGGCTGTGCCAGGACACACGGGGCTCTCCAGAGCTGCCCCGGCTGGTGCCGAGGTCTCTGATGCTGTTTTTCCACAAAAAAAACATCACAGTGAACTTGCAGAACCAAGGGCTGCCTTTTCCATTCTCAAAACACCAGAAAGATCTGGAACATCATCTCATTCCAACTTCTTTCCCTTCCCTCTGCCTCCCCCTTCCCCCAGCTGGACCCGTTTCACTCCAGACTCGCCTCCAGCGCAGACAAGAGCCCTGTCCCCACGCTCACCCGTGTCACCCCCCGGGAGAAGAGCTCCGTGTGATCCCTCCCGCTCTGTTCCACATCATGTAGCACATCCCATCAAACCGCCGCGAGACGCTCCCGCTTAATTTGTGTACACAAACAATCAGGGAGGATGAAGCTGCCGCCGCACCAGAGACAGCCGCGGCCGCGGGGAGGGAGCAGCTGCCGCCCGGGATGTGCCTAATTGGCGCTGGCTGCTGCAGTTTGCTCAGCCCTGATTGATGCGCGGCCCTGGCACGGACACTCGCGCCAAGGACACCCAACGAGAAAGCAAAACATTTTAAACCGAAGAAGCGGCACTTACTCGTCGAGGGGATAATTAAGGGTATTTGTCTTTAGAGCCTCTGGCGAAGCACCGGGGAAACGAGGCGGGCTAAGTGCTCTGGGAAGAGCAAACCTGCGGCCCCCGCATCACATGAGCCCCATTAGGGCTCTCCCAGGGGGTTGGCATTCGGGGAATCATGGAACTGTTTAGGCTGGAAAAGACCTGGGAGGTCACCGAGTTCCCCGCGCTGGGCTGCGCCCTGTCAGGGCAGCGCCCTCCCAGCTTCCAGTGCTTTTCAATGCAGGAAAGGAGATTGGAGACAAGTAGGGTTTGGTCTCCTCTCCCAGGTAACAAGCGGCAGGACAAGAGGAAACGGCCTCAAGTCCTGCCAGGGAGGTTTAGGATGGATGTTGGCTAAAATTTCTTCTCTCAAAGGGTTGTCAAGCCCTGGCACAGCTGCCCAGGGCAGTGATGGAGTCACCATCACTGGAAGGGTTTAAAAGCTGTGTAGATGTGGCACTTGGGGACATGGGTTAGTGGTGGGCTCGGCAGTGCTGGGTTGACAGTTGGACTGAATGATTTGAGAGGTTTTTTCCAACCTTAATGATTCCCTGATTGAGCCCATGTACCGGCCACGGGACCGTGGGCTCCCGGCTCTGCTCACTCACCTACAATTCACTCTCTGCTCGCGATGGATCCGCTCAGTGCGGCCCCACAGCACCCCCCGCGCTGCCGGTCTGCACCCCTATGGCAGAGCAGCCACCAGCACCCAGAAATCCTCCGGGACACAAACCCTGTCTGGAATTGCTTCCAAGAAGGGAAGTTTTTAAAGGATCCCCCCCCAAACCTCCCGCGCCGGGGGCTCGGAGCGGCTCCCCGGCACCACCGTGTGGGGACACGGGGAATTGCAGCCACGGGCAGGGCCAGGGCTGAGCCCCGGGGGAGCGGTGACGGCTGAGCCTGGGACCACTGACCACTGACCCTGTGACCTCTGACCACTGACCACTGACCCTGTGACCACTGACCCTGTGACCAACGACCCTGTGACCACTGACCACTGACCCCCTGACCTCTGACCACTGACCACTGACCCTGTGACCCTGTGACCACTGACCCTCCGACCACTGTCCCCTGTGACCACCGGCCCTCTGACCACTGACCCTGTGACCAACGACCCTGTGACCACTGACCACTGACCCTCTGACCACTGACCCTGTGACCTCTGACCACTGACCCCTGTGACCACCGACCCCTGTGACCACCGACTCCTGTGACCACTGACCCTCTGACCCTCTGACTACTGACCCTCTGAATGCCGACCCTGTGACCACTGACCCTGCAAACACTGTCCACTCTGACCACTGACCCTGTGACCACCGACCCCTCTGGCCGCTGACCCTCTGACCCCTGTGACCACCAGCCCCTGTGACCACCAGCCCACCCTGGACAGAGCAGGTAGCAGGAGCTCAGGGCTCCACAGGCAGCAGGACTCTGAGCGTTTGCAAAGAGGATTCACAGTCCTTTGCCTTTCAGTTGACAGCTCAATGCACGGAGAGCAGCGAGTTGAGCTTGGCCTGATACAAAGGCCTTTCCAAACCAGGAGGTTCCAGCGAGGAGCCTCAACTACTCTGTAAACACGTGAGTTCATGCCCTGCATCTTCCCAGAGCAGAGTATCCAGGTGGCCTTCAGGAAAGACCACAAATGTACATGGCAGTGCCTTAATGAAACAGGGCTGCTTGTCCATGCAAAGAGAGGAAAAGTGAGGTTTGTTCCCCTGACACAAAGTTGTGCCACAAGCCACGGAAGGGCGGTGCCCCCCTGGGCCTTGGAGGGCAGACTGGCTTCTGGGTCTGGGCTGAGCCTGACAGCACCTCCAAAAACAGCAGGAATCTCCACTCTATGCAGTGTTTTCCCAGCTTTTCACTACAGCTCTGATTATCCCCATTAGGGCTCTGGCTTTAATCACAGGGCAGCAGAATCCAGTGTTGCCTGTGCTATTGGAGCCCCGATGTCCCTTTTGTTACAGCCTTGTAACCCATGGGGAGAAGCCAAGGTGCTGATAAGCCTTTGCTTGTTTTGCAGACCGTGAACTTCCAGACTTTGCCATGATAAATACATAAAAGAAAAAGAAGAAAAAAGGTAAAAGGCTGGATAAATCCTCTGACTTGGTATTTCTGCTCTCTCAGGTCCCACACAGGACAGCAGTTGGACACACAACTGATCCCTCTGTGGTCCCACCAGGGGCTGTGAAACCAGCAAAGCATGTTTAAGAATGCACCAATCCTTGTTGTGCCAGGGGGAAATGACAAGAACACTAGGAATAACCCCATCTGGAAAACATGGTATTTGGCCTCCTAGCCTTGTTGAAGGTCCAGGTAAAAGGAGACTTCAATCAATTCCCTCCAGACTTGCTTCAGAAATTTCCCTTTCTCATCTAAAGACAGTGCCCAGAGTGGGCTCCAATGTCCTGGAACACCTGGAGTCTATAAAACAGATCAAAAAAAATCATGTGTTTGAACTATAAGGGGATAAAGATCCCTGTCTCTACTGGGAGATGTCTGTACTAGAGGATGACTCAATCCCTCACCTGTGTACTGGGTCCTGTTATTTTTGGATACTCCCCTCTTCCTTCTGCCCCCCTATTTAGGGACAGAAGTAAAAATTCCTTACATTGTCTTAAATTTCATCTTTTGAGAGTTTAGTGTTTCGTGCTTAACCTCCACTAAATAACAAACAAATAGTGTCCTGCTGCAGAAAAAGTTTCAAGCTTTATGGTGCATCAATCCCAGTTTTAATCTTTAATGGTCTGTGATTAAAAACAGCACCAAAGGGTGTCTGAGGCCCCTTCCTGGGCTGGAATTGCTGGTTCTGAGTGCCCAATTTCATGTCTTGTGTTTCAGAAAAGTCCCAGGAAAAGGTCTTTTTCAAGGAAAGATACTGGGGAAATCTTGAAACTGCTCCCACCTGTGCTCCCTGCCAGGTTATCGTGTGACCCACAATTCACAAACCAAGAGGCAGCAAAAGCTTAAAAAGCAGTTCAGGGTGACAGCAGCAGAACATGCAGTAACTGCTGGTGAGCAAGAAATAAAGAATATTAGACCAACCCAGTAAGTTGGACACAGCTTTAGGACCACCTCACTCCGTGCTTAAGTTTGCATAGTGATGCTACAGAAAAATCCAAATCCATCACTGAGCCAGAGCCAGTGGGGAAACCCATTTGTTGATTTGGGGGTTTCTTTGTTTGTTTGTTTTTTTTTGTTTTGGTTTTGTTTGTTTATTTTTCAATTTGAGCCATTTTTAGCTAATTCAGAAATCCCCTACAAATCAGAGAGATCCCTGTACACTTCCAGCCCTGTCCCTGGGCTCTCCACCCTCCTCACAGCAGCCACATCCCACCTTGGATGCAGCAGGTCTCCCCATCCTGGTAGTTTTCTGGAAACCGTTCAGCTATAAAAGAATCACAAGGTAATCAGAGCTATCTGCAATCTTCCTATGAGCTTTTCCTTCTGAATTCATGATTCTCCCAGAAAAGAGAGGCTGCTTAGCTGTGGGGACTAATGCCTGTCCCCTCCTATGTCTTTCAGATGTTTTGTGCTTGTGCTCCAATATCCCACTGGGATTATAGTTCTAATTAGGCAACTTACAGACTTCACACAGGCAGAAGCTGCCATTCTTCACCTGCAGAATAATCATCTCCTCTGCCTTTATCAGAAGTTTCCTGTCATCTGTAGGGAGGGAAGAGATGGGAAGGAGACAGACAAGTGACAGGAAAAGGCAGAAAAAGTGGGTCCCTCTTGAAATCAGATAAAATAATGAAAAGATGTTTTTTCTGCTCGTGTGAGGTACAGACAGTAAAACATACTTATTCTTCCTGAATACTGCAGCCAAAACAAGGAGACCTACTGCAAAAATGGAAAGAGACTCTGCTCCTTTCCACCACCATCAGTAACACAGAGAGGTCTGTAACCTGCTTGAATACATGTTTTTGGTATAAATTAAGAAATTCAGAAAAATTATGAAGTGGGCAAAGGATCCAGGAGACAGAACAACAGAAAAATTACAGAGTAATCTGCCACAGTTTTGAATATTATCACAACCATTCCCCGAACAAAATGAACATTTAAAGCAATAAATATTAACTCAGGACAGACAGAGGCACTGATGGGGACACCCACACACTTCTCCCCAGGAGTGAGCAGCACCTCACAGGTAGGTCAAGGCAAACCACCTTTACCAATAACCATATTTATTGAAAGCAAAGCAATCTTCCAGCTTTTTGTGTTTTATAACATGGTTTTAATAACCCTGAAATCATGACTTGCACTGGGACCACGTTTTCATCAAGAGAAAATTTACAAGCAACTCGTTTCCAATGCATGGGACAGTAAAAACCAAACACCAGGGGCACACACACAGAGGACAAAGTGTCATATTCACGTCTAATGAAACACCTTCATTAGAGAGAAGGAAACAGGTGGAGCATGAGGGGTTAAAATGGTCATTTGATGGTCAGCTGGACTGTCTCTGCAGAGGCTGGACTGGTGCTGGAGGATGGAGTCTGGCAACTTGCAGCAATAGTTAACCTGAGCGATTGGTGTATCCGCTGGAGGAAGACACCTAGACCCCACTAGAACATGGGCACGTTAGTCCGTCCTCCCTCAGGAAAGCTACAGTGTGGATGAGTGTTGGAGGCGCCTCTCCCGAATTCCAAGAGCACGTTTCTGGAAGAGACCCCTCGGGAAGGAGGGGGAATGTGAGAGGACAGAAGCCGGGCTGCTCCCGCGGCCGTTAAGGTTTCACGGGCACGTCGCCGCCTCGGGAGCGGCACAAGGACCTGGGTGAGACAGTCCAGGAGACCTGCAGGGAGCTGACACGTCCTGGGCATCTCCTTCTGACCCTGCTAAGGGAGCCACAGACACTTGCAGACGTTTCGGGAGCCGCCGTTTCCCTCGGGGCGCTGCGGAAGGCGGCGGACGCCAGGCATCCGGGCAGTTCACACCAAGAGTTCCTTTGAGCTCCACATCCCATTTTTCCAGAACTCCCCTTCCCTGAAACTGGCTATGCAGGACTTGAGATTGTACATTCAGCATCAATACAGTGACACAGGGGCACAGCTGGCACCGGACAGCGGGGACTCAGCAGCAGTTCGTGGACAGCATCAGAGGATCCATCACCACGGCAACCTTGGATCTGCTTGGATCTGCTCCACACTGTAGCTGCCCACAACCCGAATCCTAAAGGGTTTTCCAATTCCATTTCCAGACTCTTCCAACTCCAATAATTCTTAACATATACAGATATCCATATACAATTTTTTTTTTTTAATTAAAAAGCTCCTTCACATACACAGTCATATATTGAATTAGCAAGAACAATAATATATTTCTGGAGCAGAAAAAGCGAAAACATCTGCTCTGCCAGTGCCACCCACAAACTAGACAAGGAACTAAGAAGAAGTTTGACAGTTTCAGATCACTTAGGAAACAGGAATTTTCTTGGCCTTAAGACAGGGAGCCATGCAGTGAAGGTGCCATGGAGGGTACAGCAAATGCAATATACAGAAAAAACACAAATTGTTAAAAATGTTTTCTTGTAAAGATTCTGGAGCCACAGGGTGAATCCTGATCATCAGGAGCTTTCTTTACAATTTGAGAAATACTGAATAGCACTGAAGCAGAAGAATGACACTGAAAATAAAGAGCTATGCCAGCAGTAAAAGATTTGATTTTGGTCAAAAGCTGTATTCCCTTTAATATACCAGGGGGATGCTAAATATTAAGAGTGCATTTGATTTACAAAAAGCCATCACTGCCAACCCCATGGAAGACTGAAACATCCAACTTCATAAGGGACTTTGATGTCTTGGCAACAAAACCTAAAGACACCAGAACCAAAAGCCTTCCTTGCCAAGGAAAAAATGCCCAACGAAATGCAAACCAAACAAAGAACCAAGGAAGGAAAAGAGAAGGAAACTCTCTTCCAAGAGTTACATTAGAAACTACTAGAAGAGTTAAAAAATAGGGAGGTGGGAAGGAAAACAGTAAAAAAGAGCTGTGCAACTTTAGGCCAGATCAATAAAATCGGCAGAACAGGCTGCAGACAGGGTTTTTTAGCTGTTTCAATAACAGAAGTTACCCCCAAGGCCAAATTTGGGTATTTTAAACTGTATCATACCCACCAGCAAACTGCAACTCTGAAGTTGCTTGGGACCCCCTGCCCCACGGGTCTTCCTTATGGAATTATGTTTTATGGGCAATCGCAGTGACAGCACAGGTGGTTGTTCAGGACTGGGAACCATTTTCTTATTAATCCAGCTGTCCATGATAGTTTTTTCCTTCTCAAAGGGACTGGGGGAATGAGTTTCACCAGTACAAACTCGCACCTACTGAGACCCAGGGCCAGCCCTGCTGTACAGCACATTCAGCACCAGTTACCCCAGTGCCACCAAGGGTCAGGAACTGGTTTGGTGGAGGCGGGAGGAGAACATACACTAAAGTTCAGATGAGGGAGGTGGAGCAAGATTGGGATCTCCCCAGGAATCCTCGGCCCTTCATCTCCTGTGCCTCAGGTTGGCATGGTGGGGGTAACGGGACCTTGGAGTGGTTACCCACTGCAAACACCTTCCTCAAATCAAATTCTGAAAGGCCAAATAGGAAAATATTTTGGTGTTCCTACCCTGTTCATGGGCTATTTGCTCAGCTCAAAAATTTCACTGGCAATTTAGAGACATCCAGGTCCAGAAACTGGGAGGCTCTGGAATGATGGAGGACAGTCATCTCCAGCCTCGCGGCGTTCAAAGGGCTAACGAGTCATCTACGTTACTGAAGACATGGAAAAATGATAAAAACAGAATTTTAACATAAAAATGGTTACTGCTGGTTCTGCAGTGCTTTTGGATGTGATGTGCAAAGCGTTCATGGAACAAGCTCATGACTGTGTCACCAACAAGCAGAGGGAGCGACCACAGGAGGGGTTTTCCTGGCTTACACGTCATCCTCATTCAAAGTGAAAGAGTTAAACTTCTTCATGAAATACCTTAACAGATTTAACAATATATATATTTTTAGTATCCCCTGCATAAAAGAAAAATACACATTATTTCAACAGCCAAGAAAAAACTGCAATTTATTAAGTTTCAAAGAATCTTCGTACTCTTGAAAGCAACTTTCGGTGCATGTTCTTTAACAATCACATTCTATGAGGAGAATAAACATTAAAAGCCACAATTGTTGGTTTTCTTTTTAATCTCAGAGTTACAGACATCTTTAATTCAAAAGGAAAAGGCAAAAAAAAGAAAAAAAAAAGAAAAAAAAAGCCCCAAAACAAAACCCACCCACCCCTAACCCGCCAACAGAAATTTTCATTCCCAATTTGAAAATATCAGGAGTTTTTCTACAACTCAATGCTAAACTTCAGCATGGAAAATTGTATGTAAACACGCACATACACACATACATATTTTATATAAGTGTGTGTGTGTATATATATATAAAATATATATGTAACAGGCGTGTAATGGCAATGAGATGCAATTACTCTGAGGAAAGGTTATTCAGCTAAATACACTACTAAAACTTGAGGAAAAAAAAACAAGTCTTGAACCCAGTTTGTGCATAGTTCATGATCCTCTATAAAACCAGCTTTTGTTAATTTGCAATCTTGCAGGACCCTTTAAATCTGATAAAACCATTAAAAAGCTAATCTTCCAAAAAAAAAAAAAAATGTAATGCACAAGTTTCCTGATCCAAGCAGGCAGGGAGCACAATGTTCATATAATTTTTAAAACATACTTGAAGTGTATGTTATTCCATTGTCTTTCTTCCTTTCAAAACAATCAAAAACATTGATCTTTTTTTTTAAACATAAAGCGATTTTTTAATATATAAAGCACTCTTCAAACATCTATTTCTTTTGAGTCCATTATTTGGTAAATATGTAACTGCTACACATTAGATTAGGTATTTTCTTCTTTCTTACTGTCTTTTTTTTTATTTTATTTTGTTTTTTAATAATATCTTCAGTGCTAGGAGTTGGGTTTTAAAAATACATGAAATGGTGTGGAGTTGCTCCTCGGGAAACCCGGCTTTCCTGAGACATCTTCCACCATGTGCAAGATAGTGATCACAAAGTTTTCGCCACTTTGACGAAGAGGAGGAAAACAACAACAAAAATAGTACACAGCAATGGCCAAAGAAAAGGATAATACAACAACACTGTTCAATCCCAGAGCTCTGAAGTAGCATATCTTCATTCTGAAAATAGTTTTCTTTACGATGGAAGTCTTTTTTTTTTCCTTTTTTTTTGTGTTTGTTTTTTTTTTTTTTTTGTAATTCCTTTTTTTATTTTAAAGTTTGAAGGAGAGAAAAAAAAGGTCTGTAAACAGGTGGGAGCCAAAACTCCTGGCTCCTCCAAAAGCAGTCAAAACTTATGTCCAAGTGCTTGTTTCTGTTCCTGCTTGCAAGGGAACTATCAACTCTTTACAATTATCTATGGCCACAGTTCAACAAGAGTATTTTTTTTTTTAAACTTTATATTCCGAATGGAAAAATGGTGCAATACTCCGGTAATAATTTTCTTGCATTAGTCCACAATAAAAAGCCGCTAAAGGTAGATATACATATTATTCTCCAGAGATACACACTGTAATTTTTAAAATGCAATAAGAGTCCTTGAGTAAACATTTACACGTGAATTGTCGCCGGCCCCTTCTATCAGTTTCTTTCCTTTTTTTTTCTTTCTTTTTTTTTTCCTTTTTTTTGTCCTTTTTTTTTCTTTTTTTTTTACCATTACAGGATTAGCTACAAGAAGGGCTGCGGACACTCAGTGCAAAGTTAGAAGCTAATAACAATTAAACATTTGACCAATGAGCAAATAAAAAGCATATACTGAATCAAAAGGAAAAACTTCACACGTTGAGTTAAACCGCACGTGGGCACACACACACTCACACACACACACGCACAGGCACACTCACATCTGTCCCAACAAAAACATAGAGTCTGAACTTTTTTAAAAAAAAATTCTTAGAGCCTGTTTTTTGTGTACTGATGCTGACCTGGAAGTGTAATAATTCAACTCAGAAAGTGTTCACATTTTGTTATTGGCCTGCTGGATTCAAGTATTTGCATGTTGATATGGTTTGTTGCCTTTTTTTTTTTTAATTTTTTTTTGTTTCTTTGTTGATTTTTTTTTTTACTTTTTTTCTTTTTTTATATTTTTGGGATTAAAAAAAATGACATGAAAAAGTAATGAAACAAGGGCAATGTGCATAGGCAGATCCATGGGAGTAGTGGACACAGAGATACCCCAACCCTGCCCTCCCTCCCCCCCACTCAACCTGTACAGTCCATAGTTCCCACTTGGATTCGTCACTTTTCTGTACCAATGGTAAATATCACACTTCACCCTTTCTGATTATTGGGTCCGCCTCTGTAATGTGCATAATAGTCACAGGCTCATTTAAATAGGCTTTCATTTCCCCTTCCCACCCCTCCCCAAGTTGATAAAATAACCCTTTCCAGCCCAAATTCTGAAAAGTGCCCTTCATGATAGACCTATCCTAAGCAGCTTTTATACTTGGTTTTGAAAAAAAAAAAATAAAAATCACCATACAAACATAAAAAGACAACATAAAACAAAAAAAGCCATGAAAAAAAAAAACAACCAATAAAACCTGTCATTAGCATGTGACACTGACCAAAAGGAGCCCATACTGTTTCAGGAACAGTTCACAAGGACTTCTGCAGTTTCGGATTCGATATTGGACAGAGGTACTAAGGAGGGCTGCCAGTCTCATGGGTTAAAGCTGGATTCTTCATCGAGCCCGGGACTGGAAAGGGTTACAATTTTTTTTTTTTAATTTTTTTTTTAAATTTTTTTTCCTTTAGTGCTGATGATTGTTATTTCCATTTTGTTTTCTCTCTCGTTTCCTAGATGGACTCCCCACTGAGAAGATCCCCCGGGAGAAGAGTATTCAGAGGCGTGGGGCTCCCGATGACTCTGCCGTCGTCGGCGCTGGGGGGTCCCCAAAGGCTGCTGGAGTACTGGGGGACCCCCCCCCACAGCAGGTCGCTGCTGCCCTTGCCCCCCAGGCAGGGGGGGTTCCAGTGGCCGGTGTCGGGGCGCACCAGGCCGTGGGAGCTGCCGGAGGAGCCCAGGCGGGTCTGGGTGGATCCAGTGTTGGACTGCCAGCTGGAGGTGGGCGGCAGCGCCTGGCCCTGCGCGAGGAAACGGTTCACTTCTTCCTCACCAGCAAACTCGGCCAGGATGGTAGTGTTTCCCAGGACACACCTGAGGGCACAAACAAAAAAAGGCGGAACGATGTGAGGCGAGGGGTGCAAAAGGCACTTCTGGGAATACCCTAGATGGATGCCCTGTGAGGAAAGGCTGGGAGAACTGGGGTTGTTCAGCCTGAAGGTTGTTCAGCTGGTCAGCTTTGGGGTGACCTAACTGCTGCCTTCCAGTACCTGAAGTAGCTACAAGAAACAGGGAGAGAGACTCTTTACAAGGGCCTGAAGTGACAGGAAAAGGGGAATGGCTTTTTCTATCTTACAGATTAGCTATTAGGAAAAATTCTTCCTTGTGAGGGTGGTGAGGCCCTGGCACAGGTTGCCCAGAGAAGCTGTGGCTGCCCCATCCCTGAAGTGACCAAGGCCAGCTTGGATGGGGCTTGGAGCAACCTGGCTAGTGGAAGGTGTCCCTGCCCATGGCAGGGGGTGGAACAAGATGGTCTTTTAAGTTCCTTTCCAACCCAGGCAATTCTACGATTCTGTGACACAGATCCATCTAACTCCAAGCTGAAACTGAGGTGTAGATTTATAACACACACACTCATTTTGACCAATCACTGCCTCTTTGACAAAGCCTTCTCTATCCTGTTTTCTGTCCACCTTTCTGCACCAACAGGCAAACACCCAAAGCCATATGTGTGGAGATCACCTCCTTCAACTGACACATCCTGGGAGCCCGGACTCTCTTTAGGTATAAGGATAAAAACCCACAGCAAACTGCTGTTTCTGCTACCTCAATACTTTCATTATACTCATGCTATAACCTGTTCATGAGGAAAACTACTTTCCAACACTAAGCACCCAAGTATTCTCCTGAAACATCAGTCTTTGCATTCTTCATCCTCCCTGATTCACTGATTTCATCACTCAGATTCTCCTCCCGCTTTTATGCCGATTAATCCCATGGGTTTTAAAACTCCTAAACCCCACATTTTGTTGTCATACACTTCTCTCATAACTCCTTTAAAAAAGGTGACCACCATGAACACATTCTTAATTTATCATCGTTATGTCCTTTCTGTTGCTCTCTAAAGCTAAAACCTTGTCCCTCCCTCTGAGCTTCTTCTGGAATCCTTATCACACCTTACAAACTCTTTGCAGCCTTACAGGTGACAAATCCTAACTGAAAACATTATTAATGGTGAATAAAGTTTTGTAATGACCTCTTATTCAGTAGTACATGAGTATCTATCCCCCAGCTAATTTTTCTCTATCTCATTCAGGTAATTTTGAAAATCAGAATAAAGTAACTAACGATCTGAGTTCTGACAAATAAATGCCTAAGAAATGAGTTTCTGAGATAAACCTGGCTTAATAACCAAAGAAAAAGAGAGCAGAAACATACATGTGCAGAGACTTTTGGGCCTTGGCTGCTTCCTCCTTGGAACTGTATCGGACCACAGCATTCCCTTGTGTCAGGTTCAAGTGGAATGTTATGAGAGGGCCGTGTTGCAAACACAGTGTCCGCAGTGTGGAACCATCAATCTGGGGAGAGAAGGGGGCAAAGGTTGTCTGTGCTATTGTGATATTACTTTAAATGTTTGTTAAGCAAGTTTTAAAAGCTAAAGAGTGAGTACAAGTGAAAGGAAAAAAAGAAGAATTTAATTACAGACTTAGCACTCTCTGCATGAGGGAGACATCCTGTCTTTTCTTAAGACTTCCCTATAGTCCAGCGCACAAAATTTCCCAGTTTAGGTCATATAAATTATATTTATCATGGAAAGTCCACAGAAGTTGAGAAAGAAGTCAAAGGAAAAACACATTGTTCATAAATATAACTAAATTTTCCCCAAGATCAGTTTGGATGTCTGCATTCAAGGCTTTGTGGGTTATATTCTTCCTTCTCAATGACACTGTGTGAAGGACAAGTAGAGGATTTAACAGACTTGTGAGAAGAACCAAAAAAAACCCACAGGAAAAGCAGACTTTACATTTCTGTGCCTGCTTTAAAGCACCATTCACCTCCAAACTTACACATACACAAATGGTGCCCACTGAATGACTAATTACAGCCTTAAAAGTTTATACTTGATTTGACAGCACTTTGAAAACCTAACAAATTCCCTGAAGAAGACACCTGTAACAAATGCAGAGTAATTATTCTTCCTTCAAATAATTCAAATAACCAAGGCTGCTAAGTGTTGTTCTTATAATCCCTTAAATGTACCAGGTCTTTTTCCCTAACCAGTTAAGCACAATTCCAGTTACCTGGGGGGTGAGGTTCCGAAGAACCAGCCAGCTGCTTGTTCTCCCTGAGCTGTCAGTACTCCATGCAGAACCTGCAATAAAATTCCACAAATAAAAACCACTGATCGTGGTCTGGAGAGCATATTACAAGCAAATTTTTCTGGAATCACAATACATTAGCAAGCCTTACTGCTACTGAAAACAAATCCCATTTCCTCACACCCTGATTTACTGTCTCCTCTGGAATGAAAGGTTGCTGAATGAAAACCTCCTCTTGTTACATTTAAAAGGTCTGTGGCTTTTTCCACACTCCCAGAGTAACTATCAGGAAACTGGCAGATGCAGGTATGACACTGCAGCAAACTGGATCTCCAGGATACATTAGAATTAATCTGGAAGGCACATTTTAAAAGCAATTCTGATGTCCAAGCTCAGGCTGCTGCCTGCTATTAAAGATTTTATAGCACTGCAGCACTCTGCTATCTTGCCAATGACAGATTAATGTACATGACTTATTCAAAACAGGTATTTCTGCACTGACAATGTCCTGATTGAAGATACAAGGACATAACCAACAAAACCTGCTCTTCCAACCTCAGCCTGGTGTTTTACAGCTTGGAGTTTTGCATTAAGAAACTGTCCAAGTTTGGTATTTATGAGTGGCATTTGAGAAACCCCAGTGGATCCTGTGGTCACACATGTGACCACACTCAGGTTGGAGAGAATCTGGGCAGCAGCAATATCTGCCCCCACAGGTGGGGCTTTGGTGAAGGAAACAGATCCAAAATTAATGCCAAAAAAGGGAAAAACATTTAATTCTCAGCTTAGTGAAAGCAGATTAATAAAATAGCCAGCTTTATAAAATAGGTGTAATACTTGCATATATATCTATACTTATACAGATATCTCTATATAGAGAGCCAAATATACATACATACATATATATATGTATATATATATATGTGTATATATATATATATATATACAGCCATGGTTTCTCATATTTGCATTTAAGCAAAACAACATCTAAAATAAGAGTCTGTGTGAAAAAAATTAAGGCATTCCCTGAGGGCCCTGCAATGCCATCAGGTCCTAAATGCTTCACATCCATGCTCCAAATATGTATCCCATATTAAATTCCATGAGCTGATGTTGAAGCCTCGTAGGGAGTTTTAGATCATACCACAAAACTAGAAAGGCATTTTTAGAAAATAAAGAAATGGGAAAAAAAATCCCAGTTGGAGTAAATAATTTGGCAATTCCTGTACAGAATTACTCATGTGACCACCTGAAAGACAGCAGCTCCATTTACAACTTAGCCAAAGTGAAATAAATAGACACGAGATTAATCCCCAAAAGAGACACAACTCTGCTTGCACTGAACCTCCAGATTCTGGAGCCCAATACACAGAATAAAAGCAGGTGTTAGAAAGCAGAGAAGCTGTGGGTACCAGAGGAGTAAGAGCTGGTCCAGCCCAGGGGACTGGCTCCCCACGTGGATGATGGCTTGGTGTTGGTTAAGCCTGGAGGGGGTCTCGTCGGAGCCGTAGTGTTTCTGGGTACCTTCCAGAGTTCGTGGGACAGAGAGGCTTGTGTGTGAGAGATCGGGCCAGAGGACCACGTGGACTTGATGTCTGACAGTTTACCTGCAACAGGAAAAAAAACCATTTGTGCATTCTTAATTTTAAACATCCAGTAGGAAGGGTATCATTGACTCCATTCCTCCAACTTTTCAGGAGGAAAACAACAACAACCTTCTGTACCATCCAGTGCTATCAATCCTATATCCTTTGAACCTACTAGTGTTTACATTTTCAAAAAATTTTGTATTTAATGAACACCTGCTATGTACACAGTTCCCTCTTTAAAATCTCCTGCTACTTCTCTTTCTTTTTAAAGATGATACACGAAAAAAAGGCCAGAAAATGGACTTAGGTATTTGAAATCTAATTGCACCAAAATTATAATGAAACGCTTCAAGATTGTCTCTCTCAAAGGTTTAATAGGACTTATAAACTTTTTTTTTAACAACTCATTTTATCTAACAAAGAAACCAGTATATCCATATGTTCTTCTGACATATTATTGAAATTCTAAAGATCAAAAACCAATGAAAACTTTATTTCTTAATATTCAAAGTAACTGATACTCTTTTTTCCAAGTATCTTTGAGAAAAATGAAGTCTGCAGAAGTTCAAATCATATCACAACCTGTCACTCTTGGTAACTTTTTGCTGTTCAGTTTGTTATTTCCCTAATCAGTTTTTAAACTCTGACTACCGTTCCTGCCAAATCAGAGTTCAATAAAATAACACAAAAGCAACAATAGCAAATACAGTTTAGCATTTAGAGAGGCAGACAAAATTGATTTAAAATACGGGTACCAAAATAAACCTCTTTATTCACCTTAAGAGTTACACCTCCCTGCCTTTCCTTCTTGTACCAACACGTGTTGTGCAATCAGAGCCCAATTCCCTTGTCACAGCACAGTCCTGCTGTTACCAACACTGGCAGCACGTGTTGGACTGGAATGGACTGAAAGGGACACATCCTGCATCTTCTGCCACAGCAAATGATGTTGTGACTGTGCTGCCTTAGTGCTTTAATGCTGATTGCAGAGAATAAGAAAATACTTGGTCTGACAAAGTCTAAGATGCAAAAATCTTGTGGGTTTTTACAAGACTAGATTTGAACTGGCAGATTTAAGTTTATACTGGATCAGTGCTTTGCAACAAGGCAGCCACTGAGGGTTTTTTTATCAATCCTAAAGCCAAATTTACCAGTTGCAAAGGCACAGCCTCAGTTATATACACACCCACTCTCCCCAGATTGCCTCCATTTATCTAAATCGTTTAACTCAATGATTTTATATTGAATCATAACAATTCAAGTGAAAGGGCAACCACTCTCCCATCTTCTTGCAAACTGTAGCAACAAGAACAACTTGACAATGATGATGAGGACATTAATGAGTGTAAAATGGTGTGAGGGAAGGGAGCAAGTCTGAGTTGGAGAACTCAGAGTAGCCCAGCCTGTGATGTGGCACACAACACATGCACATCACCACAGACCAGATGTTGCTATGTCACTACTTCTCATGGGGGTAACACAAACATTAGATGGCACTGCAAAAATATAAGAAGCAAATAAAGCAGAAATGCATGGCAGATAAAGAAAGGCAAGCCATTCCTTTCTTTTCCTTTCACTGGAGGAAAACATTCCAAACAACCCCTTTTTGTTTCGCATTCTGCAGTATGACCTGGAGGCTGCACCTTCCATCACCCAGAGAAGTGGAGGGTTTTTAGTGGTTAAATGTGAAAATGCTAATCCAATCCACACAACAGCCCCAACACATTTTTATAATGGGACAAATTGGATATTTAGATAGATAGTTTGCAAGCAAAGTTGCCATGTTTTGCAGAGATACACTCCAGAATTCAGAGCTCATTAAAAAGAACGGGGCAGTTATTTAGTCCACTTACAAGCTCAAGTCATACAGGGCAGCATCAGGCTTTGGCTTGGCTATTAAAGACATTTAAGAGCCCCAAGAAACCCGACCCCTCCAGAGCCATGCAAAGTTAAGTCCCGGAGGTACTACTAAAGCTTTTCCTGAGCTGAAGATGTTTCACTTTTAAGAGTGGGTTTAGTAACAAAAATTTCTCATCAGCTCTTTCTGGAAGTGTCTAGCAGGGGTGTTCCTGCTGAGGTCCTAGACAACATTCCTCCTCAGAGATCTCGATGCCAATACAGAGTGACAGCACATGGCACCAAATGGAATAAACCCATTTTTCCTGAGCACAGTTCCAGGCACACTCTCCAACGCTCCCCGCTGAAGGGCTGCCGGGAGAGCTGCCCGCCGAGCACAGCACTGAGAACACGCCTCTGTCTCTGGCAGCAGTGCTGTAACCACTGGGAAAGCACTTCCTAGGGCCTTTTGCTGAGAATGCAGAAGGATGTGGAAGTAGAAAGGCCAGTTCCGTACCTGCAATGCTAGGTGCAGATGCAATGCTGCTGAAAGAGCTACTGTAGCCGGAGGCACTAAGCGGCCAGGCACTCGATGAAGGCAGCGTGGCATTCTGAGATGATGTTGGGGATGACCCTGCAGAACCAGCAGAGAAGCAACTAAGAAAGATGGGCACAATGATGTTTGGTGTGACATAAGCAAATCTGTTATGTGCAAATACAAACCATGCAAAGGCATTTCTCCTTAATCAGCCTGGTCTCTGAAGGCTAGGGATGAAATGTTATTGAAGGTGTGTTACAGTGAAGCAGAAGTCTTTGGTAGAAAAGAGAAGAAAGCTGGCACAGTAGCAGTTGGAGTACTGCCTGTGAGGGAGGCAAATTCTGCGTTTCCTTTAAGATATGTGACTCAAAAAAATTAGTGTTCAACTGTTTAGTCTCAAGGAACAGGCTTCATTTATCAAGGTCCTCTGCCAGCTGACTTAGGTAATGGCAACTGTAGATGAGCAGAGATGCATATGATAAACTAACCTCTTACCATGGGTGATCTGTCCTAAATTACTCAAGGTAAGTACTTCCCCTACATCCTAATGCCCACAAACATCTTTAAATTTTTGCAGACTTTCAGTAAAGTAAGGATATATTTTAGCAATCTCTTCTTCAACTGATAACATAAATGAAATAGCCTGAAACTACCTCAGTAAATCATTTACAATCTGAGGAGCTATCTAAGAATACATTTCCTTGCTGGCAGCAAATGAAAGAAACTGAACATAAAATAAAAAAAATCTTCATTACAAAGACCAGAAGAGCTGGAAGTATTCTCTCCAGCCACCAACAAAATCAAATGTGTATCCCGGGTGACTTATCATTCCTGTCACACGTAGATGGACTGTGATACTGAAACATCTTTAACTGACTAATAAAAATAGGTGAGTTCTTTAGAAAAGAGCACTGTACTGAGGGAGAAAGGAGGAAGTAAAAGGACAAACTCATCCCTCACAGCTCAGTAAAAAACAAAGGCTGTCTGTTCAACTGGAACAGCAACCCACCAAACTTTACCTTCACCACACTCCCTGCACTCCACAGGACACCAATACAGACATCAAGTTTCAAGCAGAATAACTCTGTTATCAGGCCTTCTCTGGAAATAATCTATTCCCTAGGCAGGAGTGATGGAATTATAGCAGATTCAAAAGCCTACAGAGCTGACACTGGTCCTGATTCCTTGTGGCTATGTCTCTCAGCTCATAGTACCTGACCCTGCAAAGCTTCATTAGCAAAGAGGGCAAAGCAAAAACCAACCCAAAAGCTTGGGTTTTGCCTTTCAAGGGCACACCACAGCCTAACCCTCTAAATGGGGATCAGCTCTGTCAATACAAGCTGTGTGCTTTAGGCTGCAGTGTTCAAAGACAGGCTCTTCCCATGAAAGCCACAGTCTCATATGGATGGGTACTGACAGCAACAAGCGATTTTACCTAAGAGCAAACCCCTAGGTTATATGAGCATAAAGAAACAGATTCTGAACTATATTTTTATTAGTATTATATTACCAAACTAAAAATCTCATGAGGAAAGGAAGCACACAAGGACCCCAACAGTCCCTGCTCTGCAGAAGGCTTGAGTTCCTTCGGGCCTCTTTACTTCTGCAAAGACCATCTCTGCTGACCCTCTCCAAGAAGCAAATTATTTCTTCATTCCACCAGCAGATTACACACCAGCAGAGCCAGTGTTCCTTCTCTAAAACAGGAAGGCCTGTATTAGGTATCATCTGACTTACAGGTACAGCTCTGTAGGTTTAGGCTTTTGGCCTGAAGAGAGTGTTTCTTGGGTGCACTGTATTTGAGCTGTCACTGAATTACATCTTTATACTTTTTATAACTTCAAACTTGCCTGCCCCTTGAAGCACACTTGGGCCATTGAAAGTTAATTCAACATTATTCATGCACACAAATACTCTGTCCTTCAGCATAAATAAAGATTGCTTCCTGGCAAGAGACCACTCAAAGGGCTGGAGGCAATGAAACCCCTGCCTCCTTTCCCTCACGTTTCACATCCCTCGCTGAATTAACAAGCCCAGAGCCGGACACTCATTTCAAGGATAGTTCTGATTTACAATCTGTGCTGATATCACAGATGTAACTATTAGAACAAAATCCACATTTTTAATCCTGACAGATCCTGCTGGACAACCTGATTGTGCTATTTCTGTGCCTATTACAGTGCTCTAATAGACTGCAGATGACTTGGCTATTTCAGCACCCTGATCACAATTAAACCAAGCCACCTTTCCTTTTGATCCACTTCCAGTACATCTAGCTAACAAGTCCCAATGCTTGATTGTTTTATAGAATTCTCTTTTTATTCTGAAGTAAGCACTGCCAAGACAAAAGGAATGGAAATGACACTGGGAAATAGTAGTTTACTAGTCAATTCCATTATTTTTTTCTTTTCTTTTATGGTTTTGGGGATAAAACAGCCCTAATTTATTTTGCTGATTGATCTTCCAACAAAGCTACAATTAATTAGTGTGCCAGAAGCCTGCTGCCTCAGCAACAACTGTGGAACTTTTGTACTGTGTCTTCTTAGCATTTCACAGTGTAAGTAGGAGGGTGGGCAGTGTGGAGAGCAAAATCTCGTTGAAAATCAAGTGTTACAGGTTGGGGAAAACTTCCAGTGACCACAGAAGTTTAAATTACATCTCACAGCCTTTTCCAACAGAAAAATATTTACGTTCCCATGGAAAACAAGAAACTTCTTAATCCCATAATTAAAACAAGTATTTCTCGATATTCAGTGAAAGTTCTGAGCAGAAGCACTATTAGATTAGGAGTACATGCAAAAATATGCTGTATCTGTAACAAATGAGGTCAACATTTTTTGAGAGAAGAAGAGAGAATGCACAGATGTGAAAGTAACTTGTGTGTTTACCTCCACTCTTGAGGAGATAGCGATTAACATCCTGTATCGTGGTGTTTATGGTAGGCCCAGTTGGAACACTTCCAGGAGTAACATCGGGGTCATTTTCAGGATCAATATTCTGCAGTCCTTTCCATGGCACTCCTGGATGAAACTCTGTTCCAAATACAACAGAAAAGAGAAGGGTATAAGGTCACAATTCTCTGAAGTCCCCGTGCATCAGAAGGATGCAATAAATCAACCCAACAGTACATTTTAAGGACATCAGCTCAACACCAAGGCTTTGTGTTTTGTTACCTGGTGGCCAGTTTATGCTGGAGCCATTGGAAATCTTATCACTATCGGATTTGGCACGTGACCAGCTGTGAGGAACAGCTACGGGTGGGCTGGCAGGAGACTCACTGTTCTGAATCAGATCATACCGGCCATAGGAGTCATCAATGGAGGACTTTCCTGGAGGACCAATACTTAAACCTCCAGGTATAGCACCTGTAAGGAATGAGATGGAAAGGCTTTGTTTAGGAGCAGGACTAATTTGGGGGATGGAATTTCATCGGTCCCTATATTTTGTTATTATTTTTTTTTATTATTATTATTTTTGGTATTACAAAGGTAAAAAAGAAAACTAAAATACAAACACAGTAAGCCAGGCTTAAGAGCCTCTGAAGCCTTACTAGGGACTACAGCTGTGAGATGAGCTGCTGGTACAATCTAGACTCAAGTTTAAGAAATTTGCATTAAATTCCTGCCAAAAAGAGACTTAAGTAATTCAAACCATTACACTGATGGTAAATAGGAAGTTGCTGCAACAGCACACTGAGGAATAGCACTGTAGGCAACCCCTTATCTCATCCCTCCCAAGGCATTCATTGCTGATGGGATGGATGACTTGAAATTGTTCTCGTGTTCCTACAAACTATCAAACAACAATTTGGCATAAGCAGTGCAGCTACTTTCACAATAAAAAACTTGTCACAGAAGGAATAATTCATGCTGCTCATAATAAAATCCAGGATATATTAAAGTTAACAGAGCCCCATGTTCCAACAGAATAAACTCGGTACAGGAAATAAAGGAATAACTGACTCAGGATACTGGAGGTGTTAGGGATAAAGGTGTTTAAACAGATTAGCAATCACTTTGGGAAAAATAAGAAGTCTGTGCTCCTAACTCCAGGGTGGGTAACTATGCAATCCATCGTGCCTTTGTACAGTATTGGCTGGGAAAGGTTGATGATATTGGAAAAATTGTGGGAGAAAGCCCATGTAAAGTTTTTTAGGATTGAAGGTATACAGGTCTGGAATAAGGGGAAGGTTGTGGAACTTGTTTTGCCGACACTAAAGGGTTGTTTTATTTGAACTCCATGTTCTTAAGAACAAAATTCAACAAATGAAAAGACCATTTCTACATTGCATGTAGGAAGTGAGAGCCGCAGGCACTTCAATGCACTGCTGAATGTGACTGCAGAAATCATCTATAAAATCTCACGGGCTCAAAAGGTGTTCGGTACCAACCATTTATGAGCACTTACACAAGGAAGTAACATGAGAAAAATTATTACAATTACACCGTGGCTCAAATCCCAAAAAACCAGACTGACACAGGGATTACAGGGGACATACCGTGCTTGCTGGAGTTCTGGTCAAGAGAAGAAGCAGCACTAGACAGATTATCCATTGAGTTGGGGTGTGTCCACTGAGGAAGGCGAGACTGGGACTGAGAAGTGTCCTTCACTGACAAACCACCAGTAATGTCCATGTTATTTACATTCATGTTCGGGTTCAGTCCAGCTGAGGGGAAACAGGTCATTAGATATCCATCATATAATTAAAAGAGGTGTTTAAAAACCCTGCTACAGGAATTACTGAACACCCATGTGTGTATATGTGTCACTTACAATGCACCTTTTCAACCTGCTGTCAAGAACATTTGATTTTATGGGAACACCAAAACATCTCCCATGAATTCAGAAAATGTTAAAACTTTGCTAAAAAGGAGGGGAAAAAAAGATGTAGGGATAATATATTAAAGCTGTCTGTGTTTCTACTTACAGTCTCCTCACTTGTCTCAGGAAAGGCATTCTGGAAGAATGCACTGGAATGTTATGTTTAAACCAGTGAAGAGTTTGCAGCATTCCATGGCTACACCAAAATATTCCCAATGTCTCCCCAGCACACCCTCATGATGTCTGCCACTTCATTTTGCTAACAACATTTTAAAAATCCCAAACAGAGCAACCAATTAAAGACCAAACAACGGCTGTTCATCAGAGCAGGTATTTTACTAGTTGGGCTTGTGTTTTGTATACACAGAACAGACTCACACTGTTATTTAGGGAATAATTTTGACATGCTCCTGTGACACGAATCTGGGTCTTTTTTGATATATAATCCTGAATGTTAGCAGATCACAGGAAGCTGAGAATTCATAAGAGCCTCTTAGACTTAGGCCTTTAATTCACAAATTCTTTTGCCTTCTGATGCTCCCTGCCATAACAGCTCACCACAGCAGTCAGAATTACCTTCTTAACTGCTGCATGGCAGATAAAGCTTGGCAATTCTATTGTACCCAGCATAAAGAGAGTCACAAAGAGATTAAATTAATTCCTTTATGTCATAAAGGAAGTCTGTAGCATACTTCAAACAATCACACAGGTCTGAAAGGTTGCTCTGTTCTGCCTGTCTCCAGGCCCAATCGATTATTTTGACATCAATCATATTTGACAGATCTATGTCTAATCTACCAGAGAATGGCTGTTGAAGAAGATTTTAGGAACTTCCCAGATAATTCATTCCAACACTCTACTTTGCTTAAAGCAACCAAGTGATCCTTATGTTTAGCTAGTTCTCCTTTTAGGCAACAAAAGTTTATTACCTCTTGCATTAGCCACATGCAAGAAAAATTATTCACAGCTCTCTTTTACATTTTTGAGGATTCTTGCATATGTCTGAAATCCTCTTTAGACTATAGTGAGCAGAGGATTTCATTTTTTCCTTAGCAGTTGTGTTTTTGAAACATCTAATCACCTCCCCTACACTCTGATCCATTTATTTCTTGAAATACACTGACCAAAATTGATGCCTTACCAGTGCTGATTACAGTGGAAAGATGACTTTCCATGACTTTCCCAGATGATATTCCTGTTTATCGATATGACATTTGTGCATTTTACAACATGATGCTGTTAATTTACACTTAGTTCATAAACAGCAACATAAGTGAATAGTTAATTAGGCGAATTTTGTGTTCTGGTTATTTGTAGGCAGAACACAGGTGAGCAAACACAGCTACCACAAACCTCAAACACAGCCAAAACACAGGCATGTGGTGCCATGATTTTGTTTTGGCATTTCAATGTTATTTCATAAACATATATATTTATGTATTTATATTTGTTACACTGCGGAGCAAAATATTTAGATGCTGAGTTAAGGAAATATAGACTCCCTCTGTGTTTTCCATGTGGACCTGCTGCAGGGAGGACACTCACCAAGAGGGTAAGGAGCAAAGGTGTTCGGTGAAGACTGTTGCTCTTTGGTCTGCAGGTCAGGTAGGCCGGGAGCCTGGGGATGGGGTGAAAAGCTATCCATGGCTGATTTGCCTGCAGAGGGGTGCAAAGATAGATGTGGAGGGGGAGGCTGCTGCTTCATAAGCAGGGCCTGGGCCAGCTGGCGCTGGTGCTGCTGGATCTGCTGCTGCATGTTATTGATTGTACGTGCAACCTGCAGGAGAGAGAATCAATAAATGCTCAATGGAACAAAAAGACACCAGATTTCTTTCTCTGCAGTGAAATAACACAATAGATCACTTTACAAATAAAAATTGACTGTATTAAGGGGTGAAGAGCTTTCCTCCAATAACGCTGTGAAACAGCTTTAACACTCAGCACCCTTTGCTGTCACGCACTGCACTCCTGTTTTAAGGATGCTTTAGCTGCTTTGGTATAATGTCATTAGGTCTTTTTAAGCTATTGAAACCAAAGTAATGCAGAGATTGGGCTGGCAGGCAAACATACTTGCTGCTCCTGTTGTCTCATGGGTCCGGAAACATTACGCTGAGCCTGTAACATCTGCTGCTGGATTTGTAAACGTTGGTACGCCTGGAGAGACAAGGGAGAGGTCAGAGCCCCAACACACACAACAGGCTGAACATGCTTGCTTGAGCTGCTCTGGTACATCATGAAATAGAAAAGACAAACACTGGAGTTCTCTGAAAACAGTCAATGAAGCAAAAGTAACAACCTTGTCACAAATGTATTTTATAATATATTTATTTTTGTCCAGTGTTCATTTTTGTGTTTGTGGTTTGTTGTTTCTTTTTTTTTTTTTTTTTTTTAGTTCTGACAACACTGTAGTTAAATTGCTTTTTCTGCTTTATTCCTGAAAAAAATCCACGATTTTAAAATGGTTAGCTTGGCAGCAAACTGATCTGCAAGGTGTTTCTCTGAAACACATGAATTCAAAATCCAAAGGAATTCCATACAGATATTTTTCAAGTAGCTGGGTACTGTTAAATTATTATGACAATAATGCTGTGCTCCTCAAAACCTAACGAGAAATGAATAATAGTATCAAACACTGTTACTAACAGAACAGTTTCTCTAGCACATTGAGAGCAGCAACTCAGCTAGTTTGTCATCCTCAATTTTATGTTTAACCCTGGCAAATACAGACTTCGCAGTATCTCTTTTAAAATAATCTTAAAATCCAATTCAACATTTTCATATGCACACAGATATATACATACAAAATTTGCACACAACAGCAAAAGAACATGTTTGCAAAAAATAAGTAGTTCTTAATATATGGTATTTTTAATATACCATTAATTCCATTAATTAAAGGAAATTTGCCCTACACCTTATGTTTTAATGAGGCAAATGAAAGAAGTTCTGCAGGTAACTCAGGTGACCAGCACTGCCAAGATTTCTCTGGTTGTGTTGTGACACACCTCTGAGCTGGTCAGTCAGTGGTCCATATTGACATGTAACATGCACATCAGTGCTGTTTTAGAATACACTGTTACTCATAGCAGTAGGAAGACAACTGACTTTTAGTTCCACTGATCAGCTGTAAAGGATAATTATTCCACAAATGACTATTTATAAAGCCTGAGGCAAAAAATATGATTTTGTTTCTTTAAAAAGAAACTCTACCAAAGAAATCAGGATCTGATTGTTTTGAAGATCTGTCATGTCATTTAAAAATTCAGATAGCAGTTCCCCATTTTATCTTCATGCCTTCAATTCTGATTTAGAGCTTATTTCCCATGTCTTTTAACTTACCAGCTGCAGCTGATAGAGCTGGTTCAACATCGTCATATGCTGAGGATTATTAATTGGCGAGGTTAACTGTGCAGGGCTGAGACCAATGTTTTTTGCTGCAAACTGCAAAAGCTGTGCTTGAACCTAAGGAAGAGCAGTGTATTAAACATTGTATGTTCGCTTTTAACAGTGACAACTGTGTGAGCCATTCATAAGAGCCACAAAACTTCAGCTGGAATATATTACTATTACCCGAAGTGGTACTGTGAACTATCCAAAAATTAGCAAGGTTATCTTAATAACCATACTCAAAAGTTCATTAGCAGAAAAAGAGATGAAAACAAACTGCTCAGAAACACCACTGTTTGCAAAAAGGGACTCAATGATGTGCCCTCACAAGTAATGTACATAATGTGAGACCATCTCAGCCATGCAACATGTAAATAGATAACAGGGACACAGCCAGGCAGCAGTGGCTGCAAACCTCAGGAGAGGAGAGTATGGAAGAGTTCTAGGGAAAGGCAAAACTTATGAGTGGAAATCTAACCTGAGGGGATAGAAACTGAGGCACTTGAGCACGAAGACTAGGCTGGGATGAATTAAGAGGTTGCACTGGCGGTTGCTGCGGCTGTTGCATGGTCCTGGCTTGTGCTGCTCCGCTATTGCCAAACATACCCAGATTGCCACTCGGTATCTGCAGCAGGACAAGAATGGCACTGGCATGTAAAGACATCACTCAACACATAACCTGGATGTTACTTGTCTGTGCAGTCTCTATTCTCAGTGATTATGACAGGCACGAATAAAGAAAGCAGCACACACAGACTGTGTTGACAACCGGGTTTAGAATCGGGCATGGCAGGGATTGCCACGTACCCAACATCCCAAACCCCCAAAACTTTGTACAGATGCCTGAACAAAAGGCAGCTGAAGTTGAACATGGCTTTTATAAAGATGCATAGCCCTGGAGGGTCAAGAGATGAACAATGGAAAGTACCTGCCCAAAATGTTTGTATTTGTGTAGCAAGGGAGAATAGAGGCATTAAACTCACAGCAACCCCAACCTCAAGTTAGGTAAGCAGTTTTTGTACTTGATCATTTTACAAAGCTCCTGAAAATGGACATGGTATTAGTGCAGGCTCTCTTTCAGAAAGATGTGCTTAATGGGCTGGAAGTGCTGGTCAAGCATTGCCTTTAAAAAACTAACTTTAAAAGAATATACATAATAAGAGCCACTCTAGAATGACAGACAGCGTTTTTCTGTGTTGTTTTTATTTTTGCTAGAACTTCAATTTGATGGCACAAAATAACCTTTTCATAATCAACAGCCTTTATAGCCTCTCAGTCTTATGGTGTTTATCAGTCTTCCACCCCATCTCCTTTCCTTTTCTTTCCCTTTCAGCATGTTGTACCCAGGGGCCAAAACACCCCCCTTGCCTCAGTGCTCCATCTGACCCGGGTGCTGGAAGTCCAGCTTCTTTCTTGCCACCTGCAAAACTATGAGCTGCCTTGACACTTATAAAGCAGGAATAAAAAAGCCCCCCTCATTTCTCCCCATCTCATCACTGAATAATTAAGCCTGCCAGGAAAAATGAACTAGAGCAATGTCTCTGCCTCTGAGTGTGACAATTTGCAATGCCTCAAAAAAAGGGATTTCCATCAATCAAAGCAGAGCCACACCAGGGTTCAGGGATATAAATTCAAAAGGCTACAGACTCTTCTTAATGGATGTGTGCCATTAACAGGCTAATTACAACTAAGCAGTTGTTTTATGTCCTATAAGGTGAAACGTTTACACAGCAGGTAGTTCCTCCATTGATATTTCACGTGAACAAAGATGTTGCACTTTCAGTTTAAACCCCTTTTCCCTGGGGAAGTGACGGACGGGCTCTAGCAGCTAATCCAAGAGAGCTGAAATTCACCTTGGATCTCCCCTGACAGCCTTACCTGTCTAGAAGAATTCAAGTTTTGCATGCCCAGCCCTGAGGCAATCCCGCCCAGGGTCTGATTAGGGAGTGCACTGTTTGAAAGGGGGAGCTTCAGGCTTGGTGAAGGCAAAAATGGTGAAGTAGTGGGCTCTTCCACTAGGCCGCCATCCTGATTGGAGAAAGAAAGGGTGAGCTGTGTGCGGTGCCAGGAGCCGACAGCGCACAAAACAGTGTCCCATGGAGACAGAAAAGGGCATGGATGAATAAAAATATATATATAAAAAAAAGGTATGAATAACAGGGAATGAGAAGCATGGAGTGAAGGGAGAAGAAAGAGAGAAACAGCATTAAGGTACTGTTTTTCTTCAATCTGTTGCTCTTAATCCCCAAATGCACAATCACCCTCACCCACCTCTCCAGAGGAAAGGAGGGATTCTAGCAGCCAACTGCAGAGCTATCATGTGGCCATTGCCTCCTCCCCACTTGGATTATCTCCTCTTTTCTCCACCAGATTGAAAGGTGCAAAGGGAATAGAGCCAGCACATTTCAGGGAAGTCCTCTGTCTGTTTGGAAAATTCTCAGCAGCGGAGTGCAGACATCAGACATACCGCTTTAGCTAACCCAAAACTTGGGAGAGGCCAGATCAGCTTATTTAACAACAGTCTGGATTTGGTTCCACATCATAGCTCTGCTCTTAAAAAAGCATTTTTGCAGTAATCCCCTTTCCTAACTGAGACACATGAGCCTCTTTTAATATTCACATAGCGCTGAGTTATTAATACCCACTATGAAACATTACACTGCACCCAATGAACACAAACCACTTAAACCCAATAATGACAATATCGTCTGTGCAGCCTTCCTGAACATCCCCAGGAGGAGGCAGATTTTAGCAAGGCAGGAGGAGCCCCCTCTGATAACTGGGCTGCAAGGAACCACAGCTGAGCGTGGCTGTGATGCACAGGAGGCAGCCCCCACGGGGGGCAAACAGCAAGGCAGAAAATAAAATAAATTACAGAATCCCCAATCAAACAGGTAGATATCTCACTCATATTACAGTGGGGCACCGAGTTCTATCTCAAACTGTGCTTTGATGTCTGGGGAGCCTGCGGCAAGCATGATCAAATAACACTGTGTACAAAGTAGGGCTCCGAAAAAACAGGCAGAGTGAAAAATCTCTAATTTGCAATGCGCTGGACTGGGGTTTTTCAGGCAATATGTTCATTGCAAGGAAAGGCTTTTTGAACAGGTGAGGAGCCTGGTTATTTCAGCCTATAAATTCAATGCCCCAGAAGACTGTGAGATATTGATAAACCTTCTTTGTTCAAAAAGCAGCCCCGTCTGCGAACCAGATACCCAAATAAATGACCTAATGCAGCAAGCATGCTCAGTGAATTTTATGTTCTAAGTTAATGCTGAAAAATGCATTTTCAACAGCTCTCCTTTGATGCAAAGGAAAAGTTTCTTTACTATGAGGCAAAGTGACACTTGACATGTTATCTGACTATCCTGAGGGGGACACTGACATTTTCTAATGATATCCCCAAGGCCTTTCAGCTTGAGATATTTTACATTCTACTGGACATCAGTCACACTCCACAAACAACTGCAGCTTGCATGACAGTAACAGGTTCAAGGATTTCTCTTCAGATCACAGACATATGTTTACAATTCTACCCTTCCCCCTTTAAAGTGAAAATAATTTCAAGCTTGGTGTGTGCTCTCTCCTTCAGATGCCATTGTTTCCTATGTGAACAGACCTACTGACCATGAAAGAGAAATGCAATCCCTCCCTGGCCCCCGAATTTATTCAAGTCTTGTCTCACTGACATTATTTTTTCTCAATTTTGAAATAGGCAGTGCCAGGGATGGTGGAGGAGAAGCCACACTGGAGACTCAGGCATTTAATTTCTAGACCAGGCAGACTCCTTCACAAGGGTGTTCCTTCTGCAGCAAATGGCTTTTGTTCAAGTTTATGACACTTTGTTCACATTCATTTGGTTCTATTTTATTTAAACTGTTGCACAAATCTGTGCTCTGTAACTGAACTGAAATCAATTCATTTAACATAAAGTATTTTAATTGGTCAACTTAAAACCATTCCCAACCCAGACCAGGGGACACCTTTACTGCTCACAGTGGTTTGTAATCCATTATTTTTCAGGCTCCTTTACATAATATTTGTTTCCTGAAGAGAAATCTTTTCTACCTAACTTTTCCTCTTCAGTGATTTACTTACAAATTTATGTTACATTTCTCCCTCAGGCTAATCAATTAAGCAAAGCCTCCACATTTGAATCATCACATTATGCTCAATCCAACACTGCTTTTAACTTTTTTGGAGGGACTTGACACAGCTGTAAAATCCTACTGCAGGGTTTGCTACTACAGTAATCCAACACAAAACACCACACTGGTGCTTTTTAGGACTTTGGAAAGTCTCTCACAAAACTCTCAAGCACCAAATGTGAGAGAATGCAAGTGGTGTTACTCTAAGGTTTTTTCAGCCCTTTGAGATACGGATTATTTAGCAGAGGATTCCTGGACACTTTGACAGTCACCTCCCAACAACTGCCACTTCTTGAATCAAAATGCCATAAACAGAGAGCAAGGCTCATGAATTTTGTCAGAGGTCTTTATGCCAAGTCAGTAACAGAAACAGTTGGTAGAAAATACACATTGACTTCTTTAAAAAAAAGTTAAAAAAAACCCCCTTTTCTAAAAGAGGAAGGTAAAGTAATAAAATCTCATCTCAAAAAAAGTTGTCTTCAAATGAGACAGGAGTCAGGTAGAGCCAAAAGAAACTTGGAGGAAATGCAATACTCAAAGAAATACTCATTATACATGGGAAGATGAAAGTGGTTTCAAAGTCTGGAAGTTCAAAAAAGGAGCAGTCATCAAATCATAGGAAGCAGAGATGAAGGAAAGAAGAATTTTAAGTCAAGCTTAAAATTCTGGCAATTATTATCTAATTGCCAGGCCTTAAAAAGTGTTTCTGCATAATAACAAAATATCCTGTTTATTGCCCCAATGACAAAAAACAGTCACAGTCACCAGAGATTACTGAGATCAGAATGTGAAGGATGAGGTTGAAAAAAACCAACAAATGTGATGTTTCAATTAGAAACAAGAAAAATGCCTAGTCATAAGACTTTTGCAGTTAAGAGGCATCAAGGCTTGTAGACCTGGATCTCTCAGTAGTAGAAAGGAAGAGCTCATCAATGAATAAGACAGTAGAGAAAAGGAGACTTCATTTGTAAGGTGAGAATTTCAGAGTCTCCTGTGTGCTCAAGAATTTGGGAGAACGTTTGGAAGCAGCATCAGGGCAAAGTATAAGATAATGTGGTTGAGATCATGCATCAGGGCTGCATCTTTATTTCCTCAAAGCCACTGGATTTTCTCCCTTCTCATGTTATGCTCCTACAGGTCAAGATAACACCCTGAGAAATAAAACAATTAACAAAGCACCAAGTGCCAAAGATTGACTCAGTGTGACACAGAACAAAGAGCACCTGCAGCAAGCACTGTGGAACAAGAGAAAGCAAACATTCAAAGGTGATGTTGAGTTGTACAGATCACTACTGATTCAGAGAGAAGAGGGAGTTCAGAGGGTCCAGAAGCAAATGTCAGGGCTGGAAATTCTCCCACCTCAAATGCATAAGGTTAAAAAAAAAGCAAGTGCTGGCTTTACCTGTCAGAGAAAACACAGGAGAAAAATGATGGGAGTCTCAATGCAGGTGAGTTGAGAGAATCAGTGAGAGAGAATCAATGAGCACACAAACCCAACCTAAAATTTCATGAGGAGGAACCTTGCAGAACTCACTGAAGACTCGGCAGAGCCAATAAAAGGATAATGACTTGCTAAGGCAGTAAGTAAAACAGGGAATGTTGGCTGGAATGCTCTGTCTAGCTGTGCTGAGAGCTTGTTCCTCACAAGGATGATCTGAGCAGGAAAGGAGACAGCTCCAGACTCATGCTCTGGAATAATACCACAAAGGGCAGAAAGCCTTTGGGGAAGAAGAGGAGTTGCTCTATTAGCATGAGCTGTAAAACTGGAAAGAATTTCTTTGGGGAAAAAAATCCGTTCTTCGAGTAGGAACTATATTTATTTAATTCACTTAACAAGTTGCTCAACACTGTGATAGCTAACAAATACAGTGTGGGATTATTTCCTTTTGTTATAGCAAAGTCACTGTGACAGATTATGCCTAGACTGATAGATTTTACTTGCTGTATGAATATTAATGATTTTAGTACTCCCTTCTCAATAGTTGTGTTTAACATATGTTTCCATAATTATGCATCATGCTGCACATAATGCACCTCTCTCTCTGGCAATAATTTTACTGCTGAAGATATTGTTATCCAAGAAAAGGGAAGGTTAACTGGCATGCATGCATCAATCTTGTGGCCTTCAATTAACATATTCATTAAAGTTTGCCATAGCTAAGAATGAACTTTATATGACTAGGTGTCATTACTGCCTCACATCCTGTACACAGCTTATGCAAAATGAATTGGTTTCAGCACAGTTTGTGAAAAGCACCAATTTCTGTGTTGAGAATCTACCACCACCCATCTGTATGAACCTTTAGATAACCTGTGACACACAGACCTGGCATGTGAGATTGTTCTTTCCTTATCAATAATTTTCAGGGGAGTTCTGAGGGACTTTGGTGGGACTTTGCATCAGATTGTAAATCTCATTTCGTACTGAATACCTGGCAGCACTTTTCTCCACATTCTTTTCTTTAGTCACTTCGAATTTTGGACACCACAAACTTGTGGAGCCTTCTCTTCAGTCATTAAATAGTGCTGTGAAATTTGTCATACGTGACCACAGAAAGGGAAGCTCATTGGAGAAGCTATTTTTGACTGTGCGTGTCTGCTCTGAGACTTAACAAAAATACCTCAGCTTCTCTTTCCTATTTAGGTACTGAACTTTCACTGAAATCTATAAGAAGCTCAAAACTGAAAGAGGAATTAGGAGCCTAATTCTTGAAGATTTTGGCCTTAGTCCTGCCTGATTGTTAATGTGGGCAGGGGTCACTGACTGTCTGGACCCTCGCAGAGTGAAAGGGCTTCTGTGCTTCATTTCTTTGTTTTTTTCCACTTCTAATTGCATTGTATTACTGATTCCCTGATAAGTTTTCAAGTGTAAAACCAGTGATGACCATTGTTTATTTCTATGTGGGAATCAAATCACTGGTCCTTTGTGCAAGGACCGAACTCCCCACGAGATTACAAAAAGACCAGAAAAGGAATAAAGCCATATCTAAGATACTTCTCTTTACGCTTTCTAAACAAATAGTGGAAATCATCAGTATTTCTACACAGTGCACACCTGGACTTGTGTATCACATTCCTATTTCTGAGCTCACCTTGTCAAGGAAGGTGGGGCGGTCCATGGAAGACTCTTTGGAGATTGGTGGTGGGCGGCAGCCAAGGGGTTTGGTGACCATTCCATTATAGTCGGTCACTCCCATTCCACGCTTGTCCATTTCCACCTTCTTTTCCAGCAGAGCACCTGCACAGAAAAGGGAATTACATTGGAAAAGGTGACACAGAGACAGTATGAAGTTGCCAGCAGTAGTTTTGAGAAATACATCTTGCTTGCAAAAGCAAAAGCAAGAAAATAAATATTACCCAATCGATCTGGATATAATAAAACTCTCGGAATCACAAAGGGTTCCTCTGTTGCTTTAAAGACAAAAAAAATTACTTACACAGATACTTACTCATGGCCTGATCGAGATTCATACTGTTGCTCTTCAAGGCCTCTTCCGCTGGCTCTCTCTGTCAAAAAATATGAATTATGTTAAGAAAAAGGTAATCACACTCATAGGATTTCAAAGCAACCTGAGAAAACAGATAAATCTCTTAAATACTGGATCTAATATTTACTCTGCAGCCTAAATAATGTCTGCGTGTATTTTTTTTTCTCCTTTGGGCAATTCCCACAACTCAGTTGTTTCAGTTTGCCAAGTACCAGCTCTACAAGGTCAAACCACACTGCTCTGTTTAAACGTCTTCCCATTTCCTATGGACAACTTAAATATCACGATGATTTTTCTCTAAAAAAAAAAAAAAATCCAGCTATACTCTCATTTGACCTGTTTAATAAGAAAAGGGGAACAGGAGTGGAATTATTACTGCAGTTCAAAGCAATACCTGTTGTCATTAAACTCTGAATATCAAAATATTCTAAATGCCATCACACAAAGTGTATCCTCCAGTTGATTTCAGAGCACTTTACTAGTTTACAGCAGATTTCTGAAATTACAGTCTAAGTGCAGGTAACAGAGCTGCTTCCTGACCTGAAGAAGAGACTGAAGATCTTTTTGTACCTACAAATCAAGTCAGAACTATAAGCTACCAAGGCTAAGTCAGAGGTGTCTGTCTGAGCACTACTCACAGGGAAGCCCATGTCTGTGAGCTGTTTTATCAGACGGTTCATGATCCAGGCCTCATCCTGCTTGCTAGATGTCTTCATGCCCTTAGTAAATAAATGGGAGACTGCATTAATGGGCTGGTTTCCACGTTTGTACTAGTGAGATGTACATAAAAGAAATGGTAAGTGTTTTTTATTAATAACACATGCTACTGAAAGATGTATTAGTACATTAATTCAGAAAGTATTGAAGAACCCTCCGAGCAACGCGACTACGATTCTCTTCCCCCAAAAGTGTAACAAATTTTATCTCAGCTGAATAAAGTTCAGTGTACTATTTAGTATTTGATTTGCCGACCACTGAATTAAAGCCACCTTTGAATTTACATATTTCATTTTAATCCTTGGCAGAAAAACGTAATGAAATAAAGCCGAAATAGTACAACACTTCCTGAAAAACATTCCCAAAAACAAGTTTGCGACCTTGAAGTTAAGAATGTTACTCAGTGTATTTTCTTAAAAACAAACAAGAGCGTCTAGATAAACACCTTTAAAAGATCTCTGTGCAGCTTTTCTATCACAAAATCCTTAAGAAGTCTCTTCCTTTCAGTTCTCCAGAAAGTACCAAGGGACAAGCGCGGATTTGTTTTGGGCTGCGGACAGTACAAGAAACAACCATACTTGATCAAATCACTGGCCTAACTGTTGGCTAATGGAACAACAAACAAAGTGGCTAAATGCATTCCCAATTCCTTTAAGTTACAGCCTGGCCTTGTCCTGAAATAAAGATTGTGCAATGGGAAACTTCCTCACACAATTTTCTACGTTCTCGGTTGAGTGCAGCATTAATACAAGTTCGCTTTGTTCTCACACACACACACACCCCGTACAGTTATCTGTTGGTTCCTCACAAACAGAAAACAGCTGGTTTTGTTAAACAAATCCATCACAAACTACTGCTTTCCCACCACCATGGGAAGTGACTGAAAGCCCCCTTAACACCTTTTTTCTTTCTGTTAATACATTTTCATTTTAGAATACATGGAAGCTTAGAAAACTTAAAAAAACAAAGGCAACAGCAACAAAACTCCCAAAGCATCTGACATGCCTTAATTCAAAGATCTCCCATTTTCCCCTGGAAACAAGGTAGGCTGTACTTGAACCACTGTAGTGGCAAGTTGTGCTTGGGTTCAGGTGTCAGAGATCTAATTTCAGGTGCAATGCAACAGCAAACTTGTGACAACTTATTCTACAAATGTTAATACTAATTCCACTCTTCCTAGGGAGTGTCTTTATTTTTGTTTTACCTTTTGAAGTCCTTTCTTCGGGGCATTCCCCCAGGAATTACAGGAGGAGCTGCTCTCTTGTGAAGCAGTATTATTCCACATATCTCCTTCTTCATCTTCCCACTGACTAGTACTGAGATTCACTTCATCCCCACCACTGCCCCAGCCTTCTTGCATAGATTTTGAAGCTGGAGGGAAAGAGGGAGAAGAAAAATCTTAATTTTGCAAAAATATGCCATATTCAGTGTGCTAACATGAGTATTTCCAAGAGACACAGAGGTTTATCAAATAGTTTAACTGGCATTAAATGATAAGGACGCCTTCTCTGAAGCTAGCAAAAAAGAAAAGTGCTCTAAATACTTAGAGAAGAAAAAAATCCAGCAACCACAAGTCCTGCTTTCCCCAGAACAAGCAAGATCTGTGGTCATGGCCACTCCAGTCTCCTAGGAACAGGGAACCAAACTATGACCACACACTTGTTAAATGCTATTTTGCTTTCAACGAATCTCACCATTTTAGCTGCCACATTCTTCCGACGAACAAACCCAAATTTCGAGGTCATTAACGGTCAGAAACTCATTCCCATCTCGGAAGAATGGAATCTGAAAGGAGCTCCTGGGCTGCAGGGAACGCTTTCTATTCAGTGATGAGGTTGTGTCCCCTCAGTCCATTTTATTCTGTTTACTCTGTTTAAAGCTGGGATTACTCATCTTAAGACCTCTCGCTTCTCCTTTTATGTTTTCTGAGCCTTCTATCTATCTCTCAATACGGTATTTTGCAGGAGTGAACTTCAGGCAACTCCCACAGCCAAAACAGAAGCCAAAAGCAATCACTGTAGCCTTCAGGGCATTCAGAGATAAAGGATTTTTATCGAATAACATGAGTTAGGAATCACGAAGCAGGAAGTAGTTCAGGATGTTCCTGAACCTGTGAACAATTGTAACAGCTGAAGAAAATACCCACTCCCTCAAGTATGACCCAACAGTGAGGTTATGACCCAGCAGTGAGGTTATGACTAGCTGTTCTCAGGTGTTGCTTTTCCTACCAGAATCAGTCCTACTTTGGCTGAACTCTGCTGCTTCTCATCCCAATTACAGGTTTCTTTAGGCACCTAGTCATGTCCTTCTGCATCTCTACAATTCCTGCCTCTGTACCATACTGCCTTCCAAGTACACAAAATTACTCTCCTTTAAATTTACTGGATTGATGCACTATATTCATATTTTTGGATTAATTTGGTACCTGGAGTATCGACAGTTAGAGGCAGCTAATGCAGCTCTGAGAATGAAATTAAGGCAGTCTCTGATTTCAAAGCGCAGAAAACCAGAAGCTCTGTTTGAAAACTGCTGGCAGAAACAAACCCACTTTCCCCATCTTCTCCCCCAACCTCTAAGGGTGTGACAGCCACGTGTGTACCTGGTTTGCACAGTGCTGGGGCAGCAGCTGGAGCGTTTGTTCTTCCATATGTCCCTGCCGGCTCGGCAGGATTCTCTCCCCACCCGGTCCCACTGCTGGGGGGTTTCCCCCACGCCGAAGTGCCATTATCAACTGCAGCAGAAGGGGACGAGGGCTCTCCCCAAGAAGCTTCGGTCTTTGTGTGGACAGCAGGCATCTCTCCCCAGCCTGCTGGAGCAAGGGAAGGAGAACACTGATGAGAGGAAAGGCTTCTTTTGTCACTCATTTCAAAGGTGGACATTTCACTAAAGAGTTTTTCTGCAAAGGACGCGAACCAGTAAGCACAGACAGTGATTCTAATTAAGTGTATTAAAAAAAAAAATCCCTTAGATGTGGTCCCAAAAGTCTTTTTCTTAATTGAATAGTAACACCAAGTGGCCAGGGTAGAAAGTGGTTTTTTCCACAGCCAGGTGAGCAGCACACCTGATCCCAAGGAGCAGCTGCTTCAAACGTGACTTCTCAGAGCGGCTTAAACAGGGCTCAGGGAGCACAGGCAGCAGGGCCAGTGTCCAGGAGACCCAACCCGAGTCAGGCCTTGATTCACTGAAAGATTTTAACCTATTTTAATTCCTTTTAACTATTTACAAATTATAAAATCTCTTTTCTCGTGCCCTGTAAGATGCTATTTGTTTGTTATTCCGGCTCATGGTTGACTGTGCTCCCTACATACCCCTTCAACACTGAGCCTCTACAGTATAATAATTTTTTATGGGAACTAGACAAGACTGCAATTAGGATCCACAGTCAAACCATGAGGAACAGCAGGTAGAAGTCACTGTTTTTCTAAAGAGTATTGCATTAACTCACTGAAAGACGTAAGCCACTATGCAGAAACAGCCTTAGTCTGGCTTGGCTTGAATGTAATGCGCTTAAATCCATATGACACGATTTTAGCCCTGAAGTTGAATGTGGCAGGAACAGCCATGGAGCTTCTGAGTCCTACAGAGCAACCCTGACCAACACAGCAAAAGGCTAAACTGAATTTACAACTATCATTACCAGAGCTTTTTCTGAAGAGGGAACTTGGATCACAGATGGAGTTCGAGGTACTTTCTAAATATATACAAAAGAGATGCATAACAAGCAAGAAAACAAGAACAGATACCTGATATTAACCTATTTTTCCACAATTATAAAAAATTGCAACCCATTACATGACAACTGAGGTCTCAACAAGTATTGCAGAATTCAGTCTGCTTAAAACTTCCCCTGGTAATTAGGCTGCTAATTCAGGAACTTGTTCTCTTTTAACTGGAGACAAATGTTATTAAGACAGGTATTTTATAACTGAAGAACTAAATGCCTACTTTGCCTCGGCAGTATTCCTTTTTTGCTCCCCAGTGCTCTATAAAAATACTCTGGAAAGGTTTCAAAGAGCAGGAACAACATTTTCTCCACAAACTGACACTTAGAATAGGTAGACAACGGCAAGGAAGTCACCACAAAAGAACTATATCTAAGAATACCTCAAAATAATTTGAACTAACCATTTCACTAAGCAACAAGTCTTTGCAGAACTCACTGATTTCCACAGAATTTCTGTTACCAGAAACTGCAGCAACATTCACTGCCAATAACAACTCAAACGTTGCCCAGCAGAGAAAAAAAAATTCCTTTCAAATAGATGTGCTCAGATCTGTCCATGGCTCCAGTGTTCCCATATTAGATATTTATTTTAGGTTCTATTTCTTGAAGCCACTGCAGCTCTCTCAGACACTGATCAAAGTGCAGATGGCACAAACCACGGCGACATGTTCAGGAACAAACAGCTTAATAAAACCCCTTCACTACCAGCAAGATTCACTCGGTTTTAAAGCATACTCCTGAAACAACCCAAAATGTCACTGTTTTATTAAAGTGATTTCCATTTGAAACAAAAAATACTGTGGTTTAGGCTCTGTCAATGTTATTTTAAGGTGTGTAAAGAAGATAAACTGGCAGATCCACAGATGTATCTAAATGAACCTCTGCTTAACACGACAGCTTCCTTGGTGCTGCACCTGAAATACTCATTTCAAGGTTTCTGCTTGTATCTTCAAGCCAACTTTATTTAAGGGAAGCTTTATTTGAATTTCTGCCTCACTACTCAGGAGGCAAGTGGAAGACAACTGCGTGTATTTAATCATATTGGCAGCTGAAAAAGATTAACTGCAGGCAAATGAAATAGAAACAAAACATCTCTACAGCACCAACCAGACTACAAGCAGAGACAGTGCAGAATACTAATATTTCCTTGAGTTCATGCAAACTATACTGGAAAGTCTACCTAATTCATTTATGAAATCATCCTTAAAACACAATTCATATATTAAAAAGCCAAAGTGTGCTACATTATAGAATAAAAGCCTCGAAAGAACTGTTCCTGCTGTTGCTTTTTACTATAAATTCAACAACATCGATTAAAGGCCACATATGTGTAAGGTCCAAGTTATTTTAAGTGCTTTTGAATTCACTGAGCAGTAAATAATACAGGATTACAAATAATGGAGGAACCAGCCTTTACTAAATGAGGGTAATGCAAATACATAAAAGCAAACAAAACAAATCAACAAAAAGGTTTCAAAACTATCTTACCAGATCAAATTAAGTGGAGGAAATTAGTAAATAAAACGTGAAGGCTGCTGGAGAAACCACCTGTGCACTGCAAGAATTAACCTGTATGTAATTCTGAATTGCAAACCTGCTTCCTCTCTGTGTAAGTACCTGCTGTCCCAACGTTACTATCTCTGTGCTACCTTTTTATGACTCCATATGATTCTGTTTTAGAAACTCTGAAGGTGAATGTAGTTACATTTTTGAATGAATGATGCAAAACTCTACATGGCCTCAAAACCTGAACCTGGCTAACATTTTGCAACAATTCTGCTTGGAGAAAACTTAATAACTTCTTTATGAAAATAATATGCTTTAGGCTTTCTCAAGAAAAAGCTCCTTAAAACCAACCCAGATCTGCACGAGTGTTGTTTTGCAACAGAATGAGCTCCATTAAAGGCTTCTTTGGCAAGAAAGTGAGGTTTTAGTACTGAAGCTTTTAAACATTGTTAGAATTGCAAGAAACAAAAAGATCACAGTGAGTAATAAACATGGACACATTGGCAGAGCTTTGTTTTATAGAAATAAAAACATAATTAACATTGGGCCACAGCCAACAGGAAATCCTCAAGGGAAAGTGAAATGTTAACTAAGCTGTGGCAGGATGCAGTTGTTTTCCCTCAAAATAACCCTATAGCCATTTGGATGGCAGAAATTGTTTTCCTTGAAGTTGTTGGTCCGTGATAAACAGCAGATACATGACTACGATACAGGCAAACCAAAATATTAGAACCTTATGTAGATAAAAAATGAAGAAATCAGGTAGAAAAGAGATTGTTTACTAATTAGACACTAGTCTGTTAATAGAAGAAATTAAGCTATAAGGTGTGCATGTACAAGGGAGGGGTTTATATATATATATATATAAATAAATAAACATATATATTTAAGAGCCACTTATAACCCTTAACCTTTCAAATCCTCATTTTCTCGAAGGGATTCCAGTTCATGCAGTGGAACTCCATGATTTCTTGTACCTCTCAGCATTCAGGAAGCTTTAATTTGGGTTTCAGCAGTGAGATCACTCTTGTGTGAAAATCAAGGGCAAGGTCTCTCATCATCACCTGGCTGCTCCCCAAAAACCTGGCTGTTCGTGGGCTGAGCTCCCACAACAGGGTTTTAGGTTTTCACGAGCATCCTAATTGAGCCCAAAGCTGAGCTGGTTTCAAATGCATTCTGATGGAAGTTCAAAGTAAGGAAAACGCATCACTTGCATCCTGCATTTCACATCAATCACAGGCAATGGCTGTCACGAGTTACCACTGAGACAGTGGCACAGGATTACAAAAGGAACAGAGAGATGTCTGGAGCTTTCAGATCGTAGGCCTGGGTAAGATTTCTAAAACTTAAGCTTATTGCTGTCTAGGAATCACAAAGACCTTAATTTTTTACCTAAACCCCCCACAGGGAAGCCTATATCATCTTTTGCTTTTCCTTTCCTCAGCCAGAGGATGGGTGGTTGGAACCCTGCCAGGCTCTCACAGCCTAATGGGAACAGGAAAGCATCAAGCCCACTCATCAGCACTTGGAGGAAGGATCTGGTGCTGTTTGGGATCCAAAAACCTCTTTTAATCATTCCTGTTTGAAAAACCTTTCTTGCTTCTTATTCCCCTTGTATCAAAGCCGCATGAAATAAAAGTGCTGGGAAGAATTATGCACAAGTAATTGAGATTAAAATCAAATCTAACTCAAACCCACCAGCTTCCTGCTCATCTTCCTAAGTAACTCACTGGAGGTTTGTGACCAAGCTCCTAGAACCAGAAAGGACTACATCTATCACATCATCTATCCCCTTCCCCCCTTTTTATTTCTTCTTTTCCAATAGAAGAAGAAACTCCTTAGAGCATTCTGCATTTTCATCAAGTGTGTACCAACATCTGCTTCCCATCAATAGCTTTTAAGTTCTGTGTTCAAAGAATTTGGAGAACTTCTGGGGATGGGTGACAACTTGAATAACAAGACTGTAACTTGGCCTCTACTTCTAAACTAAAAAAGCATAAACTTCAACCCTAAAGGGAACTGCTAATCCTTTGTGAACCCCTAACTAGTGCTGTACAGCAAAATTAAAATCCACTTTTTTGCTTTCAGGATGTATGACTGTGACATCTTACAGCTGCATCACCTTCCCTACTTACAGAGAATCCATAATTCCTTATTCACTCTACTCCGTGAATGTGATTGGCAAAGCACTTCATGACCCATGCAGATGACAAAATGCCCGTGGTAACTACACGGTCCAAGTGCTGCAAGATTTTAGACAAGCACTTAAATGTGCCCTATGGCACAGCCTCTCATGGCACTATCATGTTTTGCATGGAAATACTGTACATGGAAAAGAACTGTTGCCGGATGAAATTTGGTTGTGGATTACTGAAGTCTACTGGTTACAGGATTCCTGTCTTCCTTACTGCAGAGGCTGGAAAAGCAAAGCCAAGTGGAGAGGGAACTGGAGTAGGAAAAACGACAGTTAAACAGCACGACTCCAAGCTGCAGGTCCCCGTCTGTGTGGGAGGGAAGACACACACTACTTGCTTCCCATCTTTTAGCTGTCCCAGATGGGAGATGATTTGTAGATGTTTTAAGTCTGTGTAATTTCCACACAGACCAAGAGGATATTGCTCTGCAGCTGCCCTGGCACTGGGGAAACTGGGCCCCCTGCACTCCGAACGGGAAGTTAATGGGATCACTTGAAACTGCAATTTTTGCTCTCTGAGTAAGATAAGCACAAGGCTGGTCCTCCTTGGGCACAGCCACCAGTAAACATGGGCAGAACACAGCAAGGCTCAGGGGACTGCTCCTCGCTTCCATTTGCAGATTAGACAATAATCCTTCAAAACATTCCCTTGTTTGGCATTTATACCTGTACCTCCGTACACAGTTCTAAGTATATGGAACAAAAATACACAACAAAAGGCCTAATTTATGCCTGGAGCAGCTTGACCTCAGTTTTAATATCAGAACTATATTTTGAATTGTTCTCACTACTGCTCATTTTATACTTCCTTGCATGCTGACTTCAGTGTACTCTGAGAGCTGGCTTTGCTTATCTTAAAACATTAAAAAAAAAGAAATATTTTTCTTAGAATCTTTCTAATTCACATTTTACAAGATGCCCAACACTGTAACTTTAACGTGGTCATGAGGCAACTTGAGCAGAAGGTTACAGATTCATAAGCAGTTCTCCAAGTGTATAAACATATTGCTTCAACAAAACCCCTCCTTTGCTACTGTCCATTCTCCAGAGGAATCACTGCACATTAACACCACATTTTAAACTCTCTTTTCAAAACCTAAAAGACTCAGAACTGTAAGTTTTCCTCTGCAAGGTGTTAGATTATTTAATAGCATTAACAATGCATTGCTGTGTATGAACTGTTTTGCATGCACCAAGGTAATCCTCCAAAAATCACCTTAATGAAAAACAAAACCTCACTTAAACCAATCAAAAATTCACCTCCATGACAGCTCCACTACAATTCAGAAATCTGAATTCTTGTTCCATGGGTAAAGTTTTAAATATGGATGAAATAAGTTTAAAGTAAATTAATTATCAATCATGTATGTTGAACTGACCAAGTACAAAGCTATTTAAAGATTTCTCCTTCGGAAGCACATATTATTTTATTAAATTTTTTATTAAAATAACATGTGTTCCAATAACATTTGCCTCAACTGTTGAAATATTTGACCAGAGTGGGGAACACAAGACTATTTTTACACAGTCATTAGAGTAAATTTGAATTATTTCACAACATCAAAGAGAAAACTGTTGGAAATGAGAGAACAAATCCCACTTGGAAAAAAATGTGGTTAAAAAGAGAGTACTTAGTCATGACCAAGACGGAACACAAACCTGGAGACAAAAATCAGATGAAGAATTTGTAACAGCATTGCAAGATTAGATTAATCTTGGAGAGGTCTGTGGTCATGATACAGATCAGGGCTGCTGGTGTTAACTTTTATTTAAATACCTCCTCCTTAAGGATTTTTCTCATTTTTATGCATTTTTATTCCTTGCTGATTGTCCACAAGAGTACCCTGTCTTTGATTAGAAAAATTCCTAGATCTCTAAAAACTTGTCTTTGGAGCACAGCCGAAGTTAAAATAACTTTTCCCAGCCACCCTGAATATTAACGTGTTTAGCCAATAATGCTTTATGAGAATCACACAAAATCCAGGGTACTGGCCGTGCCTTGAGGTAGGGAGGAGAACTATTCCTTCATAAAAGAGAAACAGCAAAAGCCTGAATTCATGCAACTGCTAAAAAACATGTGTTGCCAAGAGATATGGTTTGCAGCAAAGAAACAGATGCAGACTATCTAAACAAGAACAGAGCCTCTCCAACAGGAACAGGAGACAAATAAGAAAGGTTTGCCAAAAGACCCCAAACTCTCAAATTAAAAGTAACTGGGGAAGACATGCCAAAATAAATATGGGTCCACCATCTAAAAACCTTCCAGGTTATTGACCAGACACTGTTTCAAGCCTTTCTTACATTCACTTGGACTATGGAAATTTGTTTCGGGTCCCATAAGTTCTGTCCTCAAGATGAGATGTTAGAACAGGTTCAGAGTAAAGAAATAAACATATTCTACGACATAAATACAGGATTTCTACCTTTAATGCGCCAACTACGCACTGATAGGACAGACAGCATTCAGTTAAGTGGTACTGGTATAAAGTACTTTGTAAAACTATAAAATCACTTATAAAACTATTTTCATACCTGGGCCAAGCAGCGGGGACCGGTTTGGCTGGGCACTTGGCTGGTGCGATGGCTGAGGTTCAACCATGTTGGTGTTGATAATGGTGCTAGTGGTGGTGGTGTTGGTTGTGGTACTGCTCTGAATTATAGGATTATTTCTATCCCACATGTTTACAGTCTTGTTGTTGTTGTAATTTGGGTCGCCCCAAGCTGAGGTACCGTCATCGATTTCCATCTTGCGGCGAATGGACGGTGGCGATGGCTCTTCCCAGCCAGTTGCCTCACAGTTCTCTTTTTGTTTGGCTGGCACTGGCCCACCAACCCACCCTGACCCCGTCTGTTTTACAGAAGCAGCTCCTCCCCAGTTACTCACATTGTTGTCCTGGGGTTTATTAGCCCAATTTTGTTGGGGGCCTGGCTTTAAAGATTCCCCCCAACTTGTACCTGTATTAGCCTTGCTGTTTGTGCCATTTCCCCACCCACTGGTCCCAGACCTTGTGGAATCATTCCAGCCAGACCCCGATCTATTGTCAGAATCCCATCCAGATCCATTCTTCTTCCCATCACCCAAGTGTCCAGGAACAGATGATGAATCTGTCCAGTCTCCACCTCCTGAAGTCCAGCTTGGATTTGATTTCTGTCCATCTCCCCAGTTTTGAGATTTGGGTTTCTGAGGTTCACCCCAGGTAGGTGATTTGTCCTCCTGATTTGCGGTCCCACTCCAAGCGTGGCCGCTTTTGGCAGCAGCAGCATTATTAACAGTAGTAGAGCTTGCTGACTCTCCCCACCCCCCCGGGCCATTTGGTGCTTTGTTGTTATTGTCTCCCCAACCTGTATTTGTTGGAACAGCTGCCGGTGGAGAGTTGACCCACCCAGATACTGAAGAGGTATTTGTACTGTTCATGATGGACCCATCGTTCTTCCCCCCTGAGTTTGAAGATTGAGTAGCTGCACAACCCCAGGCCTCTGTTCCATTGTCATTCTTCCGTTCAGACCTTGGGGACTCTTCAAATTCCCAGGCAGTGTTTTGCTTTACAGGGGTCTGTCCCCACCCCGTATTGGACAGGACCCTGGGGTCAAGGTCATTTCTTGGCAACTGAACTTGCCCTTGGTCTATCATCCCTTTGTCTCTCCTCCTGCCCTCTCCAGCCCCCTCCCTCCCAGTACTGCCTTCATTTTGACTCCCACCGCTGTCGTTGCTTCCTTCACTAGCCGTGGTGCCAGATGCTGCAGCTTTGGCCCAAGAGTTCATTTGTTCATTGCCCTGCTGCATGGCAGGGTTCGGACTGGTAACACTAGAGCTATCCCACCCTGTTGATCCTTTCCCATTGATGTCGCTATTGGAATGCTGGTTTGGGGGCTTGCCCCACTCCCCGTTGACACCGTTGCTGGTGTTACGGTTGGGGTGGCCCCAAGCTCCAGAATGCACACCACCAACACCTCCGCTGCCACCGCCCCTGCCCCACGCCAGGACCCCGGGACCGGACGGAGGCCCCGAATCCCACGCGTTCGCTCCGTTTCCTTCCTTTTGCACAGCACTGCTGGATCCGTTTTGTTTAGCACTTAATGCTGAGTTCACAGTGTCTCCATTCCCCTGACTGAACCCAGAATTGCTGTTTCCTGTGGCAGGATTACCTGGGGACATCCCCCACACTGAACTGCCCATTCCTTCACCACTGCCCCCGCTGACTTGAGAAACCGATGTTCCGTTAGCACCAGGAAGGCCTTGCAGGTGGGGCGGGATGATGGCCCCCATGCCAACAGCCATGCCCCAGTTCGGCAGTCCGTTTGTCTGCATTGCATTGATAGGGTTTGGTGAAGAGTTCATGGGGTTAGTGTTATTTGGTCCATCAGTGTTAAGGTTCTGAGGTTGTACGCTGAAAGACACATTCTGAGAAGTGGACGTTTGTGGTTCTGTGCTCTCTTGCGGCAGCAAGTTTCCCCAAGCACCCAAGGTGCCTGTTGGGTTCCCATTCTGGTTGCCCATATTCTGACCTATGGCACTGACTGGACTGCAAATACTGGAAGGGTTGCCTGCTCCCACAGTTCCTTCATGTCCAAGTACAGGCCAGGCAGCTGGATTGGCATTAGGGTTAAGGTTAAGATTAATGCCAGCATTCGAGTTGGAAGCACCCCAGCAGTTCTGACTTCTACCGTCTCCCATCATGTTGTCCATCTTTCCATCCCCACCACTGGCAGAGCAGTGAGCTAGGCCAGAGCTGGAGCCCGCAGCCACCCCCCACACCCTGGCCGAGCTGCCGTTGCCGTTTGCTCCACCAGCTCCAAGGGCACTCTGGTTAGAAGTGCTTTGGACGAGTGCTCCGTTGGCGCCATTATTGCCATTAGTTTTCTTTGTATGCCCAGTGAAGTTGCCTTGGGCACTCCCTGTAGCCATGCTACTGTTCTCTGAGCCACAGTTGGAGGCAGAGTCAGTGTCTGTAGTACATTCTGAGGCAGACTCAGTCTCAGCTCCGGTTATGGAAGGCCACGCTTCCTTGTCAGTCCTGTCTATTATCACTTTATCCCAGCTGCAGTTGCCTTCACTCCTGAAAGCGGGCTGCTGTCCCCAGTGGGAATTCTCATAATGGTCTCCCAATCCACTGTGGCTGAGATCTGAAAGGATCCAAGGTTAAAAATGAGTCCAGTGTTCAAGCCCTGCAAAAACCCTTTATTAAGTACTGTCTTACATCACTAGTTACAACACTACATTCTGCTGAAATCTAGAGAACATTCTCTAACACAATGCAGCGATTTTCCCCACCACAATAGAGCATGATGCTCATATTAATTTGTTTCTCTTTTTAATCTGGAAAAACTCTCAATTAAAATAATGAAACAATCCCATTTTAGAACAGAGGAAGTGTTTCATAGCCCTCAGTGTACCAGTAAAAATAATAAGCAGGCAAGAAAATAAGGCGAGCAAATACACTAATCCATGTGAAGAATCTAAAAAGCAAATTTGGAAAAAACACAGACGAGTATCTAGCAGACTCTTGCCATTTATTTTGACTCAATTCTCATTTTTTAGGGAAACACAAAGAAAAAGTATCCAATAAAGAAATGTAAAAATGTCTGCCTGCCTATTATTACACACACACCCCCACATCACATTTAACACACTAAATTCATACAGCATTTAGGTTTTCCACCCTTCCTGTAAATAAAGAACAAATACAGACAATGACCTTTATTGTTAGGTGCCAATTATTTTATATTTTATACCACTATTTTACACCACTATTTAATATTTTAGCAGAGAACTTGGGCATCTCTAAATAAGAGACAGTTTTGTCAAGAAACTTACCTCTCAAAGGTTTTACATGTGGTTTAAACATTCTTTTGCACTTGTACACATAGTCCTATTTCTCCCCAGCCCAGTGAAGAACGATGCTGTGCTGGACAGATACCCCAAAAAGCCTTTTCAGCACTGTCACATCCTCACAGATGCTAATCCAAAAAATTAAACAAAAGCTCTTGAGTTCATCTACTTGCTCACTAGGGTATGAAGCTAAACTGGGAGGCACAACACATCTCATGCTAAGAACTCAAGCTTTGGTCAAGTTTTTGCATTTACTTGCCATCCTGATTGCTCTCTACAAGATTATTCCTCTTAGTTTCTTTTGATGGGAATTTGATAGCAAGTAATTCAATCTGATCCAAGGGATCCATATGGGAGACAATCTCCAGAAGAGTTCCTCTCAACTGGTTGCACATACCAAAGTAACACATTTTGGAAGTCAATTGTTTTTATTTGCTGCAAATCTGCCAAAACCCGACTTTTGTCCTTTGTTATTTGAATTAAATGAATATTTTTGTGGGGAAGACGGATATAGTAAATCTCCCAAACAAGCTGTTACCAGTGGATGCCTAATATGCATTAATTTAAATCACAAATATTTTGGTGTGATTAGCTCTTCCAATTAGAGGTGTTCTGATACTGCGAAAAATTGTTCCAAGTTTAGAAAAAGTTCTCTCTCTCTTTGTCAAAGTCTTACTCACACATTTCACCTGTAGCTTTTCAAGAAAGGAGGGGGGGATAATTTGGTAGTCTTATGAAGATTCAGCAAGATGAAGAAATAACAAACCAAGTCATGTTGCTGCTTTTTTTAAAATTTAAATAAATTGAAGCAAAAGAAAGCATTTTAGAGAAAGGAAGGGAAAACAGTCTTAGCTCTTCGCCTTTCTACTCATGATGCCAGGAAAAGCCTAACATTTCACAAAAAGAGCTAAATAATCATAGAATATAGAATGGTTTGGGTTTGAAGAGACCTTAAAGATCATCTCGTTCCACTCCCTGCCATGGACAGGGACCTCTTCCACTACCCCAGGTTGCTCCAAGCCCTGTCCAATCTGGCCTTGGACACTTCCAGGGATGAGGCAGCCACAGCTTCTCTGGGCAACCTGTGCCAGGGCCTCACCACCCTCACAGAGCAATTTAACTTCTTCCATAATAACCAACAAGCGTATGACAAATCCAAAAGAGAATGTGAAAGGAGCCACTTGGATTTACCTCGATTCCCTCCCCTACATGCAATGACTGGAAAGCAAGGAAGCACGCTGTTATTCCTGGATACAGCAAACTGGTTACAGCACAGAGCTAAGCAAGCAGGTTGAACACTTACCTGGCAATCTAGATTTGCTACACAGGTGTTAAATGAAGACCAGAATCCCAGATAAGGCACAGAAGAGGAAGGCAGTCTGTGAAATGACTTAAAAAGGGTCAGCAGGGTCAGAGAAATGAGCCGAGGAACGTTCTTAGCAGAGCAGGAATGAACAAAGGGAAAAAAGCAGTGGCAGGCCAGGCCAGAAGATAAGAAGTTGAGCCAACCAAGGAATCAGATAAGAGGAGTTATGGGAGATTTTTTTCAACCCTGTGGGTGGTGCGATTCAGCACTGCGTTTGAGACATGACAGAAGGATTTAAAAGTGGCTTGAAATACATTGTTCCAACAAAAGGTCTTGTAAAAGCCAAAACCTGAGCTCCACATGCTGGTGCTGGGAGAAGGACGGCGCTGCCCGAGGAGAGCTGTGCAGGGCAGGCCCGGGAGGGAGGATCAAGAGCACCAAGCAAGACGTCTCCGTACTCACAAAAATGGCACCACGACCGAGAAGATGAGATAAAAGGGAGCTGCTTCTTTAATAGTTTCCTTTCTCCTCTCCCTCAAAGATGGTGGTTAAAGCAATGCTCAAGTTTGAGAGCACTAAGGAGACTGAAAATAAAGGGAAGAGGTAGGATGGAAGAGGAAGATGACAAAACAGCTAAGAAAGATGGCTGAGAGTTGGGAGCAAAATAATTCATTAAATAAGAGACCAGATTTTGAGGAGCTGCACGAGAAACAAGATGAAAAGAAAATTATGAGGGGGAAGAACTATAAAAAGCAAGGGATGTCCATAATAAGAGTAGGAAACGGCCAAGCACACCTACTCCAGACAGTATCCCACCAAGAGCGCTTGGCTGGGAAGCAGCGCACGCGCAGCTCAGACCCCTGTGCTTCCCAAGGGTTTGCAAATCCATAGTTACTCCCTTTCCTGTACCATCATAGAATCATAGAATAGGTAGGGTTGGAAGAGACCTCCAAGATCATCAAGTCCAACCCCTGATCCAACTCCAATTACTATATCATGGCACTAAGGGCCACGTCCAATCTCTTTTTAAAAACCTCCAGGGATGGTGAATCCACCACCTCTCTGGGTAGGCCGTTCCAATGCCTGATAACCCTCTCTGTAAAGAATTTCTTCCTAACATCTAACCTAAACCTCCCCTGGCAGAGCTTGAGCCCATGTCCCCTTGTCCTATTGTTGGTTGCCCGGGAGAAGAGACCAACCCCCGCCTGGCTATAACCTCCCTTCAGGTAGTTGAAGAGAGTGATGAGGTCGCCTCTAAGCCTTCTCTTCTCCAGACTAAACAACCCCAGCTCCCTCAGCCTCTCCTCATAGGACTTGTGCTCAAGTCCCTTCACCAGCCTCGTTGCTCTTCCTGAGGTTCAGATTATGCCCTCAACAATAACCACAGACTAATCTGAAAGTGGTGACTTTGACAGGGATTACAATAATTCCGTGTAGGGGACATGAAATCAGCAATCCCTCTCTGGAGCAGCAGGTACCTGTGCTGTGCCTTCCCTGCTCCGGGGGCAGTGGGATCACTCCAGTGCCTTCCACAAGTCACTGATTCACAAAATAGAGTAAAAATGTGTAATAGACTCACAGTGTCCAAATATTTACTGGAGCAACTAACACCAAAGGCTGCTGCTATAAAGCTTGTCAGAAACAGGACAGGTGAAGAGAATGAAAAAAAATATTCACAAAGTAAACAGAAAGCTGCAAAAACTGTGAGTTTGCTGCCAGACAAACATAAGAGTTTGAGCACAGATCCTGAAGAGAGCAGTTTTTATATTCTTGTCTCTAGAAGCAGATAGCCAAAAGACGCTTTTCCATTTTCTTTACCCTGAACGGAATTTGCTCCTGTGAATCAAATAACTGGTAGCACAGTCCTACTCAGTACAGAAGGACTTTAAACATTTGGGAAAAACAATGAAAGCAAAATATTTTATATGATTAAATCTAGAGACCTTTTTTGCTTGCTTGGAGTTTTCTTTTTTTAACACAAGGATTTCCTTCAACTTTCTAGGAAACCAACTCTTCATAGAAATTCCCAACATTTTCTTTCACTTTTAAAGTTGTTAAAACTGAAATGAGAAACTCATTTTGAAAATTGTTAAGAATCAGTTCCTCTTTATTTATGCAAAGATTTGGAATAAAAGCACTGAGTCCACCAGAAGCATTTCTATCCCTCCTCTGTGAGCTGAGCAAAGATTGTAAACAAGGCACGAGGAACAGGAACCACAGGTATTCTGTGTTAGCAAATCCCAGTGCAAGTACACCACAAAGTGAAACTGATTTTTAAATTAATCCTTTGTGTTTTAAAATGGTATTTATATATCTTTTATATAATACAGTTTCCTTGATTAACAACATTTCTTCAGCAATCAGGAAGGAAATATTAATTTGAACATAATGGGTCAAATTTGTTTTTAACAAGCATATAAATTCTGTACAACAACAATCATAGATGTGACCTGAAAAACGTACTTTGAACACTATTACCAATAAGCATGAGGGGGTTGTTTTGGGTTGGTTTCTTTAAATAATATCCTTAATGGGGTGGGAGGAGTTTGCTGGTGTTATTACATACTATAGCCAACATACCTGACCAACTTCAATTTAGTAGTTATTAAAACAGAAAACATTTTTGGCTGTGTTTGATAACGAATAATTAGTTGCAAAATCAGTTTAGTGTTTACATAGATTACAAATGCAAAATATGAGTGAAATAGGAGAAGCTGTTGCACGCATTTCTTAGAAAAGCAAAATACTTTGCCTGCACAAACAATTCGCCTAAAACTTCCATTCTCCCCTGAAAATGTCGTTTAGAATAATATTTCTTTCAATTTTTTATTCAGCTGAATTACAAGTAACTGTATCTTTGTAACTTCCACCACAGTATTTAGTTCAAATGCTGCACAGTAAAACCTGCATCCCTGACTAGAACACAACATTCAGCTGATTTTGGAACCAAAGCAGGGGGAGGGTGTTAAATGGCAAAGCCCAGGATGAACTTTTAATGGAATATTATTAATACATTTTGCTCACCCAATTTTAAATCAGAACTAACAGTGGCTCCCTCTCTTATTACAAGTTTTATTTTTCAGCCCATGTTAGTCACGTAACAACAACCAGACCCATTGGCTCGCCCTGTGCTGCCCAAAGGACAGATGACAGACAATGTTCCCTGCTCTGACATGCAGAACAGAATAAAATCCCAAAGGCCAGTGATAGTCCCACTGGGGATTTTCCTTGGCACACAAAGGTTAGTGATTCTGAGTAGGCAGATGAGGAAAAAAGGGCAAATTACTGTCTCCCCCCAAAAAGAAATAGTTTTCAATTCAACATGAGCAAATCTTTAAAAGACTATAACTCAGTTTTTTAAATCTAAATTAAATAGGAATCACTGGGAACATTATAAGTGCTAAACCAAATGTAGCCTAATTTCATAAAGAAAATATGATATAAGCATCTATTCTGAAGTACAAAATATAATAAGGTAGAAAACCTGGGCATTGTAGTGCTAATATTTCAGGTTAGCTGCTGCATCCAGTTGTAGGCACAGAGAGAGAGATTTGAAAACTGGCATCTATGTGAAGCCCCTACAAAGCTCACTCACAACAAGTCTCATGGATTGAGGAAGCTGAAATCTTGCACAGCGTACATAACGTGGCAAGACAGAAAAGAGATGGAGGCATTGAATAAAGCAGCTTTATTTATTTTAAAACTAAACCATAGCTAAGCCCACACGGGGGAAGCCTGTTATCCCCTTTTCATTTTCTGCACTACGACATTCAAACGTAGTTGCTTTCCTCTGGTGCTGAAAGCTTTTAAATGCATTAAGAAAACAAGCAAAAATAAACAGCATTTCCCATTATTAGTAGAGATTCCACTAAATGCTACCTCTCCAGCACAAAAGCAGCAGTAGAAAGCACCAAAATCATTGCATTTTTCTGCTCAGTGCAACATATCTTTACAAGCAGTTTGCTGCGAAGACGCCATTTTATCAAACCTGAAACGCAGCCAAAAGCTCAGGACGCTGTGCTGCTGCTCTCTCGCTGAAATGTTATGTAATAAATTGATTTAACAGAAGCAGATGCTATTTTCTCAGGGTTAGGGTTACTTTCCCTCTTTTTTTGGCTCTAAAAAGGGCTGATGGGTAATAAAATACCTGAAGAAAGGAGCCGCCCAACCATCCTAGGAGACGCTACATTGTGTGCAGAGCTGTTCCTACTCCTGCCTCTACGTTCTCCAGGGCTCCCGGCTTCAATATGTCGGCTGTGTACAGTGTAAGCCTCATCCTGTAGAGCTGCCAAGAAAATCTCTCTGTGCAAGCGTGCGCCCAGACAACCTGCGAGCTCGGCCGGGCCTCGGCTGCGCTGGCTATGGAAATGCCCTTTCCACGCACAGCCCTCCTCCCCCTTCCCCTCGCTCCGCTCCTGAGCTCTAGGTGAAGGTATCAACAGAGCAGGATTTTTAAGCTTTGATTATCTAATTGCAGCTGACACTAAACCGATCTTCCTTCCTCTTTAAATTCTTTCAACTGTCACAAAACATTTTCACTTCAGGACCCAGCTACAATTAGCGCCCGTAGCTGCTGCTCTGACGCTTTTGAAAGTCAGCCAAGAGAAGACGCGGGTGCTGCCGAACGCCTGCCCCAGCTCCTTCCTGGAGTCCTCCTCCTGCCCCAGCTCCTGTCTGGAGTCCTCATCCTGCCTGGAGTCCTCCTCCTGCCCCAGCTCCTGTTTGGAGTCCTCCTCCTGTCCCAGCTCCTGCCTGGCATGCTCCTCCCTGCCCCAATGGCAGCTCCTGCCTCCTGCCCATCATCTTCCTCCCTGTCCCAGCCACATCCCCTGCCTCCTTCCCGTTGCCCTCCTCCCTTCTCCAGCTCCTGCCTCCTTGTCCAGTGCCCCCCTTCCTGCCCCAATGGCAGCTCCTTCCTCCTACCCACCATCCTCCTCCCTGCCCCAGCTCCTGCCCGCCGCCCTCCTCCCTGCCCCAGCAGCAGCTCCCAAGTCCCAGATGTACACTGGATCGCTGCCAAGCCCTTAATGACTTCCCTGCCTCTATCTAAACCAGCTCTAAGTGGCAAACACGAGCGCATTAATCAGCGGCGCGGTTGTTTATAGAGGCAGGGAAGGGAAGAGCTGCCCGAACAATGCGGCAGGAGCCGGGCGCTGGCTGCGCCTGCACAGCCGGGACCAACCATCTTGGAACACCCGCAGTGGGAGCCCCGGATCTCTTCAAGGCACAGGAACACGCAGGGTGAGCACAAAGGGGGTCAGTCTAACGTTTTTAAGGGACTAAGGATCATCACAAATTCTCAGATCACGCATGGAGAACTTGTATCGGTGCATACACACAAATTGCAAAGGCTGATTTACACGAACTTCCAGTATGTCCAAAACACTCCTTTATGATTATTTCCCCTCCTACCTGCCCCAAAAACATATCAATGGTGCAGTAAGTGGAGCACGTTTTAAATTTGCTGTTTCAGTTCATGTCAGGTGCCCATTGGAGCGGTTTGGCCCCTCTGTGCTGGATCTCACAGCCCATGGCTCTTTAAGGGTTTGGCTGCGTTCTCAGGGTCGCTGCCACTTCACCAGCAAAGCACAATCACCGCTGCTATTCTTGGCTCGAGAACTGCTCCACTGAAGTACTCCTGAAAATAGTTGGGTTTCCTTCTGAAGACATTTTATTCTCTGTTTCTTTGCAATAGTCTCTGAATACTGGTCAGGTTCAACCTCATTTGAGAAACAACAGATGAATGAAAACCAAATCTGTTTGGTTTTGTTTCTATTCAGAAAACTATTTCAAACGCACCCAGGAACTAAGCTTGAGAGTCAATTCTGCAGTAACTTTTTTAAGCAAAACTATTGTTGTGGTTTATTACAGTCCCTTAACACCAACTACACACAACTGAAATTTCCGTTAGTTAAAATACGTCAAAAATGGATGAGAACATCGGATACACTCCCATGTTCCTTGTATTCTTCTTATTAATAATACAAACTTCCTGTAATCAACTTCGATTTATGGAGGTAGGTACTTACAACGGGCACCTACTGAAGGGGACTCTTTTTACCAGTCACGAGTACACAGAAAGGCAATGAAGAACTCCAAGAAAGGTCAGAGCCTACTAAAAAGTCTGGGAGCAAAACGAAGCACAGCTTCCACTCCAACCGTGCTGGCAGAGCACATCTGTTCCCTTCTGTGTGTCCCATCTTGGAGCAACTCTGATGGGGCTTATGCCTGATAAATTTGAAATTCATAACTACTGATGCCTGCAGACTAAAAAAGGGGATTTCAGAGGTGATGCAGCTCACCCACCTACCTGGTCTAAGGAATTATTCCTGAGACACACTAGATGACATTAGCCAACTCACCACGGAAGGCCTCCAGCAATGGAGTCTGCACATTCCCAAGTGCTCTATCTCACTTCTCAAGACAGTTTTCATACCAGCATGTTTTTCCTAATGTCTACCCTTAATCTTCCTTGTTGAAATTTAAGCCTATTATTTCTTATCTGATCCATCACAGACGTACAGAACATATCATTTTCTCCCCTGCAGCAGTCATTTAGGTATCTCTGCATTTATAATTCCAGTCTTCCTTTGGCTTAGGAGCTCCAATTCCTTTATGGTTTGCAAGGCTTTTTTTTCCAAGATCTCTACTCGTTCCTGTTGCATTCCTCTGCTTCTTCCAGCTGGTTCACATCCTTCTGAAGGCACAGTACCCCAAACTGGACTTAATATTCAGAGGCCTTATCCCATGTGCCCCATGGGAAGCACTGTCCATATCCCTCAGTGTGTCTGTGCTCTTTTCAACAGTGTGACACCTTAGTCTAGTTTACCCTGTGACCAAATCCATTTCTGCAGCATGATACTCACATACCTGTATTTGGGTACAGAGCTGTTCTGGCCCAAAAAAAGAGCCTTTTTCTTTTCTTTATTTCTTATCCAATTACACAGTTGTGTCACCACTGTTCCATTCTGTTTGTCCTTCTGTGGCCTTGCGCTCTTCTCCAGTTGGAATCAATCAAAAATTTAATGAAGGCTGTTGTTTACAGCTGAAAGCCTGACTCAAATATCAGAGAGTACAAATTTGCACTCTTGCTCAAAATGTTCTCATTCTGCCAGTAAGGACCGACAGCTACTCCCTGTCTACACCTTCCTGAGCAGCTGTGACACTTCTTACAATAGCTTCATCTTATACTTCCCACTTATTTACACCACCACACATCCATCACAATGAAGTGTTCTGAGCCACTATCGAAGACTGCACCAAGTTGGCTTCCAGGACATTTTGCACTGCTGACAGGGAAGTACCCTCCTTGGGCACAACCTGCTCTCCACAGACCCCTGTTGACTCTGCAAAGTCTCTCTTGCAAAGTTCTAAATGCACAGAAAAAAAGCTTTGGTTATTTTTCTAGGATCGTTCTAGCAATTACTCTGACTGATCTTTCAGTTCCTCATTTCTTACCTTTAAACATCGGTTGTTTTATTTTCTGTTTTCTAGTTCTCATACTCTGAAAGTGATCACATTGCTCCAACCCATCCTCTATGTAGTCTACTATGAATGTTGTTATTTCCAGACAACTGGAAACTTTATTTCTTTAAGTACTCTTAACTTGCTAGAGCCTTAGTTCTAAGTCAACCACTAGTTTACAGATAAAGGGAAAAGGGAAAATATTCTTGATGCCACCCATCAGTGGTTCTCTCTGCTGAACATCCGACCAGTTTCAGTGGCCTTCCCTTTACTGAACTGACTTGTGAAATTGTTACATTTTCATTCATTGTTTGTTTTTTTCCTAACAGCTACAAATTTGAGGTTTTGTTTGTTTCTTGTAGTATCATACCTGTTTCCTGAGCTGTACAAATTCAGCTTTCCAATAATTTCCACATGACCTTACACCCTTTCTGCTCTTCCCAAGGGCCAAACTCTTTTACTCCCTGGTCAATTATTATTCCCTGGAAAGGTAGTTGCTTTCTACCTTTTCCTTCTCCACCGTCAGAGGCATGTCCTGTTACTTCATCTCTTCACATGCTTTGTCAGAAAACTGCCACCTGCACATTTTAACACCTTGCCAGGCTCTGTCCTCACAGACACCTGGGCAGTTCCTGTCCCTGGCTATCACTGCAGCACTGCCCATCCACAGTGAAGCTGGAGGAGGGAGATGCAGCTCTGAACCTTCTAAACCAAAAGCAGCCACCTTTGAGTCATCAGGCTTTTGCACAGCCCCACTCTTTGAAAGTGAGGACAGCAAAACTACAAAGGCACCTCAGTTATTTATCCTTTTACCCATTTCTATTTTTCCTTCTCCCAGGGAAAAATTCTAATCACTGTCAAAGAGATTTGAAGCAGCAGATTTATTCTGCATGCTCTGCTGCCTGATGTCAGATAACACACACAATACAGAAAAATTCATTCCAGAGATTAGTTTACTGATGAGCTTTTACCATTATTTTTCATTCATAATGCCCGTATTTGGGCTACACAGAGCTTGCCTCTTCTCTATATTCAAAGATTCTATTACATAGAATCTTTGAAAATTTAGATGGGAGACAAAACCCTCCACAAGCTGAGAATCACATCCCACAACTTTCCCATCACTGCATTTCAGGAAATGTTCATCACTCAGGAGCACATCCAGACAGTACCATGGGCTAGATCCCATCTCCATGTTAACTTCTACATTTATGTCCTCGTATGATGTTTTCATTTCCTTTTGTCTAAATACATACCTGGCTCTGGTGACCTTTGGGAACACTGCCTGATTTCCAGGGACATGAACCAGACAACAAGCACTACCAAAAGCTAAACAAAGCCCTGAGGAATACCATGAGAAGACAGAAACATAATCGCCTCTTATACCTGAACATCCCTTTACAGCACTAAGTATTGGCAAAAAAATCTCCCCATGTTTTTAAACAAATCCCACTAGCAGGAAAACTTTCACACAGCCACTTTGCAGAACTGTGTGTACAGTGAAGAGCTGTAGAAGGACCTGCTCTGCAAATCACGGCCAACACCTCGACAAGTGGTGTAAGAACTGCAAGCTGTGAGGAGCTTCACTGCAGAATGGCATGGTGTGTTTGCTTCACACAGCCACCTTCCACAGAAGCAGCATAAATAGCCAATTCCTGTGTTTCCAAACAAACATCACCACGCTTGTTCATCCGACATCAACAGCCATGGGGCACAATGAGGCACATCAGGTATTATGGAGAACACTTTTTTTTTTAAAGCGTATTTTCTATAGAAAGCGTGAAATTATATACATAGAAAGTGTGCAAACAAGATGAATAAATATTATCTAATCCCTGATTTCTACTTTACAGTGTTCAGTGTTTTAACTATTACATATGAAAAGCTCTGCTTATGGGAGACCCAGAATAAATCAATTTCTATGTTTTCTGGTTTTAATTGTGTAACTTTCCAACTAAAAGCAAAAAGACAGTATTGTTTTGCCAACAAAGATATGCTGCTAATGGAATTACAGGATATGGGCTCAAAGAGATGAAGTTCAGCAAATCATTTCCATAAAGGCAGTTCTCACATGTGCTTTGTTTGTCAAGGCTCAGCCTGTTTGCAATGCCTCCAGGAGATCAAGCTAAATCTTATTTCAGACTTTTGAAATTAAACTTTATTAATGTATTTCAGAACTGCTCTTGCAAGTACATGCCTTACCTACAGCCATCACAAATCACAGTAAGCAGAACTGTTCAAGCTGAATTGTTCAAACATGAGTTTAGCAGGAAGGTCCTACGACTTTGCTGGATCTGATGAAACAACTGTATGTCAAAGCTCATCATGTTTTCCAACTATATTGACTGAGTTTAGAAGAAATGATATTTCACCCTAAAACCTTTCTCCAATTTTGACTTTACAACCATATAAAATTACCCTATCAGAAGGAATTCTGAAGCAACCCACAGTTCAAGGACTGGATGTCTGGAATGAGTATTGCCAGACATGAATTTAACAGTAAGCAGGACTTTTTAATCTTGCTTCCTAAAAAAGTTATCAAAACCAGAATTAATACAAACATATTATAAGAGTTATCCTGACACACAACAGCACAAAGCAACTTCCACTTATGTGCACGTACCATGCCATGAGCAGGAGCCTGCAAACTTCAACTAAAGAAATCTTCGAACATGAAATAAAACTTCCAGTTCCACAGAAAAGAAGAATAAAGCTCAGCACAGAATCTGGCATCAGCACACAGGAGGAAAATAAATCTCTGTAACTGCTGTCCAATTCTCACTTCCCAGAAAGCAACAGACAGAACAAATTAAAAGCCTAACTCTTGGGTTTCCACAACGCTGGTGTCTTTTCTCCTTCCAATTACTGCAGGAATTACTTGCTCTCGTTTCTTTTTGGACTTTGAAAACTTATGATATGGATCTGCTCCACAAAACACTCTAGTTGCCAATAAAAAAGAAGGACAGAAGTTCCATCCCGATTCCTGCAGGACATGGTACATTGGTTTTGAGTTGATGGATGGTGGTTCCACATCACTGAATTGCAGGAAAATCAAAGGCATCTTGGAGAAGAACTGATGACTTCTTTTGATCTCTGTTCTAACAATTATCAAACACACAGTGGTTGCCTGGAGACTTCTGTACAAACTTCTTGATTTGTAAAGAAACAAAGAAGTCTGTATTTACTTGTTTTTAATCTCCCATGGCAGCTTCCAGAAATTACCTTTTTAATTCTTTTAGGTCACGTGGCAAAAGATCCATTCCATTGATTCAACTAATGCTTCACAATAATAAGGGGAGTTAACTATTCACCACGTTTTTTGGAGTCAGTGACAAAGTGGGAAGAGAAAAAAAGCCTCATTTTTAAAAATAACAAACTTGACTAGATACTAGAATGCTGCTCATAAATTAGAGATACAGCTTCCCTTTGGTGTAATCCTGAAAAGGATTACAGAGGGGGGATGTCAAGAACAAGCTTTGTAGCTCAAGGCAGAAGCTCCAGACAAGTAACTATTCTACTCTAAAGTACTCAGAAAATAGTTTCACAATATTTAACAATGAGTAGAAGACTGTTTTCAAGGGATAAGATTTCTAAAATGTTCCATGCAATTTAAAATGCTTTAATTTCTTCTCTTAACAGTTTATCTAGTTAATGTTTTAGACATTACCTTAAGAGAGAAACAAAAAATCCCTGCTCTCACTCACTTCACTGATATTTCCAGGTGATAAACCTGACAAAGAATATATTAGTGGCCATCAATTCCCACTTGCCTTACACTGGCAGAACATCCTTTTTAATTCAGGACATTGCAGTTAAGTTCTGATCAGTGTTTTGGATAGTAGATAACAGAGACTGTGCTGATAAGAGAATAAAGAGATAAAATAGTGTGATTTTTAGAGTGAGGAGGCTGGCAATGCCTCTCTAACAGCCTTCCTTGTATCCAGGTAGTTATAAATAGTGCCTGGAAGGAACGTGGTTGCATAATTACAAATTAACTATGAAGGAATATGAGCCTATAAAAAGAAATGCTACAGACATGAATTTACATCAAGCATCTTCTGGATCCTGGCTCTTTGATTTACGCCAGCTCGTCCATGGAAAGAAGTTATTATTGTTCATGATGGGTATAAAGAAGCCTCACATGGAGCCTTGTTTGGGCAGAATCCAGCCCAGGCCTAAGGGGCTCTGGTCAGGCAATCAGGGCACCAGAGAGGGAGGGAGCCCTGGGCATGGATTCATTACTGGCTGCCTTTAGTCTTTGAGATGTCTAATAATGGCCAGGAATAACGTCCACTCTCCCACAACACAGGTGCTCTTCAGGCAGACAAAATCTTGTTCAGATGTGGATCAGGTACCTACACTGAGTCTTCTGGAAAAGTTAAATTTATTTTGTTCCTTCCCTTCACCTGCCCCAGAGAACCTTTACCTGCAAAGTCTCTTTAGTAAATGAAATACCCAGGGAACCAGAGACAGACATTCAAAGGAAAACAGTTCCTACTGATGCTAAGAGGAGGAAGGCAAAAATCTTCCTTCTGATAAAGCATTGCTCAGTTGAAATCCTCCTGTTTAAAATTTATTTTCATATTCACAAAAATGTGATTAGTTTAAATTAAATTTCATGGGAAATTCACGAAAATTCACTTAAATGCTGTATGTTTACAGCATATAGAATCCCCCAATTTTTCCTAATGCTAACAATCACTCAGATCCTAACAGCTGAGAAGAAAAGGCTCTGGCCTTCCCTTGATACTCTTCCTACTTCTTTCCTCTTTATGCTCGTCAAGGTGAAGACAAAGCCCGTATGAGAGATTGGGTGAGACTGTTGATATATGTATCTCATGGCTACAGAGGTCTCTCAGGAGTGAGATACTTCTCTCCCAGCCTTCCAAAGAAGCCAGGCACACAGCTGTCATCACTATAAACTGAGCTGGACATTTATTTTTTCCTCCTGTAGCCATCTGCAGTCAGTAAATGAACTGATGCTCCACCTGCTGGAAAGAACTACATTTGTTCCAGAATTCAGAGAGTTCTTCCTATGGGGAAGATGCAATCCTTTAAGACTCAAAAAAACCATCTCTTTAGTCAGCAGACAAAAAATTAGCCAAGGATTTAGCTTGCCTAAGATTCTATTCCCTGAACTAAGAACTTTGTGCAGATCTGATGCCACTGAAAGCTTTTGCCTTTACAGAATAAACAACCACCAGACAACTGTGACTGTGCACAAATTGCTTTCGATTAAAACTGCAGGTTTAGATGAGATGTTAGAAAGAAATTCTTCCCTGTGAGGCATAAAGCACTGGCACCCGTTGCCCAGAGGAGCTGTGGTGCCCCATCCCTGGAAGTGTTCAAGGCCAGGTTAGCCAGGGCTTGGAGCAACCTGGGATAGAGGAAGGTGTCCCTGCCCATGGCAGGGAGTGGAAAAAGATGAGCTTTAAGATCCCTTCCAATCCAAACCATTCTGTGATTCTGTGATTATAAGCAACACTTTTGCTAAGAGTCTGATCTTGGTTAACTTGTTTGGTGCAATATGGAATATAATATGAAGCTGAAAAGGTGCTGCACTCCTCTTCCTCTTATTTGTACTAGCTTTTGCCGTACTCTGAATTTTTCCAATGGTAACAGAAAAGTAGCAAAAGAATAAAAAAAACCAAACTAATTCAACAGTGCAAAACATCTGCTGAAGGTTGCCAGGCTGACAAACTACACCTACAGCAGGTTAAAACAGGAATCAGGAAAAGAAGTCTGAAGCCTCGAGGTAGAAATGCATCTGGCAAGATCAAAGTCAGACAGCTTGTACCACACTCTTACAAGTGAAGTTCTTTATGAATTATGTTATGATTTACAGTGGACTTTGTTTCGTGATTTACAGTGTGTTTCTTTAAACTCAAACACAGATGCTTCAGATACATTTATAATGATGCTTGGAAGAAATCTCACACTGACCTTCAGGCAGCCTGAGCCACTTGAGTTGGTCAGTCTGTCTCTACCACATAAATAATGACCAGAGGGGCAGCTCTGATCTCTGCTCTCTGTGACCAGGGACAGGACCCAAGGGAATGGCTGGAGCTGTGTCAGGGCAGGGTCAGGCTGGATCTCAGGAAAAGGTTCTTCCCCCAGAGGGTGGTTGGGCACTGAACAGGCTCCCCAGGGCAGTGGGCACAGCCCCAAGGCTGCCAGAGCTCAAGGAGTGTTTGGACAACGCTCTCAGGGACAGGGTGGGACTGTTGGGGTGTCCCATGCAGGGCCAAGAGCTGGACTCGATAATCCCTGTGGGTCTGTTCCAACTCAGGATATGCTATGATTCTAAAGTTCTGAAAATAAAATAAAAAACATATACAACACAGAACATTAATCTGACAGTTAACAAACATCTCCAAATGCAAAAGAAGCCAAAAATGTCAGAACCATCCCTGCTGAACTGGGATTTGCAAGGAAGATGAGGATGCTGCTCTAACTGGTGGGAACTGATTGCTTTCCGTTCCACTAAAGCCAAATACTTGAGAATGCAGAAGTAGAACCTCTTCCCTCCCTAAAACAGGACCATTTTAAGTAAATAAACAATTGTTTTATTTTGTCTATTCAGTTTTGTGTTCCTGGGGAGAAGCTGAATAATATTTCCAAATCCATCTTGATAACCACAGAAGCTGTAATTTCTGAGAGATTATTTTCTTATCTAACTAAAACTTCTAAGGATACCACCAAAGAATTTGCTCTGTTGGAGTTCAGCTCAGCAGCAAAAATAGTGAAAGATTCAGTAATGCCCAAAGGGAAAAATTACAGACAGTTCAGATCTGAAGTATGTGATGTTTGACAGCATTTAATGAGTGATAATGAGCAACACTTCAGATCATACAGAAATCACTAATATTCAAGATATCAAAAAACTCCTTATGACTTAGTCCAGATAACTTTTTTAAGCCCAAATAACTATATCAGAACACTCCCTGCCTTCCCTAACACCACACACACACACACACACACAGCAGTAATGGAAAAGGGGATGTGCACCATTTACTGACTGAGTTCATCTCCACTGGAAAACTTACATGATCTCTAGCACAGAAGGGCAAGTAAGAAGAGAGCTCCTTATTTCCTCATTCATTAGCAGCTTCAGGAAAATAAAGGCAGTTAAGAGACTTACTCCTCCATATCCTGTTTCCAATAGCCAAAGGAAGGCTGGTGTGTCTGATACTCCCCCTGCAAAGCTGCCTCCAGTTCTGGGACTCCAAATTAACAAGGATGTGGAACTGCTGGAGCAGATCCAGAGGAGGCCACAGAGATGCTACAACAGCTGGAGCCCCTCTGCTCTGGAGCCAGGCTGGGAGAGCTGGGGGTGTTCAGTTTGGAGAAGAGAAGGCTCCAAGGAGACCTCAGAGACCCTTCTGGTGCCTAAAGGGGCTCCAAGAAAGCTGGAGGGGGACTTTGGACAAGGGCCTGGAGTGACAGGAAAAGGGGGAATGGCTTCAAGCTGAAGGAGGGTAGGTTTATATGAGATATAAGGAAGAAATTTTCCACTGTGAGGGTGGGGAGGCCCTGGCACAGGTTGCCCAGAGAAGCTGTGGCTGCCCCATCCCTGGAAGTGTCCAAGGCCAGGTTGGACGGGGCTTGGAGCAACCTGGGACAGTGGAAGTTGTCCCTGCCGTGGCAGGAGGTTGGAACTGGATGATCCCAAAGGTCCCTCCCAACCTAAACCATTCTGTGATTCTCTGATCTGCTAAGGACAGAATGAAGTGGTAGAAAGGCCTAAGACACTAAACTACTTTCCCCAAAGTATTATTTTCCCAACGTGAAAATAACAATTGAGAGCATAAGTAAGTAAATAAAGGCATAAAAGCAACATAACAGGACATAAGCAAAGTTCCTATTCCTTATTTACAAATATGCAAAAGACTCTTTAAAGAGCATTAAAACTGTCAAAATTATAGATGAAAACTCGGAAACACCTGAATTAACAACGCTTCTGTAAGAATGACCCCTAAATAAATATTTAGATAAATATTTAGATTCATATCAGAGAAAGGGGGGGGGAGGAAAAAACAAACAAACTGAAGAAAGACCCCACAGGTCTGAGCACCTGAATAAGCAAGAAAACCTTTTAGAAGTGGATGCTAGAAATGACGTATCCGGTAAGAAGACGAGCAGCAGCACACGCTTTGCTTCAAAACCTGTGATTTTAAGACGATTCTTAACATCCCTCACGTTTTTTTATGCCAGCAGTGGAGGACATGAGCTGGGTTCGGAGCCTTACCTGGTTGGGTCTTACTGGGATGATGCTGTCCACCTGCTCCCTGCTGCGGAGGAGGACTGGCCCCTGTTGGCGCAGCGCCTGGCGCGGGGCTGGTGCCGCTCAGAGTCCCGGTGGGCAGTGGCTGCCCCCGCTTTAGGAGCTGCTTCTGTTCTTGCTGGCGGAAGCGTGGAGGCACCTCTCGAGGCAGGTATCGGGACGCAGCCGGCTGCTGCCCATTCGCAGACGCGCGCTTGCCATTGCTGCTGTTGGTAATAGTGCTGGTGGAAGTACTGGTACCGGTACCGGCAGGTTGGGGCTGGCTTAAACTGGTCTTAATAGGTTCTGGCACTGCATTTAAAAGAAAAAAAAAAAAATTAATTGTTTTAGTATCAGAGAGATTGGGGGTTCTGGGTTTTTTTACTGTAAATGAGCAAATGGATAATATTTCTTAGTCCTGCAGTTGGCAAAACATGTTTTCTGCCTAAGCAAAACATGACCCAGGACAGTATTTGAACCTTTTATTCCCTACTGCAGCACATCCTCCTTCCTGTTTTAAACCACACAGAGGACAAGAAAGAGCTGTGATAATTCAGCACTGAACAGGAGGGTCAGTTAAGCTGCACCCACCTAAAGCCCCCACTGCCTTTTCAGTTCAGCAGTTTTGCACGTTTGGATGCGAGCTTGCCAATATTAACATCAAACCCCATGGCCTACAGCCACGAAAACAAACATTTTCAGGTTTCTAATGAGCTCCCAAAAACAAGTTAAAATACTCGATACACCAGCTTACTCAACACTCACACAAACTTTAATTTTCTTGTGGTCTTTATACAAACCTTCACATCAAGCACTTCAGGACACCCCAGGTGTACATCTGATATGCCCCACACTGACCCTGCCTGCAATAAGCCAGCCAGGCCACCCTGGAAAACTAATCAACTTCCACAGCAGCAGCAGTGAGCAGGAACCAAGGGAATGCTGAGGGTGGTCAAAGCAAGCAGGGACTCGGCCAAGCAAAAATATGCCAAGTTTGACAGAATCATCAACATTCTGCTTCTCCAAATTGTTTCTTTTGGAAGCCTAAACAATTTCACCTATGCTTATGTCTGTGACAAAAAAGGAACTCTGGATATAAAAAAAATTGAAGTACCAGTAACACCTGAAGAGCAGAGAATAAACCTTCACTGCCTTTTCAAAATGTATCACCAGCTTTGGAAACAGTTTATCCATACTCTGACAATTAAAAAAGTAGTTTAAAAGTGTCATGGAATGCAGAATAATTATTTTCAAATAACAAATTTGCACATTCAACATGTACGTGAAAACTATTCTGTTTCCACAATATAAATAAATCTGTTGTCCACATGACAGAAAATATTACTTCATTTTAATGGGTGCTTTTTAACTCCTCCTTCTATTGCTACTACTGTTACAGCAACGTAAGCATTTACCTACTAAAACCACCATTATCACAAAGATGCAAACATTTAGAAACCCCAAGACCTGAAATACTCAGTCCTTCTGCAAAGGATGAAGCTGCGACTCCTTTACCACAGGATTCACCAAGAGCATTCCAGACGCAGCTGATGGACCAAAAATAACCCACCCTTCCAGCAAGAAAGGTTCTCCAAGTCGGCTGACAGACCAGGCACACAAACCCTTGTGCCAACAGATGAGAAGGAATGCCAGGGAAGAGGAGGGAAAGGACAAGAGAATGGAAACCACTGACTGGCACAATGCCAGCAGAGTCGGGATTTGTCTGGCCCTGAGATTTCATAAGGAATAACAATTAATTGGAAACATATTTCAGAGAGCAAGGCAGGCTGCTTTTTAAAAAGATTATGTTCTCCGTACTGTGTATATATAAATCACATCTGATACTTCCAAATAGGTGTGCATATACAGATATACATAAAACCCATCACTAATGCAAGTCATAGAATGCACACTTTCCACTTTAATGTAAATTCACAAAGCTGTTTGATCAAAAAGGTGTGGCCAGAGAAACCCAATTTCAGTGTTAGAGACAATGTTTCCCTCTATATATCTGAATCCCAGATGAGAGAAAAGAACAAAGAAAATCAAAATATCACTGTATTTTAGAATAAAAATATTTCTGCGTATATGTTAGCTTTTCTCTAATCAATAGAGAAAAGTATATTTTATTTTGTACATCAAAAATCTTTTTAAAAGAGTAGTTAAATGAAGGCTCTTGCAAGAATAGTGTGCCTACAAATCATGGCAGCTGGCAAATAACCATTTAATTACACCACTGACAGGGAATAAAGCAAAAAGAGTGAACAACATCATAGTAATGGGCTTGAGCTCCAAATTCCACCTTCGTACCAGGCTAGAATTTAGACTTCAAATACAGCAATAACATTTGGGGGAATATGTGTTACAAAGACAATATGACTGTATTCTATAGTCATCCTCAGCAATGTTTAAACAGCAATTTTCAGTTGATATGCACTGTGAGAAATACCAACTGCTCGAAGTGTCTGCCCTGCATGTCTCATGTGATATTTGTTCCAACAACACCTTTATAAACCCTTTGGCCATTCTCCTTCCCAAAAGGCTACATTCCAAGACGAGGGCTGTCCCTCGCAGAACACACAGTGCACAAAGACACAACATTTCAGCTCATGGCAGGGTACAAAAGCAGAGCAGGGGGAGCCTCTCCCAGGCAGTGCGTCAGTCAGCGGAGCTGCCCCAGCACTGATGCTCCATGAGCTCCGTGTTTAATCAGCCCCAAGGGCCGACCTGCCAATCCATGGAGAGCCCTTTCCAGCCCCGGAGGAGCAGCCTGTCCACCCTTTCACCTGAAAGTAATCCACTGTCACAGCTAATGGCATGTGGGCAGCTGTTGGGAACCCAGGAATTAACACGGAGCCTTTACAGCTAAATTTGCCTGAATGCTAAAACTGTTGTTTAAAATGTATGGGGGAATGGATTTAATACTGAGTGATTTAAGAGCTGAAGCAAAAACATTTAAGCAGAAAGCCTCTTGCAAAAATACAATTGAAGGCGTAAAATAAAAGCCTTGAGATTGCTCGCTCTTAAGATGTTTGTGATGGGTATCTGCTTACTCTCCATTCCGAGCTGTACATACACTAAACAATGAGCTTGCTTGTAATAATTATCAGTACTTAATGGTATCTAAACTTCTTAATCCAATTTCACCCAAACAAATCCAATAATTACTCCATATGCTTTTTGATGATTACAATCTCGGGAATCCCAACTGCATAAAAAAGTGTTACGAGCAATTGTAGGTGGATTTTATTAATATAATGAATAGGATCAGTCTAACAGATTTCAATTACAACAATAGCTTTTAAGTACATTTCTATGACATAAGGAAAGAACATGCATAAATGAAAGAAACTGGTTAAGCCACATAATACTGATTTATGGCAGCTTTTTCCTTTCATTCACCTCATTAACATTTCTTTATATTTCAGAATCCCCCACTCCAGCCCTATAAAACTTGCATTTCTAAAGCCTTCGAGTACCAGACATTCCAGAAGAGAAACAGTTAAACCCAGAAATGCATTCTTGGCTGCTACTGTGACAGGATTTATTTACAGCTTCTATTAAACACAGCAGCTCCATTACAAAGTGCTGGATGTGAGGAGAATTTTTGATTATACAATGCCAATGCCTCACTGCGTTAAACATATCATGCCAGTGTATTATTTTTTTTTTCCTTCAGCAATTCGTTCAGGTCATTGTTTGATGGGTTTATGAATTCATTACAGGAAACAGATGGATCCCATAATTCAGAGCTATTCTCCCAGCCAATCATATGGGCAATTTTTTTCCTCATCTTGCTCCCCCCTCCAAATCAACCTTAATGAAGCCACTTCCTCCATGGCCAATTCCCTGAACATACACGCTGCAGCGACAACGGCTGCTGCTTGAAGCACCCTCCAAACACTAAAGGCTTTCAAAATAAAGCTGAGCAGGAGCACACTCACACAGACACCCCCTCTGAGGTCACACGGAGCGCCAGGAACTTACCCAAGTCGGGCGAAGGCAGCCACGAAATACAGGATTAGAGTGGCCAAAAATAGACATCCTCATTAGCAAGAAATCTGTTTTTATTTGCTGACAAAAGTCTCTTTTGGAAAAAAAATTGTTGCCCCCCCCTTTCCAACCTACTTTCAAAGGCTGAATTTTCATTTAACAAATTACCTCCTTTGTCTCCTAAGCGCTGGGATTTGTTATCCACAGTGACATCTACTGGTAACAGCAAAGGTACTCAGAAACTATTGCATAAAAGCTGACTTTAATGTTTTTATACAAAAATTGGTAATTTTCTGTCTGGATCATCCCTTCCCCCAAGCTCACAAACTTCTCCTGAAAAACACCTGCAGAAAATTTAGTCTAAAGCCAAGAGAAACCCAAAAACTTGTTTTCCACAGTACTCAGAATGGTTTTTATAATGTAACCAGAAGCTGCTGTTTGACATCAAAGCCCAGGGATAAAAGTAAAAATACATGTGTTATTGTGGCTTTAGAACTTTATCATCATTTATTTAAAGAAATCACTCAGTTTTATTGGATAAATGATATTGTCAGAAATTGGTACACTCAGAACAAATAAGGTCTTTTCCTGGTTTACCTTCATTTCCCCCCTACTTTGACCTCCCAACTGACCACAGTGCATCTTCTCCTGCTTCCTCTTCCACAGGTTTCTTCTCCACTTCCTTCTCTTGACTTTTGCAACGTTTCCTTCCTCCTTCTTTAGCCTTTCATCATCACAGTTCTAAAACCTCTTCTGTAACCCACCTCTCCTGACAGACTTCTCACTTCTACCAAGTTGGACCTTCTACACAGGACTTGAATTTTATTTTGCCAGGAAATTTGAAGTCAGACCAAGAATTAACAGGAAGCTGTGAAGTTCATGGAAAACCTCCAAATCACTTATTAGGATTTCTCAACTACCTTCAACAAGGTTTTACCTTCTTAAGTGTTGGCTTTATGCAAAGGTCTGAAATAGAGAAACATTGAGGAAGGACTTCATCCACCACCCACCTCTGTTTTGACTCCAGAGCTGTATATCCACAAATCCAGCTGACCCTGACTCCTACCCTGACACTCATTTGTTCCTCCCTCCCCTCAGACCCCTCATCTGCTTCAGTTCAAACAAGTTCTGCCTGTTTTCTCACATTTCCCCCCCGTGTCCCACCACTGAAAGCTCTCTCTCTATAACTTAACTATGTAATGGTTTCTGAAATGACATTTGCACTTGATATTGTCATAAGCAAATTGGGGAAATGTGAGCAAAATGTAAAATCATTTGAAATGTTCCCTGGGAGAATCAATGGTTTGCTGTCAAAACAGCAGTGTGTTTCAGAACAGATTCCATGGGGACTTGAGCCGAGCCTACACTGTTCAATATTTTCATTAACAAGTGGATGAAGGACTGGAGGATATCCTTATTAAACCTGCAAATGACACCAAGAGGGGGGAAAGAAGGGTGGTCAGATCACTGTGTGATGGGATCAGAACTGAGCAATGATGAGCTGGAGAAGTGATGTGACAAAACGACTGCAATTGAATAAAAGAAGTCACATTATTAGGCATGAAGAACTAAATGCAGAACAGCAAACTCACCCCACAGCAGTTCCGCAGAAAAAGAAGCAATGCTTTAGCAGATCACAATCCAAAGAGAAGTAAAAGATCAATCAAAAAGACTGTAAGAAGCCAAGTGTTGTAATGGGATAAATACCCAGCTCTGAGGCTCAGAGTAACCCATCTACCTCAGCCTGGTATGACAAAGCCTTCACTACAGCACTGTCTGTACCCATCTCTCTTCAAGGAAGAGCTGGACCACCTGGAAAGAGTACAAAGGACACAGGAATCTGGAAATGGGAACTACCACAGCAGACAGAGACAAGGAAGATGTTCAGTCTAGAAGACACCGGGTACACAAAGCAAGAAAAAAAGAAAAAAAAAACACAAAGGAAAAGGAAAATTATTTCTAATTTGCTCCATCCCACAGTGAATAAGACAGGACTTGCTGGGTTTAAACAGCAGTCAGGGAGATTTAGATTTACATTCCTAACAATAAGGATGATTAGGGATTATCTGCAGTCATGATACAGGTTTGGTGATCTTGTCTCAGGGCAAGAGGATGGAGTAGATGACCTCTCAAGAACCTTAAGAGCATCATTTTCTACCACCCTACATGTCAAATGGAGCTCCAAATCCATCTTACTCAGTTCTCCTTCCCTCAGCCATGACAAAGAGATCATTTTTCTCCCAGGTTGATAGTCCCAGCACTCCCTCCAGCTTCAGCTGGTTTTTAAATAAGTTTCAGATGTGGTCTTTCTTCACCAGCCCCACTTGTCCGGACCGTCCCCATCTCGTTCTTGATTAATGTCAAGTTGGAATTGTATCAATCCTGAGTGACATTTTATCCCTTCACCACAACAGTGATTCCTCTGTGTAAGCCCAGCACAGCCCACCCTGCAGCAGAACTTCTGAGCAGCGAAGAGTCCGAGCCCAACTCTATTGACACAACTCTGTATTCACAAATTCAACTTTTCTCTTAAGAGGTGGAGAAGCTCCTAATAAAAACACAGATCCTTGCATGCTTCAGAGCTCAGACACGAGATTTCGTTTCCCTTTCTGGAACAAGATCTACATTTTTTTCTCTCAAATCTGTCAGCAGAGAGGGTGACAAATACTTCTTTTGAGAGAAAGATACAAAACCTGTTTTGGGTGACTCAACATGTATTTTTAAAAGTTTTCTTCAATCCCATTCTACATTATTCAGGTTGGTTTCACATGCAGCAGTCTTGTGACGAATATTTACACTTTTAACAGCTTTAATATTTTCCTCGCTGCTTTCCTCCATGTTAGCACTGATTATAATTTTAATTTCAAATTCACAATTAATTAGCTGTGCCATTAAAAATGGTACAGCTAATTAGGTTGATAGGTTGTCATCAACAATAGATTGATAATCCAAAGCAAATATGATGCTCTCCCACTGCAAGCCAAGATCTCTCATGTTTATTGAAGGCTCTGAGTGCACACACATGGGGTTTGCCGTCATCTAATTGATGAACAGGAATTGGATCATATACATCAGGCCTCAAACTCGGCAGTCCAAGCTAGGAATCAGGATTCTGGGTAATGGAACAGTTAGATTAGCATAGCTGCATTCCTTCAGGACGTGAACTGATAACAGATGGTAACTTTCAAGACTTAACAATTCATCTGTTTTCTTTCAAGCGATAATTCTCCAACGTGAAGGGATGTGAAGGCGCCTTTATGAATTCATGTAACTCAAATACCAGCATTAATCATGTACATCTCTCCACACACAGGCTCGTCCAAATACTCACCACCCCTTGTAAAGCAACAAATAAATACATGAATACATCTAGCTAAAAGCTGCTCCCTAAACTACATCTGTCCTGAAGCCTCTGACATAGCACAGGTGTTATTTCCTTTAACATGTCATTACATATTTAACTTTGAACTCAAGACTCCTGTAAACTCAATTCCCACCCCCAGAGCATGACAATACAATGACATTAGAAAGCCACCTTGTCTATTATAAAAGGAAAAAAATGAAGCTATTAGAAGTTTTTAATCACTCGTATTAATAACATTAAGAAACAACAGCACTAAGAACTGTCTAAAAAGGACGGGAGGGAGATAAGAGTCACTGCTGAGACAAATTAGCTTGTGCAGGAAATTACTACTGTAAAATTTAAGTGAGAGGGCAGCTCTGAATGAAGACAGGGATTCTCAGCAAGCACTTAGAAATGTCTGCAGAGTGTTTTCAGGTTTCTGATATAAGACTTTCCTATAAAGAGTGTTCAGGCCTCTTCAGAGAGAGAGAATTCACATCTTTTATTCCCTCCCAGAGTATTTAGAAATATCTGAACTCCACTCATTTTATAGAGACCCACCAGGGAAAAATATTAAGTTCTATCCCACCAACAGGACATGAGAACCCCACAAACACAATGCCAACAATTCAGTCACACAGGAAAGGATCACAGCATTTACATGTCAGGAGCCAGTCACGGGCATGTGCTCCCTCTTTCACCTCTGCTCTCACCCTCCAAACCCTTCCTCAGTGTTGCTCCAGGGAACGAACCCCATCAGTATCTACACAATAAAGGAGTCAGAGAAGACAGGAAACAGCTTTAAGTTAAATTACCCAAAACCAACACTATCATCACCGCAAGTACTAAGTGGGAAAATTCAAGCATATAATAACAGATTAAATAACTTCATACAGAGTCACAGAAGAAGTCTGGGCAGAACCAGGAACTGAATCCCTCAATTTTAAGCTGACTGTGTGCATTTAATCTCATTAGATAATGTTTTACACACAGTTTTCATATGAAAAAGATTTTTTTTTTAAAAACAAATTTTCAAATGGTGCAGCCATCACACTGGATACGTTCCTTTTTCTTCCTTCCACAGATCAGTTCCAGGCATGGACTGAACAGTAAATATTCTTTACAACAGAAACCCAGTCATTAAACCATTCACACCAACAGATAAATACGAAAATTCACAGTACATTCATAAGTAATTGAAAATTGTGATAATCTCAGTATCCATTGGTTTACTGTTTACAAGAGCCTGAAATTTCCTTCAAACCTTAAACACTGATGGATCTACAGGTACAGTCCACTCTTCAGCTGGGGCTCGAGGACAGTTAATTACAGTGTAAATGCTTCCAGTTTCATAAACGTATGTGGTTGGGTAGTGTAAAGAGATCCCTCATATATCCATCATTTCCATCCTGGATTGTTTCTAGAGAAATCTATTCAGCAGCACACTGATTGTATCACACTTGGAATATGTGCTGTACCCATGGTCTCTGCACCCAAGGCAGATGTTCCTGGAGTTTCAGGGTCTCCCAGGGTACAGTCAGCACTGGCATCCCACCCAGACAACTGGGAATACTAAGCACTCACGCTGCCTCAGGTACAAACTCTTTTTTTCCACTTTGACATTTGAGCCAGAAAAAAGATAAGGACTCTGGCTGGGTTTTTTTTTTTTTGAATGCCTGGAAATTGCCACTGTGTGTTTATGGATCAATGTCTTAACATGTGGACAGAGGGATCAATGTTTCCAGGACACATCTGACCTAGTGGGTGTGCAGGCAGCTGGCACGTGTGCCCAAGATCAATGCCCCGGGAACGCCTCAGGCCTGGGGAGTGGATACACACCACTGCACCACGCTGGGTCCAGCAGCCTGGACACATCACAGTCGCTATGCATACGCACATTTTCCTTCTGGAAACCAGAAATACAGCTTCTCCAGGCATTGTGTTTATGTTCTGGGGTGGATGCAGGGCAAGCAGGCTGTTATTTAACTCCTCTCAGACGTGCCTACGAAAGCGCGGTGTCGACCGCTCGCAGACGACGAGTCTGCTGGTGGGGCATGAAGTGTAATGTTTACTGACACTGGCTGTGCTGCTGGAATCATGGGACTGGGCACACATGTCACATTGTAAACACAAAGCCTCGGCTCTCCTGTCGTGTACATTTATGGTACCAAATGAATGTTTTAGGTGCAATCCTAAAATAGTAACAATTTTGTGGGCAACCACTGAAAGGCCTCTGTAGTTTTGGCATAACCCTTCCAGTTCACATTGTATCTCAAAAGAAGATTTAATATGTTTATACTACAGCTCTAAAGATAGTGATGTCAGCAATTGTTTTAAATCAGTCAGCATGAAAAACTGAAGCAGAGCCAACACAGTGTCCAGCATGGACCAGCTTCCCCACTCCTGGGCAGTGTGGATATATTCCAAGATTCAGGTAGCATCACCCCAAGAAACCATGCATGGAGTCAACTCCATGAAAGCTAAACCTGAAATATTTTGGCCTTAGATGTCAAAGTCTGAATCCTTATTGGGATAACTAGAGATCATTTGTATTTCATAAAATTATTTTGAGAATCGATGCTTTGAGCAAGGTAGGTTCTTAAAAACACATAAAAAACCAGAGGTACATCGTTACCAATTTAGGAGGCTGTACTTAAAAAATTCACAGATTTTTAATTATAAAAACCTGTTTGGGGTTCTACATCCTACTCTGGATGCAGTTCCCAGTACTGCAAAGACAAGCAGCCCTATGGAAATGTCACTCTTCTGCTTCAGAAATGAGCAGCTGTGAGAAACCTGAAGCTCAAAATGAAGAACAATCCCTTACTTGGATAAACCCAATTAAATTAAAGTTGTGCTCTAGAGATTAAAAAAAAAAAAATCAAACAAGTTTTTAAGTCTGCATATATATCTTGGGGGGGGGGGGTTGGTGGAAGAAAATACACTGAACTTAAAAATTCTATTTCAATTCTTTTAATACTTGTCCTTAAATCTAAGCATGACATGTCATATGCAATAGTGTTTTTCTGAATGAGCTTCTCAATGACGGCCTATTTATTGGAAGGGTTTTCTTTTGAACTAAGAGTTTGTCTACCTGACAGCCAAACCTGGAGAATCTGAAGCAAAGCCTTCATTTCAGATTCAACACCGAATCTGAAGCAAACTCTTCATTAATTCAGCTAAAGCTGAACAGATTTTTTATGTCTCCAGTGCCATCGTGCATTAATGCCACATACGAAAAACAGGATTTAAGTTATTCAGAAACATGAAGAAAGCAGTCCTAGCAGTTTAGAGAGCTTCTCCTATTCTGATTCTTCAGGGAAATTTCCTTAATGGAACCAAACTCAAATTCAATGGGGATTTAGCAATCATTTCACTGCAGCTCAGATGAAGCCAAGAAAGACCAAACAACAAACCCAGTTCGGTTTGTTTTGCCCATTCTGACAACGCCCCTTTGGTGAGCGGGGCAGAGCTGCACAGGGCTGGCAGTGCCCGGGCATTCCCCAGGAAGCTCTTCCCAGGATTCCAACACCTGCCCATGTTTCCAGGCCGGTGTCAGGCGGGGTTGTTGTCGCAGTGACAGCTCTGGTGATCGGGCTGTCACCATAGCAACTTTCACCAAGAACTCACAATGCACCCAAACGAACTCCGAGCTAAATTAACTTATTGCATGTCACCAGTGAGAAATGACTGTTCAGAGGTAATTTTCTGTACTAATATGTAATAGAGTTAACTCTCTAAATTGAATTAAATTAATTAAATGCCACTCCCAGTAAATCAGATTCTATTACATGAATGTTAAAAGAAATTAAAGATGTTTTAATAAAGATTACTAATAATAACTTAATATTATTACTTCATTTTAATTCAAAAATTCTGCTCAGTTTATTTTAGACACATGTCTTCCCCTCACTAGGAAGGAATACCTAATTACTCCACATGCATTACACACAGTTACTTCACAGAAGTGTGCTTAGACTGAGCTAAAAGAAGTAACACCAGCATTTTAAGGAGAAATACAGCTTGGCTTAATATGTGTCATCCTAAAATTCTTTCTCTGTGAATACTTTGGGTAAATTCCCACATCTTCAATGACTGTGTCCAGCTTACAAAGAGTTTTATTTCTGCTTTTTGCAGAAAGAAAGGAAAATGTTTTACAGTAAGTCCAACTGCAAACAAAGAGGAAAACACCATGTCTGTCTAGGCAGGGTACAAAAATAAGAGCTCTTTAATGGCTTTACAGACCTACTAAGAAAAGCATTAGTAAGTTTGATTTTTTTAAAGTAGTTTCTTGCATGTTGGAATAGGATAGTTAGGGGAGGCAAATCCAAGATGCTCCCAGTTCCTCACATAAATAAAAAGTTATTGTAGTTGCCAGCTGACAGTGTCAATGCTGTCCCCACGACCCTGACTTTAACTTGTATTACAGATTCATCAAGACACTTCAGGCAAAAAGGGGCCCTAAATAACATTAATCACTTTTCAGAAATACAAGCCACATTATTTCTTTAGTTTTCAGAAAGAAACTCTGTGCTGAGAAGGGAGCTGGTGACAGCAGAGGGAGCACACGGCACTGTCACATCTGCCACTGGCCACAATGACGTCAGTTCTGTGGAACACCCAGAGGAAAGGCAGCACTTCCATTAAAATAATACAGTAAATAAGGATTAAAACATCTCAAGCAAATGTGAAAAGCAGGGGTGCATTAACACAGCGACAACCCCGGGGGTGGAACAAGCTGAGCTTCGACATCCCGACTACATCCCAGGTATCAGTAAAACGGGATTATGGATTTAAGTGTTCATTGTTGCTGTGCATCTAAGTTATTATCCAGAGATTTTAAGTTAGAATTAGGGGGTTTTTTAGGGTCTTAGGAGACATAATAAGGCATCAAATCATGATGTCTTCCGTAGATCTTTTCTGGGAAGGAAGAGCAAAACAACTGAGAAGGCTGAAGATGACCTCCTATTTCAATTCCCACAGTGACCACTGGACAAGATTAGAAATAACTATACAACAAACAAACAAACAATTAATTATTACTCTTGGAAGCTGGCAGCAAGATATGGAAGTTATAGCAAGATAGGAATTATGATGAAGCCTATCAGAAACGTGGCACTGAACACATTATTTTCTTCCTGTTTCTTTCTGAAGACTTTTTGCTTTTGAGAGGAAAGTTACTCCTCGGATGCCTGATGTTCACAGGTACACCTGAAAAGACCTGACAATGAGGCAGCACAGGACAGCCTGTCACCTCCAGCACTGCTGGAAGTACTCTCATGGTTTGTCAATCAGGCCTAAGCAACTGCAGTGGAAACTGCTGGGAAACTAAAACAAGTAATACAGTTAAATGTACACTTCAAAGGACAACCTGCAGAGGGAAAAACGTTAGTGGTCAAAGAGGAGAAACAGGGAGAGTGTGAAGAAGAAACTCCATGTTATTAAATCTACATCCTTACAGAATTAAAGAAGGTATCTAAAACTTGGGAGCTCCTTAAAGCAAGCCCAGTTCAGGGACAGGTAACTGAAGGAGAATAAGCAGCACTACTATGGAACAGCCCAGATTACAGAGCTGTGCAATGGGGTGAGCTTGTCATACACAGAATACAACCTTTGGTTTTACTTATGAAAAGCACCAGAATATCCTTACACAGATTAACTCAACATTTTTTAATGATCCTTCAATTAGCATGCCAGTTTTGGCTGGGAAAGAGTTAATTTTTGGCTGAGATAGAGTTAATTTTTTTCACAGTAGCTGGTGTGGGGCTGTGGTTTGGGTTTGTGCTGGAAGCAGTGCTGATAACCCAGGTGTTTTCATTATTGCTGAGCAGGGCTCACAGACAGCCAAGGCCTTTCCTGCTCCTCACCCCACAGCGACAGCGAGGAGAAAGGGGGGGCACAAGGAGCTGGAGGGGACACAGCCAGGACAGCTGACCCCAACTGACCCAAGGGATATTCCAGACCAGATGGCACCGTGCTCAGCATATAAAGCTGGGGAAGAAGAAGAAAGAGGGGGACATTTGCAGCAGTGGTGTTTGTTTTCCCAAGTCACTGTTATGTGTGATGGAGCCCTGCTGTCCTGGGGATGGCTGAACACCTGCCTGCCATGGCAAGTGGGGAATGAATTCCTTGTTTTGCTTTGCCTGTGTGTGTGACTTTTGCTCTACTTAAACTGTCTTTATTTCAACCCACGAGTTTTCTCACTTTTACTCTTCCAGTTCTCTCCACATCCCATCGGGGGAGGGTGAGCAAGTGGCTGCTTGGGGCTGAGCTGCTGCTGGGGTTAAACCACAACATACAGATACTGCATTTAAAAAATAACTCTGGACCAACTGGAAGGCCTTCCAAAGAAGAGAAACATAAATTATTATGGTTTGAAAAACAGCTTGAAAACACTAGCACAAGGAAAAACTGAATGGGCTGTTAAGTGAAAAACAGGACACACAAAAAGGCCCCTGCAGAGGAGGGGAAATCAGCTCTCCACATATTGGGCAAAGCAGCCAGGAAAGAAGGGGCTGAAGTTACAGGAAAAACTGTTCAGGTCTGTACAAAGATGACTTTCCAATAATAATCAATACATCTTTCAAGAACTTTTGCTGGGCCTGTCAGAATGGGGAGACGGTTAAGATAATCCCTGTTGCTCATCTAAAGGGATATATATAGTCCTATGATAATAAGACCTCCGTGTCGCATTTGAATTTTAAACAGAGGTGAGGAATCGTCATTTCTGAAGCTTAGTAACTCATGTGCTTTAGAGAAGTTCATGAGAGCCTGTCTGGCCTTGGAAAGGTGAAAAGTCTGGCTCCATAGACTGTTGAAAAAAAGACAGCAACAGCAGCCAAATCAGGAATGATGCCAGAAACATTAAGGGCATCCTGAAAACAGGAGGACAGATCTCCAGGAGACTATGATAAACACAGAGAACCACTTCTGTTAACATGGGAAGAGGCAACTGGAGAGCCTGAATCTGGCCTCAAGTTCAGCTGTTCCTCTTGGGCAAACAGTAAGAACAGTTGACAGGCTCAGGGCAGCTGAGGAGCGTCCAAAGCATTCAGCAGTGGTGTTAAATGCAGTCCCACAAGACAGTTTAGCATGAGCCACTGCTGCCATCCCACAAGGCCAGGGCAGGATGCCTAAAGGGAAAATCACCTCCTCTCTTGGTGATTTTGGACCTACAATCAACCTCATGAGCAAACCACCTCTCTGGATGCTGATGCACACTGCACTGCCTGAGCCAGGTCAGGAATAACCTGAAGGATCACATGCATAGTGCATGCCTGACCAAGAGTGTGAGCTGCTCAAACACACTTTTTAAGTAGTCCTGTAGGATTTGTAAAGTATGGGCTACAATCTATAAGAACTTGAGAAAAACATTAATTTATCTAGCAAAACACAGGGAAGTCTGGGTTCTCAGAGTAGAGGAATGTCAACACCAGAATACAAGGTCCCTCAGGCCAAAGGCTTCACACACAGTGTAAAAGAATCAAACTCATGTTTTTGTTCCCTTTGTTTTCCCAAGATAACCCTCTTCAGCATTTGTACAGTAACTACCCCCCAAGAGCATGTACTAGAGTTACAGTTCAAAGCTGATTTCATCCTTCTCAAGGAAGGGATGGAGAAGTGTTAGAAACCCAGCACATATCTCAAAATAATCATTACCAAAGTGAGCTAATCCATTCCCCTGATGAACCCCTCCTCCAGCTTACAGTTTGCAGATCTTATCAATATTATATTTATATGCGTTACAAGCCTCCTCCAGGTAGCAAGATGATAATCTAATAATGGAAAGTGGTCAGCACACTGCAGATAAATCAAAGCTCAGAGGTCATTTTTTCATGGGAAACTGTGAGCTGCCTTCTCCAGGAAAACCTAAGTGAGCCAGACCTCAAGGCAGACAAGAAACTACCTTCATGGACATATTTCTTTAAAAGAAGAGTAAAAGCGAACGACAGACTTCAGTTTAGAAAGCAAAGGGAGGAGCACACTGATAAACACATAAGCTGTGTTATAAAGCCACTCCCAAGAAAACAAATCTCAGACTTTTTTGGGTGGGTAAGAAAGCGAAGAGATGTGGGGTGGGTGTCTGTTGTGATCAGTAGATACAGGAGTGGCATGTTAAAATGGAAAAATACATCTGGTCTCTAATACTGGGGCATATACACTCTGATGGACAATAAGTGTCAGACAACACTCTATTTACAGTTGGAAAACAGTTATAAGCAGACTGACAGAAGAACAGAATATATGCCAATGCCTGAGCTGCTGGGATGCCAGAAGTGCAACAGTTTGATGTTTCACAAACACACTGCACTGGGGAATGCCCAGCACTGCAAAAGCAGCACAGCACTGGGGATGAAAGAGCCCACTGTGGGCAGATAAATAACCATAACCCAGCGTGCAGTCTGACCCTAACCACCAGTGTTAGCATTGTGGAGCTGTGTTAGAATTTAAATTCTAGAATATCCAGTTGTCAACAATTGTATTGGCGGTTTTGTTGTTCAGAAAGCAAACCAGGGATTTACCTGGAAACGCTTCCCACCAAAGGGAACCCTGACAATTAGGTCTACATGAGAAAAGCCAAACTGGTGTTACCTAATCTGTGCTTACTCTCTCTTCACAGAGTATTCATGTAGAGATAATATCCCAGGTTTTAAATGTATTTGACAATGGACAATGTAAAGGGAAATCTGATGAAAGCATGTTAGTCCTACTGCCCAGGTTATCAACCCTTACAACATTTAGAGCATTTGAAAAATGCTTTTAATTAACTGTATCTAGTGTTGGAAAGCTCTCATTTTCATCTAGCTTTAAAACTAACTATATACAGGTCAGGCTACTGCCATCCTCAATCTGATAAGCCCAGATCATTTCCTAATTGAGGAAACTGAGAAAAGGCAAAGCACGTGGAAGACCAGAGCAATATTCTGCCTGTATTTATATTATAAGAACATCCCTACATTTGCATGATGGCAAACTACCACAGACCATCTCTAAGGAAAATAAAAGCTTGTATTCCCTGATGAGGAATGTGCAAAGCTCACAAGGCAACCACTGACCAGGACTGGAGGTGCTTTACTGGACCAGCAGGAAGGAAGCAGCAGCAACTCCAGGAAAAGACTTTGAAGCACCTCTTTGGGGCAGGTGTCCTGTAAATCCAGCTCAGGACAGGAACACATCAGGAAGAATGTATCTCTTGGGTTCTCCTTATTTTCAAACAACCCTGGAGAATTTTGTGTTTGCTTGTTTTTCTTTTTTTCCTAAAAACCTGAACTGATTGCTTTGGTGCCTCGTTGTCTGAAGAGAGGATTTATTTGAAAGCTAAAGAGTCTAAAGCTTCACAGGAGCTACAGAAGACTTAAACCTTCAGAGCTGCCAGTACTTGGTTACAGGGCTCTGGGTGTCCAGCCCTGACAAACCCCTCTCCTGCAAAAAGACACCAATTCTCAAAGCAGATCTCTAGCTGGACACCTTTGAAGACCAACACAAAAAGTGCTACATCCCCAGATATAGTTTACCACAGGTTATCCACACACTTACTTTTTTTTTCTTTACTTCATAATGGCAATGCTGAAGATGCCCATAATGCTGCTTACACTTGTGACAGCAAAAACCCTATTAAATACCACTGAACTACTGCCACCACTAAAAACTCAATGGCTTGTCACAGCCATCCCAACTGAAAAAGATAAGCAGGAAACCAAAGTTTTTCCCTGTACTAGTTAACTCCAAGCCTCCCAGCTCATCCTTCTTGCTTTGTCTCCTTGACTATGCAAATTGCTCCTCCTGTCTGCTCTAATCTTTTGCATTTTCTACTCCTTTTCTCCCAGTATTATGGCACGGACTCACAAATTACCTCAATACTCAGTTCTTTGCAGGCTATAAAACAGTAATTACTCCTCTATCAGAGAAGTTGATATCTCAGTCGGTTTTATGAACAAACTCATGTTTGTTTAAAGATACTTATAATAGCAAAACATCACCATGATAACGTTTATCAAAAAGAAAACATTTTTGTGTTATTAAGCCTTAATGTATGGCCACAGGTTATCATTAAGTTATCAAGTGACTGCATATTAAGATCTAATTGAAGAACTTACTGCAGTGCTCCCCCTCCTTCTGCAATGATGATTTATGGCACATTTTGTCACTACAATGTGCAGCAGTTCAGTACAAACACAGCACTTAACTAACAAGATGGCAGAGGCAGATATTCAAGCATAAGCTATAAATACTCAAATGAGTCAGAGGTTGTAAATCTGTTGAAAATCATACCTGATTTGTAGGCTGGAACACATTTTCTAATCTTATGGAAAAAGCCTCTGCTGGTTCCTACAATAATACGACACAAACCAGAAAAGCTCAAGACTTTACTTTTTAAAAAAGACTGATTGTGTTACACACCTAATTCCACTTAAAATACCAATGAAATTCTCTAAAAAGTTTCATTTTCCCCTATTTTCTATGGAACTACCATTAAACATCAGTCACATCTACCACAGCCAGAAAGAGCACATTATCAGTGTACACAAACTGCATTTCTGTGTGAGGAGAATGGAGGTTACAGGAAGGTGATTCACATCCAAATGAGCCCAATAGAGAACATTCTAACAGCCCATTTGGGGAGGGTAAGTAAAGAATCAATTTACAACTATGCAACCATCTACATGGCTAATTTGGAAATGGAAATGCCTGGCTTTTAAGACAGGTATGCCACTGTTCCTGTCATTTAAATAGAAATGCCAGAACAGGGGATGGTATTTCAGATATATTCATCCATTCTTTTTTCCCTTTAGCTCTTCTTCATAATACAGTTGACTATGGTGCTCCAGGTAAAATATACAGCACTGCTTGTGGGATAAAAAATGCTATGCAAATTTTTAAAGCTAACCTGAAGAAAGTATGCCAACATTTGCGACACCACAATGGTTTACCAAGCAATCACATACTGCTAAGTGCTTTCTGTTCAGTCCCTCAAAATAAAACATATTAAAGCCTAAACCTTGGTAGAATAACCTCCCAGTCTGCAGACAACCTTCCTGATTAAAATCATGACATAGTGAAAAGTCCCAAGAGGCCCAGACAGCCTGGGGGAGGGGAAACTCCAGAACAGACCATAGGTGGAAAGGAACAATGCTCAAGATTCACTGAACCCCTTTAACAGAGGGTGGGCAGTGCTGGATGAGCTGCTGAATCCCAGGATTACTGCAGCCACTCCAGCTTCTGCAATCCTGCTTCACAAGCAGTGAGCTGAAGTTCCCATCTTCCCCTTGGAAAGCCCACATCTCTCTTCCTGGTCCCACGCCATGAACATGCCAAAGACTGACCTACAAGGATCATGAAGGTCCAAGAGGCAGACTGACCATCTCTGCTTTCCAGAAATAGTGTCCAAATTAAGATTTCTAATCAAATATTTGTTTCCTACTTTAAACTAAAAGTAGTATAGACTTAACTCTCTGTTTGCAGATTTAACACTTACCTTTACTAGAGGTAATGCTGGAGACCTGGATGGATACTTTGCCTTTCAATTACCATGGTGGATGTTTGAGTAACGACCCACTTAAACTATTTGATACCAGCACTTCAACTTTGCTTTAGACAAAGTGTATTCAGCTGGGGTGTGAGTAAAGCAGCCAAGGAACTGATCACCTGTGTGCTGACTACACCTGCAGCAGGATGGCTGGAAGAGAAGCAGGCAGCAAAACACGCTGACCTCATACTATTTATCACGACCACAGCTCCCCTAAAGTCCCCTGTAGTTATTAAATAACAGCCATTTCCCATACTAGTGACTATTTAACATACAGAACAGAACTCTTACTAGTACTTACAGCTGAATGTTTTCATTACAAAAGCCTTTATACACCAAGTTTCTTTATCAAGTGAATATAAACTGGCACGAGTTTACACATGTAAAATAAACACTAATAGCCTGTGCTCAATAGTCCTGTTCTCAAAAAAATTACCATAAAAGAACAGTAACGTGGATGTGCAACAAAAACCTGCTCATTTCACCTCATCTAATTCTGCAGCACTCCTCTTCAGCTGAACAGGAAGACTACTTTCATTTGTTCTCAAGTAATTGAGAAACATTTCAGCTACTTATCAGCTCTTCAATCTTTCTTCCTTTCACACATTCCCTAGAATTGTTGCCAACAGGGTATTTATAAAAGATTCAGCCTCGCAAAAATACTTTGGCAAACAACGTCGCAGGAAAAAAAATAGAAAATGAAGGAGTTGTTATGTAGAGAAGATTTAAAGGGTTGGATCGTTGTTTAAACAGCAAAAAATAATTTAAGTTGTTTAAATAGATGCAAGAGCTGTGTGAGGGAGCACTTCCTACCCCTGGACCAGTAACTCCAGCAGCAGCCACATACCTTTCCTCTGTGGGTGGAAATGTGTGTTTATTTTGGAAGGGGTTTGTGCTCCACATCACAAATGGAAACATTCAGCTCGGGCTGAGGCCTCAGGGCAATACTGAACTGACAACACACCACATACACACCCCCACAGGAAACCTCCTTCCTCCTTACTAGTTTCTCTTTTCCTGAGGCCTCACCAGAGACTGAACATGCAACAGCCCCATCTCAGCTTACGGAGATCAGAGCTCCGTGAACAAAGCAAACGAGTTCATTACTAGACGGGACACATCTCCACATCTGCCTCTGTGCTGGACAAATAAATGAAAACCTTACTATTACTTGTTATTAATTATTAATCTTACTACTAATTAAAAAGAATTAAAAAGCACCTTGATAAGAGCACAGGCTTCCAGCACACCCCCAAAGGGTAAACCCTCCCTTGCTATCAACTCCCAAGCTCAGCCCTTCCAACCCACTTCAACAAAGTGTCTTTTCCTTCACAAACTCTGCTGAGAGTAAATATATTGTCTCCAATCAGCCAAAAAACAAACCAAAAAACCCTTCCATATCCCATTTCCAGTTGTGTGGTTTATTTTCTCCAACTGGTGCAAGCATTTCTCACTGCTATGGCAACCCAGTTGCAGAACTGAATGACACATGCATAAAATGAAGCAATCTTCTTTTAAGTTACCACAAGCAACTACATTAAGTCATATTTATATCTCAGCTACCAAAATCTACATTTTGCACAATGTTCAGTTTCAGCCCAGTTTTAATCTCTGATTTAATGCATCCTGCCCACTGGCATGTGATACCTGATGCAGTCCACTCAGTGTTACTGTGACATCCTGTCTTTACAACTAATTTAATTACTGTGTCCCAGATAGGAAATAAATTAATTAAATTCAATGATAATCCCTGTGGTTGCCTTTTAGTTGTAGTAGCATTTGTCACTCAACCTTGAAAATGTATCCAAATTAAATAGTTGTGCAGCACTGCAATAAAGTTTACAGTCAACTTTGAATATCTGAGGAAAAAAGGTTCAGTCAACTTTTTCCTCTCTTTAATTTTGTATTAATATTTTCCATATTTTAGGAAATTCCTGCTACCTATCATAAGCTTATGCACATCCCTCCTACAGAAAAAGGTAAGGAACTGTACCACGAAGTGGAAAAGCATTCCCACAGAGCAACCTTAAAAGAAATGAGTAGTTGCCAGACAAAGGAAATTCAAAGAAGGGTCACTTAAAGGACTGTAAATAACCCCTGGCCATTGCCCTGAGGATGAACAGGAGGTTTTGTTTCTCTGCAGGACAGATCAACTCCTTCCAAGGACCCTGAACTACAAAAAGGTGCATCACTGCTTCGGACAGATGAAGCAATAAATGCCTAAACTACTTAATCTCTAAGATAACTACTTTTATTCACTGTTGTCTTCTTCCCAATTCATATTTTATAGCAGTAGCACAGGATGATTAAGTACAAGGAGAGTGGACCAAAAATACTTGAAAGAAACAAACTCCCAAGCATACCTGAAAAACTGAAGTTATTATCTAAAAACTTAAACTTGGCAGTTTCAAGCAATTAAAAGCAAAGCTGTCACAACAAGAGACAGAAATAGTAACATCCCACAGAGGCAAAGCAGAAGGCGCTGAGTCTCACTAGTAACAGAAATGAAGAGCCACTGCATTAGCACGTGAAAATGAATGCAGTTACTCTGACAGCAAAAACATCTGCCACTGAATTGTGACATTAAAAAGTCATTATAATCCATTATAGAACAGAGAAATCTTTTCACACAGAAATGAGCTGATACAGAGAACAAAACATGCAATACTGCAGAAACAGAAACATTATATTTAGCTAGAAATCGCTCTCATGCATCTTAATTCCAAAGTTTTTTTATGTACCTAAGACTTGGTGGGATTTAGCTACTTCTGCTGCCTTCTGAAAGCAAAATCCACTGTTATAAACTGCATGAGATCTCACAGGGCAGATGCAACAGAATTCAAACTTAAACTTCTGAATTCACATTTTCTACATAGGAACAACTTGGAAAGAAAAGGACAGAGTTTCAATAAATTACTTGTTACAGTGTCTTCATCAGGTAGTCAGGTCTTTATTTTTCTGAATTCAGTATTACTGAGGCAATACTTAATTTCTGCTGTATAATAAGTGTATAATAATAAAAAGTGTTTGAAACATAAGTTGTTTAGTCAATCCCGTATGTTAGGCTTGGTTCTTCTCTAATTCTCAGTCTTTGGGAATCTGGGAAGTTCCACTTGTCTGTCTGTCACCTAATTACCCAGCAATAAATAACAGTGCATATTAACTGGTTCAGAACTGTTCCACAGCCTGAGTTCTGTGTGCTGCCATGTACACCAAAGGGCAGACCAGACAAAAAGATTTCTCCCAGGGCAACTGGGAGTTCAGTGCCCACGAAGGGGAATCCAGTCCTTACCTCTGCTGCTTCTGGGACTGTGCTGCAAACCAGCCCCAGTCTCTTCCCAAGAAAAAAAATGGGCAGTGGTGCAAGTGGGGGGAATAGTTTCCAGTAAGTTCAATGACCTGAGTTTGCACACTAAATTGAGTTGAATTGTGCATGCAGAGGCAGAGTGGCCATTAGTTGTCTTTGAAACAGATAAATAACTAAACAACTAAATGGAGAACTACATCTGTCCTGAGACCAGAGAAAAAAAGAGGACAAATGCTGTGTCACATTTCACAGAAAATTAATCCATATATTCTTGTCAAAAAGCTGGATAGGATACACAGCAATATAAGCAAAAGCTGAGAAACCAAACATATAGTCAGATCCTCCAACAAAACTTCAGGAACAGAACTATCCTAGTAAGATATACTCTCCCCAATTAACAGACACAAATAATGAAAAGTACAAGCACTCCTTTTTTAAACAAGCTCATAAAAATATCAAACAGTTCACAAAGAATAAACATGAATTTACCTTTGGTTTTTTGTTCAGCAGCCTGAAAGAAGAAAAGAACAAAACAAATCAACTATTTGTCAATACTCAAAATTATACCTAATAATGATAGGGCTGCAGGCCTAACTTTGTGCAGGAAGTCCTTACACAAATCAGGCATTAGTTCCAGTTAAGAACTGGAGAATGTTAGTTCAACTCCATGTATAAGGAATGTAAGAATGGCTGCCTCTGTCTGATTGATGCCAAAAGCAGATGCCAAAGAGACAGTATAAAGTATGGCAAGGGATATGGCACTGACCCCATCTACCCATCCAGTGTTCTCTCTCTTGAGAAACAGAGGCTTTCTGAACCAAACATTATGTTTGTGAACTTTTTAACACTCAGCAGAAGTAACTTCTGTGAACTTGCCCCCTATCCCTTTGAATCCACACACACTATTGGCTTAGACACAAAACCTGTGAAGTTTTTATCTGTTTGGAACCTACCCACTTTTTTTATGATGCTCAATTTTTATACTGAAAAAGACAGTGATCGATTCCTTTTTAAAATCAAAACAAACAGTGTAATCCATCAACACCTGCAGGTTACTCTTAGGAGTAAAGGGCTCATTTACAACAGGAACATGAACAAACCTTTTTCTGAGCACCTTCCTTCTTTTTCTTTTCTTCCTGCTTTTTCTTTTTCTTTTCTTCCATCAAATGTTCCTCTTCTTGTGTTTCTTGTTCTTTCTCCCTGATAAGAACAAAGGTTGGGAAGAGATTTACAATAAGACCAAGTTTACCTAGAAAACTAAACAATCCATGCTTGTATTGCCAACTTTCTACCTCTCATGTCTAATAAAGGCTGCTTCTAAGGCTGCAATAAAAGTACTAAAAAAAAAGTTGTTCCAAAATTGAAACTAACAACAAATAAACCAGTAGGCAATGAAAATTCAGAAAGAATAGATTGTATTTGGAACCTCTTTCCACAATCACTCACAAGTACTACTTAATATTAGCAAATTCTAGGGAAAGAAAGTTTAAAACTGGAAAAAAAGGAATAACTCCAGGTAATTAGTGCAAGTTTTGCTGGCTTTCAACAGCTGTGATTCACAATATACTTTAAAGATCATGAATGAGTACATTATTTTTGAATTACTTTACTTTTTTTGATCAAACGTGCTGTATTAATTTCTCATACACATCAGTTTTGTTCTCTAGACTTGTACACTAAGATCCGGAAGAAATCCAATCATATTTTGTGTTCATCCTATAAATTCTAGCTGAATCATTTGCATTAATACAAAATAGGACTGTTCCAGTAGCATCCTGATTAAAATTTAACCTGAATTGTCCCAAATCAAGAAGAAAACCCATTTGAAAGCTTCCTATCTCTGCTATGTCCATCACTGTAATAAATGGTTATAGCAGTGACCCTCCCTAACATCCTTCCCAATAAATACCAATGCAAATAATTCATTTACTTCTCTATAACTATTTTATCATCCTTGACAGCTCTTCAGGTCCTGATCATTTATCAGCCTTACAGATCTTCTGAGAAGGCTGATTCTGATGGGTTGAGGCCATTACTATCACTATTATTAGATTCAATGTCTTCCAATTACTCCCCAAGACCACTTTTAGCCTAATTCACTACTGCTTCACATTTAACTTGCCAAAGCCTACAGCCCCCCCCTTTTTTTTGTTTAGATTTTTTCTGTTGATGTTAAAAAAGGTTTTTTTAGCAACAAAACTCTTTGCTTAATTTTTAATCACAACAGGTCTGTGTGTGTCTCAGCCCTTTAGCTGAAGGGCATTTCACACCTCGTGTTTTCAAACATTGCCCTGAAACATTTTGAATTTAACTGTTTCTTTCATTTCCCTTTTAACAAATTTACCTATTCCTACATAGTTTGGCTTTTCATAAAAAAAGGAACATTGCAGTAAATTTTTTTGAGATTTCAGCTGCTGAAGGGTGTTCTGGTTTTTGGCTTTTTCGTTTGCCTGAAAATATTGATTTTGGCCACTGAAGATGCTTTAATGCTTACACAGATCCTGCATGGAGCTCCAGACTAAACCAAAGCAGATCCCCCCTTTCCTTGTGTTACCCAAAACAGTAAACACTACATCAGCATTTCACCGGTCTAAACTTAGGTGATAGTGTCCTTTTAGACACTTCACAGCACCCAAACTATGTACAGAAGTGAGATATATGGGCAAGATCCAGGGTCTGGAAGAGCAGCTGGAGGTCAGGCACACCGGGGAGTGCCTGGTGCACCACTGAAGGTCAGGACATCTGAAATGGCATTAGATATCTGTACTTCAAATACTGAATCACTTCCTGTCGTGGCCAAAATTTCATCACCTGCATGACTGCTCAGCTTTATTCCAGTTCCAAAGGGCCACCTTTTAGAGCTCACACTGTAAATCAAGGTTTGACAAACGTTTGCTCATAGGAGTTGCAGGTGGGTGTTTGCAACACATGTTAAATTGCACTTAAGAAAAAGGTACTTAAAACTGTACTTTTAAATGGCTTCTTCTAGGGCTCTGCAAAAAGTGATAACTTACATTCCCAAAAGAAACTGAGTTGAAACCGTAACAGGTTTGCCTTTATTCCTCTAAGCTCCGGAGGAGAACTGAAGTCCCCAGGATCTCAGGAACTACAAAGAAACAACATCCAGTCCCTTCATTTTCAGTGCTCCCTACCCAAGTCACACCAGACTCTACAAAGCCTGTGTTCCAGTGAACTCTCCCAAACTGTCAGACTATTGCCAGGGGAAGTTCAAGCCTTTTTTTGGTTTTTTTTTTAAAGCAGGTGAATGAGACAAGTCAGCGCAAAATGAGAAACTTTTTGGCTTCCTCTTGTTAGTACTTAAGAAAACCCCCGGCATTACAGCGATCCCACACCACCACAATTACACTTCAAACCCCTTCAATACTCAGGGTAGTATTTAAAAACAAAACCAAAAAAGCCCCCACAAAAACAAACCACCACCACTTTGCTTTATATGCAGAGTCTTCTTTAAGCTATGAAAGTATTTATTTTCTTGTTAGGCCTCTTTTTTTAATATCAAGTTCCTTCCACAGAACACCAGGTTGGAAGGGATCTCAGTGATCATCTGGTCCAACCTTTCTTGGCCAAAGCACCTCGTCCAGCCAAACCTTAAATGTCCAACACTTGGGATCAACTTTCATCACTGCCAAAGTCTCACTCCTCACACTGGACTCCACTACGAACTTTGGTTTCCAGGTAATACAACACCTCAGTGGATTTTCAAAATCAAAGAAGAGCAAATGTTTTGCTCCATTAAAAATACAACACATTTTATAACCATATTATCACATCAATTACAACATCTGAGGTAAAAGTGCCCCTCTGCCCCAAAACCTGGGTTTTGGTTGCGGGGGTTTTTCACTCCTGATATTAAAATAGCCTCAGATTAGCTCAGAAAATGATACTATAATTTTTAATGGAGTTCAATTTTCAAAACTGATTTACATAATGACACTTCTGAATACATGTGCTTTAAATGTGCTTAAAATAGAAATGAAGCTCCAAGCAGCCCCTCAGATGGCAACTCTTGCTGTCACTAGTCAGAAATTAGTCATCTAGGAGCAAAACAAAAGGAAAACAATAAAAACATTGCTATATAAAGTTGGATTACGTTGTCAGAGGCACATGTTGCAGCTTTACTTCCTGAGAGACAGTTTAATCTTTATTACAGGAAATACGCTAAAACACTTATGAACACAAAGCTCATGTTTTAAACCAGGAGTGTCTCAGAATATCCTTGTAGGAGTTTGCCTTTTTAATATATATGGATTGGATGTATCAGAAACGTGGGGGATTTTCATGAGCAAAGGGTTTTACTACAGAATCGAGTGTTGTTTTCACAGGTTGCAAACAGCTTATTAAATCCAAGCCTAAACCAAGGTTATCTTTAAAGTGCATGTGCTTAAGAGCTCTCAGAACAGGAAAACAAGAGGAACTGCAGGTCATGGTGAGAACAACTTGAGGACTGTGGCTCTGGTCTGTCAGTGCCTGTTGCAGAAAGGCTTATTAATGCCCTTTAAAAAAATAACAACTCTCGGCTGATTTATTTCTTAGATTAAGTAAGAACTTGAGTTTTCTAGTTGGTGTCAGGCGTTGGATTGCTTCCACAGCTGGTATTTTGAATTAGAGCTAATGTCACGTTCTGACAGCATTTTGCAGTACACCTGTAGGGAATATTGCATTCTTAAACAAACTTCAAGTAGAGTGTATTTGTATTATTACCCATACAGTGTTTTGGAGTTCAAAAGTTCCTGCAGTAATTGAGGACAAAACAGAGACCTGTCTCTCTTGTTCCATGTGACACTGCTCCAAACCCCAACAGCCTAATGAATTTTGTTGTATCTGTAAGATGCTGAAGGTTTATTTAACAACATAGGAAAACTACCTCTTCAGCACAGAATTATTAATCTTGGTCTACAGATGCCTTTGTCTGGTTTAAACCCCATATCTTAATTCCAGAATACCTTTTGTACCTTAAATTTATATCCTGCTGGAATAACCTCTCTTGACAGTTGTGAAACTTGCTATTACTGACAGAAATCCTACAAACTGCTCAAGTAGTGTTCTCATTTTGACTTCCCTCACCATAAAACAGGCCCTCCTGCATTCCTGTGCAGGTGTTTTTCCTAGCAGTGAGGATGGGAGAAAAAAGAAATGAAAAGAAAAAGAAAATCTTTAAAGTAGAATTGTAAGGAACTGGCAAATAATCACCCAAAGGCAGCTACCAGTGGAGGTTTTTTGAAGGAATTAATAGATCCACGCAAGAGGGTCTGGACACCACAGACAAGAAACACAAAGTAATCACAAGTTCTCAAAATCTGGTATCACACTTTTTCGAACAGAGATGAAGAAAATTAGTATTTAGAAAGTTCTTCAGGATCTGATTCTAAATGGTAAGAAAGAAGTGGCTGAGATAACAAAGGGAGAAAACAGCTTGAAGGGTGGTGATGAAAAGGGGTGTAAAATTGAAAAAAAAAAAAAAAAAAAGAGCAGCAAACTCTGGAAAGGCAGGTTTCAATTCATTCAGGGCAACTGAAAAATACTGTCCCACAGGACGAGGCAGGTGTTGTTTCTTGGAAATCACCAAGAATCTAAATAATGCACATCACATATATAGGAAGAATACTACATAAAGCAAGAAGTCACAACAGCAGCAGCAGTCCTTGTTTTCATGACTTCTAGAATGGATAAACTAAAACTCCACAATTTCCTACTGCTGGTTTTGTCTCATCTTTACACGGCCCAGCTCTGTGACCTTTCTAGAGTAAATACTGGTGAAGGCAAGGAGCTGGTGTGACGTTGAAGTGCCAGCTTTGTTCCCTTGATATCCAGGCTCAGTCATTAATCAAGGAGAGTCAAGCTGGTCCCTAATTACAAGCTCTCCAATCACCTCAAAAAGAAAGCAGCATGCAAAACTAGGTCAAATAAATAAGAAGGAATATGAAAAAAACCCCAGCACAAACACATGGGGACAAATTGAGGACGGCCAACAAAATATTAGCATTGTGCATATAAAAAGCAACAATAAATCAACCTTTAAGTGCTTCATTAATAAGCAAGAAGAAATATTAGTTTTGATTCTCAGTGGGAAAGGGGGACTAGTGACAGATGACCCTACGAGGGCTAAAGTGACAGTACTTTTCTTTCTGCTTTAGCCCTCTCTAAAGAGGTCAGCTGGGAACAGATGGCCAACAACCGCCTGCACTGGTGCTGAGCCCCCAGATGACGGCACTTCTCTTCTCCCAGGGATTTTGTGGGGCTCTTCCCTGCGGAGGGAGGCTTTGCTCCAGGGGCAGCAAAGCACCAACAACCAAGCTGCTCCTGCCCCCAGCATCTCCACCACCACCATGTTCCATTCTGGCTCCCTCCCCAAAAAGGGCTGGTGAACACGGCTCCAAGCATGAAGCTCAAGATGTATTTAAGTCCCTTCTCCTAAAATTTGGGAAGAACGAATGATTTGGCTTCTCTGGAAAACTTCATGAACCAGCAGGGAAGAAAAGGAGATGGAGCTAAGCATTTTGCTAGCACTCCAAACAGGAAATCAGACCAGCAAAAATAAGAACAGCTTAAAAAGTCCCAAGAGAAATGGGATGTTCCTCCACTGGCTGGGCCTGCTGTCATTTACCACAGGAACAACTGTGTCTAAGTCATTAAAGCATGAGCAGAAGGTGGGTAACACTGTGGAAGAGCAGCAAATGACAAAGACTGCATATAATTTACAGGGGAAGAGAGAAAAACATCATCAAGAATTTTGGGGGGTGGGGGGAAGTGATTTTTTTCCTGTGGCACAGTCACAGGTATTTTTGAAAAGGATGAAAGGGAGGCAACAAAACTAATTTACTGACTTCTCAACCAGTGTGCAAAGTTTTGTTAATAAGAACATGGTTCCTTTATAATTTAATAGTTTTAAGAACAAGGTACATAAACTTACAATAAAACACCCACAAAACCCCTCTGATGAGGCAGGGAATCAATGGATTTTTGTTGCAGAATGACACATGGCCAGCAGCAAAATTTTTACTAACCACTTTGCTGCTGGAAAATTGTGTGCACTTACTTAGTTTCCAGAATATGTCAAGTCATGGGGCTGCCAAACAATTAAGGAGGGACAGTATGGAGAACAACCTGATAAACTCAAGACGCAGGAAAAAAACAAGAGTAATTCAGTGAGAAAAAGTGTAGGGTACCATGTTTGGGAGGAATAATCTTAAATAAATAAAACACAGCGAACAACTGGCTGAACACCAGTTTTGGGGAGGAAAAAAGCAGGTGTTAGAGCGGATCTCACTGCAAAGGCAAAGCAACAATGTCACAGATGGTCAGAAATTCATCAGCTGCTGTGCTGTGTCCAGTTTGGGTCTATCTACAGCAACAGAAATACAGGTCAGCTGGAGAGTCAATAAAACAGCACCAAGGATCAGAGATCAAAAAAGCACAGGCTCTTGGAAAAGACTTCAGACTTGGATTCAATTAATCTAAAGAGATGGCAACCCCGTTATTCAAATAGGTGTTAAAGACAGAGGTAGAGAAGTACAGAGTAAAATCTTTCTACTTTAGCTGTGGTAAGTGGCACCGAATTTAAATTGCAACAAAGAAGATTTGGATTAGGCATAAAGAAAAATCCTCCTCAGTGAAGCATTTAAAAAACCCCAACATTATAAGAGATACCAAATCTTTACAAATATACAGTTGGGGGAGAAAAGAAAAACCACAAAAAAAAAAAGATTTGTTTTTATGAAGTAACACTGATACAAGGCCACACCGTGTCCTGGCCACAATGACAATCAGTCTGGAAACTGGAGGCCTCTACCCATTCACAAAGTAAAATCCTACAATATCCTTCCAAGGGAATTAATGGGGGAAAGCCCTCAGTCACACCACTGTGGAGAAGATAAGTCTGTGGAGGAGTTACATGTACAGGTGTGATCACAGAGCTTGAAACTAAACCCTGTAATTTCAAAGTCTGGGTGCAAAATTAGTTCCTATGGGGAGTCCTAAATGAAGTTTGACAAGGGTTTTTGTTTGACCTCAATTGATGATTTAGTAATCCCACATTTTGGGGTTTCTAGCTGTCAAATTATGTCCCTGCCCTGCACTTGTCCCTCCTTAATACATGACTTGCTTTAACAGGGGATTCCTTCCTCTGAAACATCAGAATATCACCCACTGCCAACAGCTGTGGGCCTGGGACTTTGATGCCCCCAGTTTCTTGTCAACTTATCTTGAAAAACGTAACATAAAACTGATCTCCCAAACAAGGACAGCAGCCTGATTCCTGTAGTCACTTAGAAATTCCACCAAATTTGGAATTTGTGCAGGAGCACAGTGTAGATGCCATTCAAAAAACACTCAATAAACACAGCATCAGTTGAGAACGTGGTGTGAAAAGCAACATATTCAATTAAAATATCTTACTAAAACTACAGGCAGGTTTTAGGTTGCCCAAAAGACCGAATTAATAATCCTGCTCTTACAAGCTGTAAAATACAAATTCCATGATCAGAAGAAAAAAGAGCACCTGTGTTCCACACCCTGTCTCCAGGCTGCATCTCCAGCAGCAGCACATGGAGTTTCTAACAGTAAAATCCTGGCAGGACTCCGAGCAGAGCTGAGTGCCAGGTACTGTTTGCCCGAGGGACCTGGGCTCCCCCTGCAAGTTCACCCACTATTAACTTATTGTGACCCTACTTTATGTACATGTAGGGTAAACAACCACTGCAGTAGATTAGATTAGAACAAAAATAAAGCAGACTTGGTAGTTATTATCATGCAATTCAAGGCACACTGACCTGGCCGTGTTTCAGCTTCTACTGGTTGACTACCAGTCACTAGAGGTGGGGGGAAATCCCAGAGCAGAAACACAGTCTTCATAAACTAAGGATGCAGATGAACTATGAGTCAGGAGTTTGAAGAGTCCATATTTAAGCACTTCCCCAAGTCCCAGTGAATGTTTGTTGGGTTTGGAGTTTTTGTTTTTCACCTACAGGCTTCCTTTTGTTTCCCTTTAACACTCCAATTTCTCCTGGACTGTAGCAGAGAGGGACAGTGTACTAATGACTGGAGTACAAACGGGAATGTTTAAGATGTTACATCTTCTTGACTAAGTACTGCAGATCACAGGAGTGGATCTGCAGAGCAAAACTATTGGTGCAGAGGATTTCACTGCCATGCTATCCCCGTTTCAGGTGGAGTCCAGCTCCAGTCTGCTCCCATGTACACCACCCTCACTTGCAGCAGGAAAGCATTAACTGCACCCTTGGAACTCATCATCCAATGCCATTACACTTAAAAGGAATCTAATAGCCGCACTCCAAGACACACGATGCCAATCAAACATGGAACTCCCCATCCAAACCAACAGGCTCATGTAGATGATCCTAAAGGGTGCAAAGCTGCCATCACACAGGTACATCCCCTCTCCTGGGAAGGTGTTGCTCCATGGTGCAGGACTATTAGTGCCCATGCAACCTCTACTCTGGGGCAACTTAAGGAGTTAGTAGGTAAATCTGGGCATGGGCTAAAACACTCTTCACCAAACCTCACCCTCTCACCCTTGTATACATGTCAGACATGAATCACATCAGAATTTGCTCCCTCAGCCTGCTGACAACACCCCAGCAGACTTCAAGTATCCCATTGTGTGCACCACTCAGGCTATGTAAGATCCAAGAGAAAAAACCCACACCCCTCAAAAAAGCTTCCATTAAATTCACCACTCAAAGCAGGCTACAAACAGCACAAAATGTGCTATGAAAAACAACTCTCCTCCCCCAGCAAACACGGACCAATTGGAAAATTAAGCTACACACTGTGAAGAGTGCAGATAACCAGATTTACTTTCCCAGCGCTGCCTCCCTCCCTGGCCTGATGATAGCTACCAGCAGTTGATCTGGCATCTGCTCCAGAGCTCGTCCCCAATCTTCCTGGGACATAATGCACAAAGGAAAACAGCTTTGGAATCCAGCAGCTCAGCAAGAGCACAGCATTTGTCTCTCCAGATACTGTTTGCTATTTTGGTTTCTGCAAATACTTCAGTAGATGAGAGCCCTGTGCCAACAGAGGCAAAGCCCCACACTGACCAACTGCCAAACTGAGTTATCTCCCATTAACTAACCCAGAAGCAATCTATGGACAAGTCTGTGTCCCAAATTATTTGGATGAACTGGAAGGAGATGTCAGAGGAGCACTGCTTCCTAGGGCAGCTGCACGGGGATACTGCAATGTAGAAGGCTGGGAAATAGGAACAGAAGCAGCAGCTGCACAGGATGTTTTGCCACACAAGCACAGCCACTGGGCTCTGAGAGCTGACCACTCCCAGGGCCAGAGGCTGGCAGAGCATCCCCTGTCCCCCTGTCCAGCAGTAACAGGCTCAGGAGGGACAACATGTGCTGCAGGCCAGCAGGGCAGGAGCACCAAACCTTCACAGCCCTCCAGCAAACACAGCTACACCTTCACGATTCTTGGTTAAAAAAATGGCAAGTCTGCACAACTAAAATCATGCACCCTTTTGCCTGTAAGGATTCAACACCCCTAGTTCTCCTTTCTCCCTTCCCTCACAGTGATATGTGATGTATACATATTTCTGAGCCCAATCACTTTGGTAGTAGCAGGAGGTGAAACCACAGTGCCAGAGCTAAAGATGAGGTTGGTGCTCTCACACAAGTGGAGGCTGGACAACACAACCTAGAGCATCAGAAAGCAGGAAACAGAATTTACACTGATGACAGGTATGTTCACAGTGCTACTCTTGTGCTTGTTCTGGGAATAGGGTGGTGCCAACAGACCTTCAGCTAAACGCACCCAACCACAGTCACACACATCCACTGTGTGCCCACATTCATGAGTGGCTCCAGTGTCATTACAGGCCCAGGAAGATGAGGTTTGGAAGCAATACCTCTCCTTCAGGCAGAATTCCTGCCACAGGCACAGCAGAAAAATGCATCGACACTTCCCTGATTCCTACCCACAGGCAGGGAAGCTGCACCAGGCAAGTCTAAGAATAACACCAGCACATACCAGCAACACAGTGAGGAGCAGCAGGTACCAGACACACACGTGTCACTCAACTTAAACACTGACCTGCCCATCTGAGATGACCTCCTGAGTCCCCTCCAGCCCGAGTTTACCACGATATTAAAGCCATTTCATCAATGTGTGGCAGTAGCCTGCAGAAACCAGCCTGTAGAAAGACTGCATCCCATCCAGGGAATGGGCCTCTGCTATCCCACCACTGAGATCTCCAAGTGTCACCTCAGAAAACACAAGTGGTGGGAGGGGCAGGACACTGCTGCAGTCCTGGATGGGGGTATCAAAGGACAAAGGACAGCAGCCTCACAGGGAAGGTGTCTCAAGATACAGAATTAGAAAAGAATGAGGACATGCTGTAGAGCCCAGACTGGAGTATTGCACAGTGCAGCACAGTGAAAGGGGTGAGTGGCATAATCCAGGTGAAGAACAAGATAGATGCTCTCTCTCCCCACAACCATCCTGCCTTGGGAAGCTGAAGTTCCACTATATGGATGTGTGTCACCTCATTGTACCTCCTCCCACAAAGACACAACATAACAAGGAAAAATAAGATGAAAAAGGGAAAACTGATGTTAACACAACTCCCTTGTCTTAGAAACCAAAAGGGAAATACATTTAAAGCAAATATGAAGGTGCAAATCTTAAGTTTTTATAAAACATTTATTCTTTTAAAAGTTTTATACACAAACCCACAATTTCCTTCTTCTGCATTTTTAAATTTGCTGAGTGAGCTCATTGAACATTCAAGCTGTTGTCTTCAAGTTTTCCAAATACCATTCTATTTAAAGGCACTGTGAATAGGGAATTCAATTTATCAAATGAATGAAAGAAGAATTCTTAGCAGGAACCCTGGTGAGCTAATCAAGAGTCACAATAAAATGTCAGGGGTCCTGGAATTCTCTGCAGGAGGTTAACACCAAATTTGATCCGAGTCAAGGAAGACAAAACACACTATAGACTAATAAACTGTACTAAAAGTCGTGCACTGCAAATACGTGAAAGTTTAAACACAAATGAAGAAAATCTACTTGTTTGTGCACTTTTTACACATTTGGTGTTTAACCACAAAAATCAATGCACTGCTCACCATGATCCTTCATTCACCTTTACGACAACACATTCTGAAGCTATTCAATACATTTTGAAGCTATTTAGTTTTTGTTCCACTGTCTCTTCAGCTGCAATGCTGTTTTGAAAATTAGTAAAGCAACATAACTCAAGAGATAAGAAACCCTTACATTACTCTGTACCTATCCTTAGGCTGGAAACTGGGTCCACAAAATTCAGAAAAGGATTTATCATCCAAAGTTAAGGAAACAGCACGATCCAAGGCAGCACCTTTCCCTCCACAAATCTGTCAGAGTTTAAAAGAGTAGCTCTGCAGTGCTGAAAAGGTAACCCTTAAAACTTGATGAACTTGATGGAAATAAACTTCTCTGTTCCTCTACTTGGCTTTCAATAGTAAAAGCATAAATTAGAATATCAGATCCACCATCAGAATGGGCCCTCATCCATTTTTCAACTTAGCAAATGAATAGCAGCTCCACGGGGGAGGAGAGACGGGGTCAGGGAAGAGATGGGGAAAGGAAATAGCCGTAAATGATCTTCCAGGACAGGAAAACCAGTTGCAGTAAATACCACTTTGGAAATCAATTTATGGTCAATTACAATCTTAGTAATAACTATTTTATGCCTTCATTTAGTGCATGAAATGCCCAGGGGAGCAAATATTCTCAGAAATATATCCAGTATGTCTCCAAGTATGTTATCTGATCAGGAGATGCAGACAGAATTCCAGAAAGAGCAGCTCTTGCTCGTCTAGATGCTGATGGAGGGATTGGGGATGGGGGGAAGATGGAATCAGGGTTTCAGTGCAGTTGACTATCAGAGAGTTCCAATATCACCCAGATAAAACAGACTATATCTATCAGTCTGGGTTATTTGCTTCAAAAGCAATGGGGTTTGTTATCACTGCAGTATTTCCCCTAGAAATCTGTGAAGAACATTTCATTTTCGCAAACGTAAGAAAAAAATTAAAGTTGAGGGTCTTTTTTCAAGCAAATCATTACATAAACATCCTCCACTAACCCAACTATTGCTTTATTCAATTACTACATGTAAGTGTGGTACCAGAGTATAAAGATTGACATCTCTAGATAATGTACTGCTGGTGTGTAATGATACTTAATTGGACCATTCTCTTCTAAAGTGAGGGACTTCTGTGAGTTTGATTAGAAGAACAGAAATAGTAAAAATTACACATTCACCAAGCTCCAGTAAGTCCCATATAATAAATCTTCCACCTCTTTATACAGAGACTCTGCTCCTCAGCAGCAGCTCTATTATTGTGACAGACCAAATTCGAGTTCCACACCCAGATCAGACAGTTATATTTTATTATGATCACACCAGAACACATTAAATAGCATTTAGTTTGCTACCACCATGCTCTCCTCCTTCCTTATCAGAAGATGCTGCATCTTCCACATTAATTTATTTTCAAAAGGCTGAAGATAAACATACACCTCATTATAGTTCACATCAGCAAAGAGAAAACAAATAATTTCACAGGCAGGAAGATGGAGAGGTACGTTATGAGCAGATGTGATCAGCACTCTTATGCCTACAGGTTATTTTTAACTAACTGCAGTTTTTTTCAGCATCACAGAGCAGGAAGGAGGTACAGAACTGGGCACTTACAGCATTCCAGCCGTGACCCCATAAGGAGATAAGGATGATTAGATTTGCAGAGATGGAGTATCTTTTGTAAGAGACACACTTTCAAGTGTAGCATCCATTTCAAGGCTGACAACGTGGAGAAAATTCAGACAACTCAAACACTAGAAGCAATTCTCCTGTGTTAAGTAAGCTTGTGCACTTGTTAAGTGCAATTGATTAAAAATATTGAGAGAAGAAAATTGAAATGTACAGACAGACAGTAGAGGGATAACGAGGAATCCTGCTCCAGCCTGGCTTTGGTAATACACTTGTGTAAAGAGTCTTACTTGATTTACACACACCCCATTAAGCTATGCCTGCAAGTGCTACTACAGTTTTTAACTTCACATTTCATATACAATATCATCCTCAAGGCTACCGTGAGCATACACTGAGTTCAAGAAAAACCATCACAAACAAAGTCAAAGACCACCTTCTGTGGTCTGTCCGTGACCTTGTAGGAACACAGGCAAATGGCAGTCACACATTATGCATCTGTACTGATTTTTTTTTTCCTTGGCATTCTCCCTGAACTGCCTTTTTTTTTTCCTAGAATGGTTTGTGTTAAAGCACTGGGCTGATGCTCTTTTGTTTACCAGTAACCAGCTACTGTTTAAAAACAAGGATCTCCATTGTCAGCACCAATGAATGACGGGAGCATCAGCCATCAAAACACTTTGGAATTCTGAAGAGCTAAAAGACCTGAGAGTCCAGGGCTAGAGCAGCACTGAAATTGGAGTGACACAACACAGATATCTGGCTGAGCCTAAAATAGACTTGGCAGAAGTCATCCTGGACTAACAATCGATCTGTGAACATACTGACCACCCAGAATGTATCCAAGCCACTGCCAGTGCTCCCTTATCCCTCAACCAAAACAAAAAAGCTCTCCCATTTCCCATCGGGAAGCCTTGGAAATGTAGTATGAGAGATAAAACTGTAAACTTCATGCAGACAGAACACAGTAAGGGAAAAAAGGAGCAGGAAAGAAAACAGCACAGCTAAAAAAAAACAGCTAATGCCAATCTAGGAGATTCCTCTTGGTCAAGACCATAACAAAGGCAGCATCCACCATCCCTTTGGAAAATCATAGGAAAACATGCACAGACCTCATGAACAAGAAGCTGGGGAGAGGCAGGCGGGGGGGAGAATGGATCTGCCTCTGGAAAACACCCATGGGCAGCCACTGAACACTTCACAGCCCAGGGTGGCTGTTTTCCTTGGGTGGAAGGAGGGTGGGTGTTATCTTTTCCTAAATGAGCCTATAGCTGGTAGCTGCATGATAACTATTTTGAGACATATAAACATATTTTTCTCTGGGGTTTAATTACCACAAAGGACGCCAGCCGATTTGACAAGTCAATTTTTCTCTCAAATAAAAAAATACCCAAAAAACCCAACGTTATTCTCTAGCAATTCAGAGCTTAAGAGCAGCCCAAACATCCAAGGGATAAATATTAGCTATTTTTTAATATAAACCAATTGTTAACATTTCTCATAATTGAGCTTATAAACATAGAATTTCCTGACTGAAATCTAAGTAAATGTATATCTACCTTACAATTTTTTTAAATGGCTGTACATTTCAAACCCCAGAAAAAGCAGGCTGCAGATAGCTGTTTATTACAAATGACTTCCACCTCCTCCACAGCCCTCAAAGGCAAACTATAAAGCTGTGTGCAAAGCCAGACAATCTGGGCACCCAGCCATAAACCATCACTGCTGCAGCACAGATAACTGTTCTCACTCTCAGCCATCCTTGGCTGCAAACCCACGGGGAAGAGCTCCAGAAAGCAGAGCTCGGTACCGTCAGGGCTTCGAATATTTTATGAGCTTGAATTACAACTACGTTCAAGACCTCAGTGCTGAGAAATTACAGTGCTGATTCACACCCAGGGCTGAGACCAAAACTCACTCAGATTTGCTTGGTACCCTGAGCCATGAGATGTAAGAACAGCCCGTTATTTTACAGCTGTCTTCAGTGACAGAAGCCTTTTCATTGGGATGAAGAGGGAGATATGTTACACTTTAAAAAAAAGACAAAGGAATCAGATGCATGTTTTCAAGTACTGCTGTGTTTTCTGCGAGTGATACCATCTTTGATACAACCTCAAGGAGCACTGTGGCTATTCTGTGTGCAAGAAAAGGCAGTTTTGTTATGATCAAATTCTGATATTTTCATCTTGTGCGGGAGATTCTAAAACATATTAGTGACAGGGCAGGAAGCTGCACAAATAAAGTTTCAGAAAACACAGTTGTAACTGTGTGAGTGAAGCCACAGTGAAGTTAACCATGATTAAGTAATTTTAGAAGTTAACTATAATTAAGGAATGATAAAATAACTGTAAGTACATCTACTTTGGGAATTTAAGATGTACAACTAAGCCATGCTTTTGGCAGACAGTTTTCAAAAACAGCACAGATTCCTAAAGGAAGATCAAATAATACTTTGATTCCTCTGCTTTCATACATTAAGAATAACCATCTTTCATTTCACCAATAGCATTTGCCAGTGAAGAGACTGCACAGAGCACATAGATCATTTAGTAATGCAATTTACTGTCACTTCTAGATCATCTCCCCATTCAATAAAGTATACTTCTCCTCTAAACACTATTTGCCCTGGCTGATATCTTCATAATACAGCTGAAAACCTCAAGCCATTATCACTAGAAGGCATCAGCTGATCCTAAATTGGCTAGACTGCAGCGTCACAGGCATTTAAGAGGTTTCCTTATCATTCATCTTTAATACTGAGGGATCGACACACTCCTACCTGCAGCTTCCAGGCCAAAGGGAAACCTTCTAATGGTATTACCATTATCTTGTAATCTGAATTTTAAACGATTAAAACAATAGCACTTTTGTGTTGCAGGTCTCTACTGTAACCAAAGATGATACATTTTTCATCAGTTCTCGTTTAAAGTCCTACATAAAGCACTGATTTTTTTTTTTTTTAAAAAAGCAGCAATATGCACCCTGCATTTAAGCTGCTGAACCTTCAAAGAGAAGCAGCAGTGTAACAAGGCACTGAGATTTAAGTCATCACCAGAGAGTATTTGCTTTACTTAAGGAGGGTTTGGCCATTTCATTCTAAATCTGCACTTCTCGTAGTCAATACGCTCTGGCAATTCTTTCCAAATGAAAGCCTCTTTTTACTGAAGCAAGGGATGGCTCCACCCCTGACCTCCTCCTTCAGCTTGTTTTGGAAAGGGGCCAGATGACAGCATTTGGAAAAGCGCATGTTTATCTCGGCGAGGCCAGCTGCTAAGTTAACATATTACCCGTTCCCACATACACTGCTCTTGGTTAAGTCTTCACAGCTAAAATTGAAAGTAAACGCTGCCATTGGGCTTTTAATAACCTGAACACGAAAGAGAAAAGGAGTCTCCATGGCATGGAGCACCTGAACGGGATGGAGAAGTGTAGGTTATTTTGAATTAACAGCAGGCAGTTAATCTGTAAATAAATTTCATGGCCTTTCTGAATGAAAACCAGAAGGTTTTATTACTAAACTAATTTAAAGGTAAGCTTTCTATAAGGCTGCCACTCAGCAACAGTTTGCTCCAAGACACAAAGTGATTATAAGCCCCTGCTTGACAAAACCTTTATCTTGTTTTATAGTTAATCCAGCTCGGCAAGGTATGGAACGTGGGGGCTTTGAGAACTTCAAAAAAGAATCTTCAGGTTAAAAGTAGTATGTTATTTCTCTTATTAAGGGAATTTTGTTCTATAATTTTCAAAGTCTTAAAAAGCTCATTGAAAGGAAAAAGTATAGAATTACCTTCCTTCCCTTAAACATCAGTGAAAGATCACAACTCACCAAAAAGCACAGCTTGTTATTTTAACAGGAAAGGCAAGCCCTGGAATAACAAAAAAGAAATTAAACCAGACAGGTGGGGTTTTCATGGATCCCAGCAAGGTCCATCAGGCTTTGCAATGGCGGGTAAGGCAAACCTCATCCACTCACAGGGGATCAGATTTTGGGAGATACCAGGTCTGAAGGGGAACCTCCAGGTTCCCAAGTGGTTCTTCAGCCAAGGGCAGCGTCCCAGAGCAAACTCCACTATCCTCTGTACCAGCATGGAAACGGCACGGCCCAAGGCTGCCCACAGGGACATTCCCGGGCACTGGGAACGATGCCCTGCACCACTGACAGCCGAGTTACAAAATAATCCCAGTGCTGTAAAACACATGTACGAGCACACATAAGCCACTCGTATGTAACACACTGCTCGGGTCCAGTCAGCTCTTAGTCTGATGGATACCGACCCCTAAATTTGTCAATATGGCAATCCACCCAGAGAACAGCAACGTAAATATTTCCTGAATATATCCTACTGCAATCCAGACGAGCTCCCACTAAAAAGGTTTGCCTGCCCTGTTTCTTTCATTACTATAAACAAAACCTTTAGACACAACTACAAAATGTTGCCTAAAATAACAGCGCCTACTAACACGTATCCCCTCTTGCCCTGGAGCAAGTCCTGGCTCCAGCACAGTTTTCCCGATGCCAGCACCTGCTCTCCAGGGGCTGGACTGAAATGAACCTTCCTCATCTCACCAGCTCCGTGCCAGGCGGATCCCTTTAAGTCAGAAATGATCCGTTCTCCTTTGAAGATAAGGACAAAGCGACGCAAGGCATTATTACAGTACTGCTGGTGCCCTTCAGCACTCATTTTCCCTAAAAAAGTTCAAAATAATCTGATTTACTACAGCTTTCTTCACAGACTGAGTCACGGGCTCGGAAGCAGCAAAGGTTACCCAACACCCGAGGATAACACAGCTTCTGTATCTCACCCAAAAAGCAACAATCTCACCCAAAAAGCAGCATCAGTGTTACCAATGACAGACCGAGCCTCCCACAGGCTGGAGCAGTTTTCTCACTGGCGTACGCAGGGCTGACACTGATGCTTTCATGTTCTGGAAAGGATTCCAGAAGCCAGAGCAGGAACGCCAGTGCATCCGGGGGCTGGTTCCTCAGCACACCATTTTGAGCTCACAAATAACACACTGGAGCGGCCAGACTGATATCCCAGGGATTTCTGAATTTGAGGAACCGCGATGGTGGAAAACTGTGTGATGTGCTTTAAGCACAGGTTGCACCCGCTGCAAATCACCTACTGTTTCCTTGGAAAACACAGGGGGAAGCAGTGAGAATCTGCGCGTACCTTCCCACCACTTTCTTGAAATTATTATAAAAAAATGTAATATCCGAGAGGAAACTGCGTTTAAATTCTCAGCCGTAGGTGAAGCCGAAAAAAACCCACCCACCGCATGGGATTAGGGCAGGATTTGGAAGCCATGCCTTCCTTCCCCAGTGCATCCAGCAGCAGTGCAGATGTTCTCCTGCTCCTCCACTCTGGCATTGTCCTCAGGTCCACGGCACCACCGACACCCACCTGATTTAAAGCTCTGCACCATCGACCAGCCCACTAACAGCGGGATTTATTGGAATTTTAATTACCCTAACCGGCCTAATGTCCAAAGCAAATTTCTGTATATAAATTAGCATAATTCGCCAGATACATCCATATGCAAACGAGAGGGAAAATATGCAACAGACATGGCTATGACGTACCGAAGATTATTTCTAAATTTAAACTGGCTGTTAGAATAATTGAATAAATCTCTTCTCGCGCATACACTGGAGTTGTAGCAGAAAATAAACTAGCCACAAAGACCAGCAGCATTACATTTAATGGAAAAACAGGGAGAAAAAACCCAACTGAGTTCAATAAATCCCATAATTGAACCTTCAACTAATTACATATTAAGAAGATTAACCTTTGACACAAACTTGTGATACAAACAAAGAAGCCTCAAACAATTAATAAACTTCCAGTGTTTCAAGATTTCTCAGGTTAACAACTGAGCCCTCCCCGTTTTCCTCCCATTCTGCGTCGCAGTTAAAGGAATAAACTCTGTTTCATATTCCCTCTGCCCCTGGACATTTCAGGTTTAGAGGAACATCTCTCTGAATACTCAGAAGAAAATTACTGCGAACCCCCACAGCCTCATTCCTTAGGGGGAAAGGGGAAAAAAAACCCTAATCTAGATATTCTAACTTTTAAGAGAAAGCTGCCACGAAGGACAAAGCTGGAGCTCATCTGCTCGCCCACAGAGCAGCACTGCTGGCCATGCCCTCAATTTTCCAGCCCTGGGATCATTTCCAACACGCTCTGCGATGATTTTCACACGTGTAAGTTCTAAACCAAGAGCACACGGTCATGCCTTGCAGCAGAACCTGCTTTCGTGTCATGTCTGAGTGGCACAACATGCTTACAAATGGTATTTCAAATCGCTGTTTGGTGAAAAACAGCGACTGCAACTGGGAAAAGGGACAGAGAAAAAGATACAAAATTAATTCTAGCATTATTAGAAATCCGCAAGTAGTTCACAGGAAAAAAAAACCGTATAAAAACAAATGCATTTTGAAGTGTTTCCGGGTGGTACTTGCTTCACTGACTAATAAGCAGTTTACAAAAATATAATAATTTGGTTTAGACTTGTGAGAAAAGGAGGAATGCAGTAGTCTAGCAGGTCTCTTCCCTGCTAACTTCTACCATGCCCGGATTCAGAGAGGCTCTTACCCCTTCTTACCTTTTAGTCTTTTCTTTATGGGGCTCTTTGGCAGCTTTCGATTCAGTCTTGCTGTAAGGAAACAAGTGAGTATTTTGTCTACCGTGTAGGGGTCTTTCTGACGTGTTCCTTTCTTATTTTTAATGCTTCTTTTTAAAATTTTTTTGTAAGTGTACCCGTAATTTCACGAATCTGAATACGAAAAAAATCTCACACGGCCAAAAAAACTAAGTTTTTTTTGTTGTTGTCGTTTGTTTACCCCCCTCAGAAAAAAAAAAGTCTGCCACACAGGAGATGAAAAAAAAAACCCAACAGATCAACAGGAAAACACTATCCAAGTAGAAAAGCAAAGAGCTTCAGTGTTATCCAGCCCAGAGGAGAAGTGCAGCAAAAGCAGGTCCAATTCCAAAACAAGCTTTTGACTTCCAGTGAAGCAAAAATAAAAACCAAAAAAAAAAATATATAACCAAGACCAAGACAAAATACACGTTCAAGTCCCCAGCTAAATTTTTGCACGAGTGTGTCTTAAATACAAGTTTGCTTTTATGTGTTGCAGCAAAACCCACGAAAAGCCAGGATTTGGAGTTGATCAGGATGAGTTCTCGTGTTGTGTGTGCCTTGATGGGTTCTCAGTCCACATGGAGGAGCATCTGAGGGCTTTTTCAAAAAGTGCAAATCAAAAAAGAGAAACCGGGATCCAGAAAAAAAAAAAAAAAGAGAGAGTTTTAAGATGGATCCCCCCTTCAAAATAAAAGAGGGAGGAGGGGGAGAGAGAAAAATAAAACACCACGGCGGAGCCACCGGGGGGGACGCGGAGTCTCACATGGGGCTGCGGGCGGGAGGAGGATCCCGCCGGGAGCTCCGGGGGGGCGGAGGATCCAGCGGTGTCTCTGCCAGGGGAGGAGGGTCCGCGGCTCCGCAGGGACCCCGCGGGCGATCCGGGCCGGGAGGAGGATCCGGCGGCCGCTCCCGCAGGAAGGAGCGAGCGCGGGGAGGGGGATCCGGGGAGGAGGATCCAGCAAAAAGTCTTTCACGGAGGGAGGAGGGAGCGGGGGAAACCCGACAGTCTGTGCTCGCAGCGGGATCCGCGGGCGGGCGCGGGGCGGGGGATCCCGCGGCTCTCTCCGTGTCCTCCGCAGGGATCCGGCGGGGATCCGGGTGGGCGGCGGGAGCAGCTGGGACCCGGGGAGGGGGTCGGCGGGGAGGCGGCGGCGCGTCCCCGGGGAGCCGCAGCAGCGCCTCGGGCAGGGTCGGTCGGTCCGCCGGGGCGTTGGGGGCGGGGGGCGCAGCGCCTCTTCGCCGTCTCCTCCCGCGCTCGCTCTCGCCTCCGTCCGCTCACAGGGCAAGGCGGTGCCGGGGAGGGGGGTTGTGGGGGTGCTCAGTGCTGGCGGGCCGGTCCCCCGCTCCTCCGCGCCGCCGCCGCCGCCGCCGGTGCCGGTGCCGCCCTGGGGAGCAGAGGAGCCGCTGCCGCCGCTGCCGCCGCCGCCGCGGCCATTTTGTCGCTGACTGACAGAGCCCCGCCAGGCAGCGCGAGACCGCGGGGCGGCTCCGCGCGCGCGCCCCCTCCCGCGCTGCCCGCGAACAGGAAGTGCCGCGCTCACCGCCCCCCCCCTCACGCCCAGCCGCGCGGGCCACGTGACGCGGAGGGGAGCGGGGGAGGCCCCGCCCTTCCCCGACATGCAAATGAGCGCGGCGGCCGCAGCCAAACAGCGGCGAGGCCACGCCCACCGCGCGCGCGCGCCCTCCCGCCACTGCCCCGCGCGCGCGCGCGCAGGAGGAGGGGGGAATGGGGGAGAAGGGGGGAAGCTGTGACACCCCCCCCAAAAAAGGGGTGTAGAGGGGCTTCATCCCTCACCCCGTGCCAATGGGTGCCGGTGCATTCGGAGCGTTCGCACACACGCAGCCCCACCCACCGTGAACCCCCGCGGGAGACGGGGGGGGACGGCAGAGCTGTGACTCCTCCGAAAGGGTTTAGAGGGGCTTTGCCCCCCACCCTCCCAAAGGCTTGTAGAGGAGTTTTGCCCTCCCACCCGTGCGAATGGATGTAGGTGCATTTACACCCACAGACACGCACCCCGTGAACCCCCGCGGAGGAGGAGGAATCGGGAGAGATGTGCCCCCCCCCCCGAAGGAGATGCAGAGTGACTTCACACACACACACACACATATCCGAAAGGGTTATAGAGGGGCTTCACCCCCACCCCGTGGAAATGGGTGTCGGTGCATTCGATGCATTCACACCCCACCCCGCGGGAGGGGGGAGGGGAAACAGGAGATCTGTGCCACCCCCGAAAGTGTTGTAGAGGGGCTATGCCCCCCTCAAAGGAGTGTAGAGGGGCTTCTCCCCCAGCCCGTGCACACGGGTGTCAGTGCACTCGGTGCATTCACTGCACAAACACCCCAGTGAACCTCCGCGGGAGGGAAGAGGGGAGGACCGGGAGAGCTGTGCGGGGGCACCCCCGCCAAAGGAGTGTAGAGGGGCTGTGCCCCCCCCCCCGAAAGGATTGTAGAGGGGCTAATGCCCCCCAGAGGGGTTTAGAGGGGCTTCGCCCCCGCCCCGTGCAGATGGGTGGCGGTGCATTCACACGCATCCCCCGCGAACGCCGTCGGGGCGTTCACCCCTCCCTCCTGAACACCCGCGGGGCGAGGGGGGACGGGAGAGCTGTGTCCCCCCGCCACAGGCGGCCACAGGGGCTTCAAACATACACACAAACCCCGTGCAAACGACCGTCGGTGCATTCACATTCCCTCTCCCCCCCCCCAAATCTCCGGGGTGGAGGGGGGCGGGAGAGCTGTGTCCCCCCCCGAAGGGGGCAGACGGGCTTCACCCGCAGAGCCCCATGCAGACCCCCGTGCAAACGGCATTCGGTGCTTTTCACCCTCCCTCGCAAACCCGCACCCGGGTTAGGGGGGGTGAAAGAGCTTGTGCCCCCCACCCTCAAAGGGGTGCAGGGAGGCTTCACACACCCCCTGCAAACAGCCGTGGGTGCGTTCACCCCTCCCTCATACACCCCACGTTGGAGCTCCCTTCCACGGGGATGGGAAGGGGCTGCTCCAGGGGGGAGGAGAAGGGAAAGATGGGGTGAAACATGGTCCTGCTGCACCCCGAGGTGCCAACAGCCCCCTCTCACCCTTTCCAGCATCCCTTGCCTTAAACACACATCCCTCTGGCTCTACCTGTACCCTGGCATGTCCATGGCCGTGCGTGTGCCAGCAGATATACCGAGGTGTGGGTCTGCACATGGGTGCAACTGGGTTACACTCCGGGTGTATCTCCAGATACGCCCCAGCTCTCCCCAGTGCCCCCCTGCACGGCTCTGCCGGGCTGTTGCCCCTCACAGGGGATCCCCATCCTACCCAGGTGCCTCCAAAAATAATTCCAGTATTTCCAATGAAGCCGTGGCTAAGCAAACCGGGAAACCCCCCGGGAATTGTGCACCTCGGAGAGGGGAGATGGAAATGTCAGGTTTCAGAGTGGTTGGTTTGCCTCCCGCAATAACCATGTTAACTGTTTGCTTGAGGAGAGAATCAGGATTTGGTCTCAAAATAACACAGGGAAGAGTGGAATGCAAAAATGAGTCATTTTTGCTAAAAATTGTTGTGTCTGGGTCTTTCAGCAGATCCTCTCTGGTTCTCTCTCGTCTCCTGCTTCCTCTCCCCCTTCTGCAGCAAACGTTTTGGGAACTGCAAGGAAATCCAGACCCTGAATCTTTATTTGCTCAGGCCATTCCGCTTAAATCTGAATTGAACGTGGGTTACAGAGCAGGGCTGTCACTGCTGGCAGTGGGATCGCACCCACAGCGGGGGGGGGGGGTAAGAGAAGTACAGCCCCAGCACGATTCCTTTTGGGATTTGTGATGCCAGCCCCAAAGCCACCCTGTGCCAGCCCCTGGGCAAGCAGCACCAGGAGCCCGGAGCCCCTTGACCACTGGAGGGAGCCCATATTGTGCCAGAATGCAGCAGAAATACTACGGGGAAGACAAAAAATACTAAAATATGAAATATCAAATCATTGTAGTCAGAACAAAGTGTCTTCTCCAGGTCAGACCGTGATCTATAGCCATGCAAAATGTTATAAAAATCAGATTTAAATGTCCCATTGTACTTCATTGGCACAAAGAAAGGAAAAATTATTAAGAACAAGGTGCTTTTTTTCCCCCCCATCACGTTTTGAATATCAGTCTGACACCTTTCAACGGGAGTGAATTAATGCACCACGATGGTGGCAGACCTGGCTTGGAGGGAAAATGCCCTTGTGCCATCCCAAGAGCTGGCACAGCTCCAGCTTGGTCTCCTTGCTTAAATGTAGGTCAGCACCTATAGACTCCTTCCCACACCTGCCCTGGAGCCGCAGCAGCTCCCACAGTGCTGCTTTCAAAAGAGGTTTTTGCTCTCCCGATAAACCAACCACCCCAAAGAAGCAGAACAGGAGAAGCCACGTGTCCTGCACAGGGGACAAGCATCCTCATCCTCACCATGTACATACAAGAGGCTGCCCTGCACCAAAAACTCTGCTTGGCAATCGAGCGGAGGAATGTTCCTGGTCCCTTAAATTATGTGTTGTGAACGTGGAAATATTTGTAATTCAAAACACGCTTTTAACACACAAATATTTCTGGCTCCGCAGAGTGATGCCAAGTTGCTGGAGACCCTGAAATGTCAAAATGGAATAAAACTGAAAGTGATTTGTGTACTAATCTGTTTTCTTGGCCCTGGCAAAATTACCATCAAAAAGCATGATGTAACGACAGCCACACAGACACGGATATCTGTGTTTGATACCCGTGTTCTAAAATACCATCCTTAACAGGTAAAAACGTGTTCTAGTAAACCTTTCCTGTCTTACCTGAGTTCTTTTACCAGTAAATACAGGGCTTTATCCAATGGAAATTTTATTCCCCCCCCCTTGTTTTGTTCTCCCGCTGAGGTTTTGCCCTCCCACTCCCCTTGGGAGCTCACAGAGATCCTGGAAGCTCGCACAGATCCTGGGTGCATTTGCACCCCCAGCGCCACGGGCTGAGGCTTTGTAGGAGCTGGTGACTGCTGTCACCACGTACACTTGTCCTCAGTAGCCCCCTTGGCCTGAGCTGACAGGACCCTGGTGGGGCACGGGCTTCTCCTTGAGCCGTGTTTCCCAGAGCTGCTCCGGGCAGCCGCTGCTGCCTTTGAACCTTCTCCTTCCCCCCAGCGCTCAGGTAGTCTTTTTTTGTCACACATGAGTAAGAACAGATGTGAGCTGGTGTGAAGGGGAGGAAAAGGGACATACGATGCCAGCAGTTCAGCGCTCACAGAGCAGGAGGAATTCCTGAGCTTGCACCGCTGCCTTGTAAACTTCCAATTTCCCAATCCGCCTGTGTCTCGGGGAAAGGGCTGTGACCAAAATGTTCACAGGGTGCTGGGCATGCTGAATGGATGGGTATGAGCACAAAGAGGCAGGCACTCACACAGATACAGCCTTTTCTTTGCTGGGAGTGACAAAGCTGGGCTAAGCAGAGCTCTTCACACATTCAGGGCTCTGTTGGGGTGGCTCAACCACACCAAGGCAAAATATTCCTCTACTGTAGATTTGACACCTCTTGCTTATTTTCCTGTCATCCAACCGAGTACAGAAGTGGGTCAAAATAGTCACCAAGCACCTCTTACCAAGCGATAATGAGCACACACAAAGCTGATCTCAAAGCCTTGAGGAGAATCCACTCCCTGACGCTGAACAGGATTTCCCAGAGCCCACACAAAGTGAAGCTACACCTCCAAGGCCCTCCCTTGTCTGAGCTGATTTTCAGGGGCAGGGTGGGCAGGATCACTCTGGGAAGCCAGGATCAAGGGTAGCAAGGGCTTTTCCAAGGAAGTTATGGATGTATGAGGTGTTTGCATGGAGTCCATTCCCTCTGAAGGATGCAAACATCCTTTCTGGCCACCCTACCAATTAACTGTACCTTTAGGGTGAACACTTACATAGAATCGTAGAATCACAGCATCATAGAATTTTAAAGTTTGGAAAAGACCACTGCGATCTTTGAGTCCAACCATTAATGAATTGTACTTAACTTACTCATCATTTTTTAATGGAAAAACTCACTTTAATAACTTACATTTCCCTCCCCGCATTTTCATCCTACTTGCTGGGACCATGCCCTGCTGTGAGACACCCACATTGGGATGGTTGTACCCAGCTATGGAGTGTCCTTTCTGTGGCACTGACCCAAAGCAGAAAAGGCTCCTGAAAACCTGGTATCCCGGGTTCCTCCTGATCTCTGGCATCAACATTTCCCATCAGCAAAACCACCATGACAAGCATCATCACAGGAGGCTGACAACTCACCTCTTACCCCCAGCTTGGATGAGCTGGTTCCCCTTTTTTTGTGTAACAACCAAATACTTCAAACACTTGCCCAGAAAACACAACATCTGGATTCAATTCAATTCCCAACCTGAGAGTCTCTAACCTGTATTTCCCACGAGAGAGATGTAGCACGATGCTAAACAGTGATCTGGGAAGGGGGAAAACAAGGTATTTTTTATTCTTGCTCTCCAAGCAGAGCTATTGTACAAACAAGAACACAAGTGTCCTGAGGCCAAAAAGCAAGCAAGAAGCACATGACTCCCTACCCCGCTTGCCACAGCACACAGCAGTGGTGATAACATGTTCTGCTTATTATCAATAGCTGTTTAACAATAAATACATAATCTGCCCTGAACAGAATGGGCAGAGCCCAGGACTTGCTTACCCTATAGCTTACTCTGGGGGAGAGGAAACAATGGTTTAAAGGCTGTAACCTGTAAATGCCCACTTTGAGTTAAGTCTATAGGCTGGAGAACTGTGCAGAGATGCAAATTTCCTGCTGTGCTTCTGGGAGTAAAAATATTGCCATTAATCAGTTTCTCTTCCTCTGTTTTCCACCTGCACGGTCATCATTTGTTGGTAGGAGGGGGCTGGAACAAGCAGAGGGAAGACACAGACTGTTCCAGTGGCACAGACAGTGCTCATCATCTGGTCACAGCTGCAGATGTTTCAGAACAAACCCACTGCTGAGTGTGCAAACCCCCCGTGAAATACTGGAGTTGTCACCTCTGGCACTGGCAGGCTCACAGGGGCACCAAGCCAAGTGTCCAAAATAAGAATACTGCAGCAGAAAGGGAAAAATCCCTGATTGCCCAACATTTCAATGAGCTGGGAGGAAGGTGCCAGCACTTCTTTGCTGAAAACACCTTTCAGAAAAGGTTTTTCTGAGTCTCCCTCAGCTTGTTGATTTTTATCTTCACCATAGAAGCCTCAGGCATGTATGGGAGGCACTGGAGCTGTTTTCATGATGTGCTCAGAACTCAAGATGGTTTTGGTTTTCCTGTTTGTGAGTCTCTTATCCCAATGGAATAAAGCAGAGTTTTAACACAAAAAGGTTAATTTGCTGTATATACCAGTTTGACCTTTTTTCACGTGGGCAGCTCAAACAGCTGCACCCAAGAAACGCCCAAGGCAGGAAAATTCCTCTGAAACAAGTGGCAGGGAGGAGAATGCCTTCTAGCACCCCACCAGCTCTCAGAGCAGCAGTGCAAGAACTTGCAAACACTTGAGTAAAAAAATAAACCCCAGTCCTCAGGCCAGGCACTGCTCCCACACCACCTCCACAGTGCCTGTGGCAACCCAACACCATTTCCTTAGGACAAACAACAGCCTTTGGTGGGGTTTTGCAGCAGGGCTTTATAATATGTGTCAGACATCTAATGCTGGGAGCTCTTCAGGGCAAAGGAGGCAGAATGGCAAATGCTTACAGCTACAGCCAGCAACTTCAATGTTCAAGGTAAAAATTAGTTACTATGGGTGAGACAAAAACAAGATTCTTGGGCAGTTTCCATGAGACCAGGTGGTGGATTCAATGGTAAAAGAGTTTTTCCCAATGTCCTGGCTAATCATCATGGGAATAATTTGAGCTCTCTAAAAGCCCCCCATGTTTTCAGAGGGCCATAACATCCACTTCTTTCTTTCTTTGATTATGCTGGGGATCGTGGCTGCTGCCTTCCATCTCCTTGGTGGCTGACAGCTTTCTGAAGGGGATTGATGCCAATATAACGTACATTTATTGCCTGCCTTGGGATCTTTGGGTGAAAAGCTCTGATGTGATGACTGTTATTCCGCACAGACCTACCAGGTATCAACACTTCGGGTTGGATTGTACCTAGGGCAGCTTCTGTATTCCTGACAGAGCTGATATGACTTATCCCTGGGGTGAGGAGGTGGGAGAGAAAGAATTGCTTGTGACAGATACTAGTCATGTAGCTTAATGAAGTTTTGCAAGGTGTTCAGAGACAGCAGGACGGGGTCAAATCAGGGAAGGTCATGCCTCTGGAAGCTGCAATCCTGAGTCAAGACCTGGCTTCTCCCCAGAGCCTGTCACTCTGCTCCCAACCTGGCTGGCGGAGCCGCTTAGATTGCAAAGAATTTATTGACACCCACCCACCATCCCTAAAGTTTTATGGCAATATAGATCTATTAGAAACCCATTTTACAGAGGTATTAAAATAATGAAGGTGAGAATTAAGAGCGCAGCACGCTCCTTGGAAAACCCACTGATCATAATATACTGCTTTAAAGAAAGTTATCGTGCAGTCCTCTTAAAGAAAGTTATCAATTAGTCATTGTATCAGACATGGGAGAATTGTTCCCTGAAGAGGATTTTAGGAGGAAAGCCATTGACCAAGTGATGAATTTATCACTAGGGGTTGCATGGCTCCATGGATTAAGATGAGATGGCACAGAGTCCTTGGAGAGCAGACTGGTGACCCCGGAGAGTTTTGGGAAGTCAGAGGCTTCGGTGCAAGTTGAAATGACCAGGCTGCTCCCAGGCAGGGTGACAGCAGGTCAGGGAGGAGACGTGACACCAGTGGGGTGGATCAGAGCTCCTGCAAGTCCAGTGAGCTCAGGGCACCATGCAGACAAGTCCCACAGCTGCCTGTACCTGCTGTGGTGTTGGCTTGGGATTTCCACCTCAGGCTTTCTTTTCCCCACAGCTTTCCAGACCACCATAATGTTCTGTGTGAAATGAAAGTGCTATGGATTTTCTGATACAGATGCCCCACTGAAAGCAGGGACGTCAGAGCTGATGTCAAACAGGCTTTGGTGGGGTCTGAGCAGGGAGATTTGTCCATCCTTGCAGAGAGCTGTGAAATGCCCTGGGGCAAGCCAGTTGACAGCAAAAGTACAAAAATCTGGCATCCACTGAGGCCAGTGGGAAGTGTAGAGCTATACTTTTATACCCTGCAAGTGCTCTTGCTTTCTGCTCTGCTCACACTCCCTTGGCTACCCAGCACACATGTTGAATGGATCAATGTGCCAATAGTCTCCCCCCACCCCAGCTAAAATCCTCCTTCCATGTTGGCTACAAGGATTAATTTTTTTGTCATGTGGTTTTTTGTCATTTCTTCTGCAGGCACTGGGAGAATTCAGGATTTCCCCACAGGAACCTGCTGTGTCCATGCTGGTCCTCTCATGGTGAAGGGGCCAAGAGATCTGGCCCCTGGAGGATGTTCCTTTCCCCTCTGCAATGTGCTGGAGGGTGCACAGGGATGCCTGTCCTACTTGGCTCCTGCAGCTCTGATAACTGAACTTGGGCAGAGGAAGGAGCCACTGGGAAATGGCTTTTCTCTGTGGACAATCATCATCTGGTAAAGTCACATCTAGACAGGATAACCACACATGAGCCCGTTTCCATCTGAGCAGTCTGGGGAAGGCAGCACAAAAGAAGGAGGGGTTTAATATGAAAAGGTTGTGAACGTTGTCTGGACTTGGGGGAAATCACAGTATTTCCATGAAATTGGAATAAACTTGCAAAATGCCTTGTTTTGATCCCAGTCATCCCTGGAGGTATTTAAAAGCTGCATACCTGTGGTGCTGGGGGACATGGTCTAGAGGTGGTTTTGGCAGTGGTGTGTTAATGGTCGGACCTGATGATCTTAAAGGTCTTTTCCAAACTAAATAATTCTATGATCCTATAAATCTCAATGCAAAGGTGTTTTGTGAGCCCAAAGCTGCCCTCCTCTATTGCTACATGGCTGAAAGGGGCTCCTGGGGTGACCATGGCAGTCACTCGCTGCCCACACCTCACTTGGCTCAGCTGAGAAGCTCAGCAAAGCCCTGACAAATTGCCAAGCTCTCCTGAGATAAATAATCACAAACAAAAATATTTGTGTTTACTGTGGGGATTTGTCTGTGCATAATTATGCATTAGTCATTACGAGGACTACAGGAGAGTTTTACACATGTAAATATGTTCAGTTAATTAGACAGGACTGCTTTTGGTTTGTTTCTTCTCTGCAGTCTGATCCTGAAGTCATCAAACACTCCTGGATCACGAGTCGGGTTGAACGAGATACGAGAGGAAAACAGCTCTCTCCCTCCTTGTGATGCAGCTCTGGGTATCGATATATATTCCTTTAAAATACTTCTTGTAGCTTTTCTGTTACAGCCTCAAGGTACTTCACACAATGCAGCACAACCTTCACACTGTTCTCTCATGTAAGTGTTTCAAGGGGAGATCAGATGGATTTCTCAGGTGATACAATGTAAGACTATTTTCTTCTGAAACATTTTTAAGTGCAGCAGCTTTTAGTAATCTTCTAGCATCTTCTCCTACGTATGACAAAGTCTATTAGTGTCATTTGCATGATAAGTACACAATAAATCATTCATGCACAGTTTAGTACAGGTTAAGTGTAACAGCCTAACTGTGATTTTCTATAAGAAAATCAGAGCAGCTCATCAGCTGGTGTAAATCAGCAATGCTCCATCAAAGCCACTGAGTCACACCAAATAATCACTTGGCACAGGGGAAAGATTCAGGCAAAAAAGCAGCAGGGAAGAGCACGATTCCTGCTGCACTGGAAGGACTTCCTTTTGAGTACTTCTCCCCTAAAAACCTTTCCAAAGAAAATCCACGGGCTGTGGGGCCAGCACAGCCTGGCTGGTCCAAGGCTCTGCTGTGTTTCACTGCTGGCCCTGGGCTCTGCTGTGGGCAGGGAGTGTTCTGGAGAGCCAGCCCAGAGCAGGGCCAGGGAGCTCTGCTGGAAACCTTGGGCTTGCCCCAACCCTGAGGCTGGGAGAAGGATCAAATTCCCCAAGAACCAGCAGCCATCATTTAGGCAAAAGCCTTAAACAGCAGCGAAACTCATTCCCAACTCCTCTATGGCGAGGGGGTTGAACTAGATGAGGTTTAAGGTCCCTTCCAACCCAACCCATCCTGTGATTCTGTGATTTAAGACAGTCTATTTATCCATCTCCATTTCACAGGTTGGTTGTCCTCCATGTTTGGACCACCGACCCATTTGTTATAGGAGGAGGTGTTTCCTGCCCCTGGTGCAGCACAGCAAAACCCTCTTGGGAGATGCCCCTCTTGGGTGGGAAGGGCCCACCCTGCTGCACCCAGCCTGGTCCCTTTTCTCTGGAAGGGAAAGGAAATTCCTTTGCAGTGATGTGGAATTTGTCACCGGCTCTGGAAAAGGGCCACGTGGGCACGAGGGGAGCTGAGAGGAGTGAAGGAGTCCCTGGAGGGGGAGGTTAAGGCCTTGCACTGGAAAAAAATCCTTCACCAGCACTGGTAACTTATTGTCTGGCTGCGGGCACAGGCACAGAGCGGTTCAGCTTCGCCGACGCAGGAGGTGAACACAAGCACAGGTTTGCTCCAAGATGAAGATCTTTCTCCTCCCCTCCTCCCATTTTTTCTCCCTGTTTTTCGGTCTGGTTCTTGTTCTCACTGCGGCGGCGTGTGGGACAGAGGCTCATTGTTCCCAGTGCTCAGGAAACACGCCGCAGGACTGATCTTATTAGAGCTGGGGCCATGCCCGGGCCAGCCGGGGAGGAGCCGCCAGCACATCCTCGGGGAAACAGTGTAGAATCAGAGGCAGAGGCAGCCCTTGTCACCTCCACTGCCCTGAGTCACTGTGGGCACTCAGGCTTAATTTTTGGCTGCAGTTTCAGGGCTTTGCTTGTGCTCAAGTGCCTTTGAATCGAGCACTGGGTAGCTCGAGTTGAACAGCAAAAATTAAGGTGAAAATGCAGATTGCTGAGTCCAGGACTTCAGGGGCTCTCCTCGAGTGGCGATATTGTGATGTCAAGGGATAAGCATTAACAGCTCGGTGATTTTGAACCTCATTTGCCAAAAAAAAATCATGCTCATGCAGTCATGCTTCCTCTTCCTTCCCACTGTCCCCCTCTCGTTCTGGAACACAACATTTACTGTGCTCAACAGAGAAGTGATGAAGATGTTTAGATCCTACAAATTTTTATTCAGGGGGTAAAAAAGACTAGAGTAGGGTCTCCACGAAGTGCAGAATGACTCCCTGGCTGTGATCCTGCTTAGACTGACAGCCAGCCAGGCTGATGGAGATGCATCTTCTAAATGCTCAGGTATCAAAACAAAGTTGCACAATCACAGACTGTTTATTTTTTACTTATAAAGAACATCATTTTGAAGGCACAGGCTAAATAAGAATTAATTGTGTTAAAAATTCAGGTTAACGAACGCTGTAAGAAGTTGTCTTAAGGGAAATAAAAGGGAACAAAAAAAAAGTCTCGGGCACTAATGATTAGAGCAAAACCCTGATGTTAGGAGGACTTTGTCTCAGCGGAAGCAAGTTACTCATCTCTTCCAGAAGATACATGCATGCATTGCAAAATGTTTATTTTGTACTCTCTGAAGTGGTTAATCTACATGCAAAGCAATGAAAAGGTGCCTTATTAGGCTAATTGCTAATAAAAAAAAAAAAGAAAGAAAGAAAAAAAAACCCACCAGAACTACTGTGAGCAAATATTTAAAAACAGATGCAGAAGGCTGTGAAAACAAACACAATCTCGTTTCTCCATGAAGTTTTCCCACCAGAAATCAGGCAGTTCAAAGAGACGTCCGGTTAATACGGTACCTCCAGGCTCCCGGCGCTGGAGCTGTTCATTAGCCGCTTCGTAATTCTGTGATGCAGAACTGGATTAATGGAAAGGTGACTGGGAAGCCACCGAGGGACCTGCTAATGATACTGCTTCGTCCTCAGAGAAGTCCTCTCTAGCCTTGCCCACATGTGGCAAAACACACACCATCAGGATACAATGCCACATTATCACAAGAAAACACTTTGGAGAGGGGAAGAAGATGTCATCGCCCGAGTGGTTCTGGGAACTGGCAAACCCAAGATGGAAAAATAATTGCATGCATGTTTTTTAATACAACAGGATTCCCCCAAGCTCATTAAAGCAGATGGAAGTTTTAAAACCTGTATTACTTTAAAAATTAATTTACAGCTGTGGGGCTTGGTGGCCCAGAGAACATTAAAATGATAAATCCGGAAAGGTGAAGTGAGCAGAAAGGAGGATTACTTTGGTCACACAACATGGCCTCGTGCAGCTGGGAAGGGGAGATGGTACCGTTTTGTTGCTGCCTGGTGGTTACCTCTGCTGTGCCATTTCTGGGCTTAACCCAGATTTTAAAATGTTGTAACAAACCATTACATTTTCCTCCCAAATGATGCGTAATCCAGAAGCGATCTTGGTGCCTCTCTGCCTCATTAGATACTGGCTGATGTGGCGAGGGAGGTGATACAACCCAACATCTGCGCTCTGGGCTGCAGGAGAGCCCCGTCCAGGCTGGACATCCACACCAGTTCGTGTCACTGGCTCATGACACCGGCCCATTCCACCTTGCAGGGCCCTGCCGTGCTCCCCCCGCTCCGGCCGGATGGCCCCAGCAGTGCCCTAATTCCCCTGCTCGGCGGCCGCCCCCAGGACAAGCCGTGCCTGTCTGAAACCACGGCAGCGTGGCGGCGTGCCCGGGGGCTGGACAGGGGGGTGGCAGGCACTTGTACAACTCCCGGCGTGCTGAGTCAGTGCCAGGCTGGGAATCCTTCACCCTGCACAACCATCATCCTCAGCTGGGCCGTCCCTGCCTGTGGGAAGGGTCACGGATGGAGTGGTGGGACAAAGCGAAGGCAGCTCCTCCGAGCCCTGTGGAGATGGGCCATCATTTTCCTGTCTGATTCCAAGTATGGGGTGAGTTAGGTACCACAGAACAAAGGCTTGAGGCAGGTTGTATTCAGCTCACACCAGCTACCTCGGGTTGCTGGGAAGAAAGGAGCCCTTTGTTTGGGAGCAGCAGCTACTCCCACCAAACCCCGCACGGGGCTCTGCGCATGCAAACCCCTGCGTTAGGTACAGCACTGGTTTGGCACAAAATGGTACCTGTTCCCCCACTCTGTGGTTCCCCCTCACCCTCATGGGTATGTGCAGGGCACAGCGAGCACTTTCCAGTTCTCCAAAGGTTTGAGTGTGTGGCCAGAAGTGAAATCACATCCCAGGAATGTGCCGCTTTGCACAGCCCTGCAGAGCCCACCTCTGTGTGCCAAACACACCTGGTGTGACCTGAGGTGCTGCCTGCCCTGCCTGCACTACAGCCACCAAAATATGGCTCACAGCCATCCCACACCAACACAGATCTGGATCTCCAATGCCAGGCTTGCTGCTGGCCCTGGGAATCACAGCATCCCCATCCCCAGCTCATGTGCATCCCCATCCCCAGCATCACCTTGCTGCTGTACCAGGGATTTCCTATGTAAAGGCAGTTTCTCCCTGCAGAGAATGTTACTGGGATCCCTGGGCTGTGCCCGTGTGCACTGTGAGACCCACAGCCACAACAGACCCCGTTATCTGGGGGGCAAGGGGAGCCCTTGCTCAGACACTCTTCCCTCAGCCTCTCTGCTGCTGCGTTTATTATAACATGCTCCTCGTTTCCTCCTCTCACCCAACAAATTAACTTTAACAGTAAATTAACTTTATTCTGTCGCTGGTCAGCCTGTGAAGTGGGAGCGGGGCGGATTTTCCCCCCGGCCGTTCCGGGAGGCCCCGCGCTGGCCAGCAGCGCCGTGACTCACAGGCTTTCAGGCTGCCTATTGAAGGGCCCGGAGCCCGAACAAAGCCCCCATTCACTCCCGGGCTCTGCTGGTTTTTCTTTGAGCCCTCACTGCTTTATTTTTATTCTTTCCCAAACATTGTTGGCTAATTTCATTGACAAAATTCATAACTTGGGGTTGGAGAGCTCGCTCTATTCAGCTGCGAGCGCTGGGGGGTTTTGTTTTTCTTTTCCGTGCTGCCCATCTTGCCTCATTCTCTGCATCGTCCTGAAGCCAGTTTCCAGCCTGTGCTGTGCTGAAGGATGGAGCAAAGGGTCACAGCCCTGCACACGGAGTTTAGGTGCTCCTCAGTTTTTGGATGGAGAAGAAAAAGCACCACGATAAGATCAGAACCCGAAGCAAGAGGGTGATGCTGGGGTCAGCACAGATAGGACTGAAATCCTGCACTACAGACCTGAGTGACCCCTTGAAATACACAGAAGACATTTAAAATACAAGCCTGTTTAACTTTTATATCTGCAATACTCTGCATCGAGTCCAGTTAATTGCAGCTCTTTAAAAACATCTGCATTTCATAAAGGACTAACTTTTCTTCCCCTCAGGCTGCCCCTCCTGAGACATCCCTCTCTGGGCTGCTGGGTTACACAGTAATTACAATCCACAAGTACCTGACATCACCACCAAGTGCAGTGCATTATGGTTTCAAAAACAAGAGAAACAATATTGCTCAAGATGGGCCTGAGCCAAAACCCCAGCTCCAAACACCATCATTTTTTCTGGTGGAGTTGAGAGCCAGAGCCCTGCATGGCAGCCAGGGCCCCTGCGGAAGTGTCACAGGCACAGAATGCAGGAGTCACTTTGTGCTTTGGTAGCACAGAGGACATTTCTCCTCTCTGCTGACCCGGAGGGGTTTAAATACGTGCAAGCAGAGAGCAGCAATGCCATGGCATGAGAAAAGAGCTCGCACAAAAACTGTGCTGGAGGTCAGAACCGGCATCAGCCACAGCCAGCCTCTGCCCCAGAAACAGCTCTGACCTTCTGCTGTCCCAGGGGAGACCTTCAGCCCCATTGCCACCTCTGCCCCAGAGCCACAGCCCCCTTGTCCCGTCCAGCCCAGTGCACATGAGGGACCCGGTGCCAGAATTTGCTAGACCATCATTTTGGGAAGGGATGCAGGCTGGACCCAAAGCAACTCCAGTGGTGAGAGCAGGCAGCACCCTGGGGAACCTGCCTGTGCTGTCAGCACCAGCCCTGCACCAGCACAGGCAAATGCCTAAGGGAACCTGGTCTGGGGAAGGCACTAATGTCAGTGCAAAATGCTGTGGCTTTGTTGCCTCCCTTCCCCCTGGGAGGAGGCAGGATCTGCCTGGAAAGAACCTCTAACAACATGTTGTATAGATACATACAAACACACACACATAATATATACACATCATTTGGTTTATGGCCACCAAAGTGCACTCAGCTGGTACCTAAAGCAAAGTCCTTAATGGTGTTTTATGCAGTAAATCCCTTTTCTCCTCCTCTCCAGCAGCAGAGGCTGGTTCTAGGGTGAGAGCAGGGCTGGAGCATCAGCCCCCTGACCTGTGGGAATACCACCCATGACCCGCAGCCTTCCTGCTTTGCTAAGCTCTAGAGGCCAGGTCTCTTTTCTTGTTCATTTATTGGCTTGTTTCCCTGCAGAGAGGCAGTGGTTAGAGGAGAAAGAGTGTGTTTTTCGGTCCACAGAGCAAGCAATTTACTTTTTGAGGTTGTTTGCCAAAACCACATTCCTGCTTCAGCTTCCAGTCCAAGCAGAGGGGAGGCTGAGATCAGAAAGGAGAGTTGTGGGCTGATTTTGCTCAATCGCTTGTGCTCTCTTTGCCTTGTGTGAGAGCTGAGCTCACTCAAGGCTTGAGGCATCCTCTGCACCTTCACATCTGAACAACAAGCAGGGAAAGCAAAAACCACAGGATTTCCTCTGCAGTCAGCAATACCCAATAAATTCACAGCAAGAGCAAGCCTTTAAAAGAAAAAAAGTAAAAATAAAAATCCCCCAAACCAAACATTTTATCCTTTCCTGGTCTAATTGGGGAATAAACTTAACATCTAATTTTAAGGATGAAGTGAAAAGGAAAGGGATAAAAGCAAGTCTAGCCGAGCTCTGCACTCAGCCGTGATCACAGGCAGCAGGCTGGGTCTGCATCTCCTGAGGAACCAGGAGCTCTGCCTGTCAGGCTCCAAGTCAGCGGGGCTGTGACAGGAGTCAGGCCCTTTGCTCTCCAACACAGCTGGTGGGAGCTGGGTGCCTGTCACCACCAGAACCTCCAAAGCTTGGAAAATGATGTGCAGCTTCATCTGGGAACCACTGTGTGCTGGGAAGGGCTGGAGCGGGGTGAGCACTGGGTGTGTGGGGCTGAGCTCCATCCCCCTTACCCTGGGTGCAGCTCCACTCAGCTTAATGGGGTGATTCCTGGGTGATAACTCATGCACTGTCCCTTGAACCCAAAGTAACCCTAATAGTGCCTTGGGTGGGCATCAGATGATTTTGCACGTATGAAAGGGTGCTCTGATAATGCAGAGACGTAAGTGCTGCTGCCTTGCACCCCTAGGGCTGGGGGTGGGAAGCCTGGCTGGGGGTGGGAAGCCTGGTTGGAAATGTAGGGCCTGACCCCTCTTCCCTCTCTCCACGCTCTGGCTGCCTCCACTCTCCTGCTGGCTCAGGGCCATCTCTCTGTCTGGATGTGCACAGTCAGTGACACAGGATTGCCCCTCACTATGACTGCTTAGCATGGCCAAAAAGGCTGGAAGCTGGACTATTGCACACTCAACGTTCCCTCAGCACCCTCACTTCTTCCCAAAGCCCCACCAGTTTCTGAGCATCACAAAGTTGTCCCAGCCAAAGCAGACTGGGAAATGCCTAGCACCCAGAAGAGGGACCGTGTGATCAAGGGGATGCTCCTGGGGTGCCTTGGACTTGCTGCAGCTGGACAGGTCACCTGGGGCTCTCCTGGGGCTGTGTGGGTGCCCTGCCCTGTTTCCCAGGTCCTGTGGGTTTGGTGCCACTGACACAATCCCCAGGGAGAAGTGGCACAACCCCAGAGTGTGGGGACCTTGCTGACGGCCAACCTCCCCTTGCAGCTCCCCCTCAGCTTTGCACTCCTCCCAAAGGCAGTCTGCAATTCCTCAAATGGGAAGAAAAGATGAGAAGTCCGGGCTTTCTTATCTTTAAAGAGCAGTTTGCAAAAAAAAAACCACCACAAAATCTACTTTTGAGACCTGCTTCTGCTTTCCTCACTTTTGCTTCCCTAAATCACCCCCCCCACCTCTGCCACCTCCAGAGCAGCCTGGCCATGCACCTGAGCACCCTGGGGTGATGGTCACCCTTTTGTTTTCGGGTGTTATACCACATGAAGGGCAGTTAAACATATATTGGTGCTGCTCCTAGAAGAGTTTTTCATGTACATGATAGCTCTGGATCCTGCAGGGAGGTGATGCAAAGCTCCATGGATGGGATGAACAGGGTCCTGGCATCCTGGTCCATCCTCTGAAAGAGCTGGTGGCCCCTTTTCACCAGCAGTGCTGGGAATTATTAATGAATTAAGTCTCTTGACTAATTTTTTTTCTCTCCCTATTGCCCTTCTCACTTCTATAGTTCTTCCATCCTGTGTGTTTGGTTTGGTGTCAGGACCCCAAGACACAAACCTCTCCTCCTACACAGGGTGCACAGACACCCATGGGCTGCACCAGCTGTTGTCCAGCCAGGAGCATCCCAGAAAAGTCTGGTGATGCAGGGGGAGAGCCATGGTGCTCCTCACACCCTCTCAGAAAGTCAAAATGCCATCCTTCCCGTGGGCACTAAACCACCATCAGTCTCATGCTCCCCACTTAAGACACAGTTTCCCAGTGCCCAGCTGGGGGTTCCCCCTCGTTTCCACAGTGACACAGGGACAGGGGCACAGCTCAACTTGGCAGGTTGGCGTGTCTTTAGGGCAAATACATCCTTCAGTGGGGAGAAAAAGGATTTGCCTGAAAAGGATTTGTCTTTCTACAAGCAGAAAAGAGATATTTATAAAAAAAAAAAGGCTTATAATATACCAGAATACCTTCCTCCCTCACCAAAGGTCAAACTTAGATCCAATTTCAGTCAGGAGGGAGACGTCTGTCAGACAAGCACTAATCACTATTTAGTATTCATATTCACCTATTAGAAGCTCCATGCTGTAAACATGTCTATGAATTAACAAGGCATCTGGCCTCTCTTATACAATATGAGCAGCTTGGATCATAAAGTGTCTGCAGAAAATAAAAAGTGCCTTCCATCTGTCTCTCCCAAATATCACTGCTATCACCAAAGCAAACAGACCGGCTCTTCCAAAGCACCGCCGTCCCCCTCCCCCAGAACGTGTTAGTCAAACAAAAACAAGCGTTTCACGGAGAGCACTTGACAGATCTGAAACGACTCCGAGGAGCCAGGCGCAAATTAAGAACTGGGGGGAAATTAGCTGAAAGATAACTGGGAAAAAAAAGCTTCCTAATAACAAAGTCTCTTCCTAGCCCTCTGAGTAATTATCCACAGCGTTGGCGCTGCCAACGCCAGGGGAAGGTCAAGCACTGCCCGGCGGAGGATCCATGGACACGCCAGGACCTGTGCCAGGGCAGAGCCACCGTGGGAATTGCTGTCCCCAGATTTTACACCTTGGCAGCTTGCAGTGGAGAAGGATATGGAATGATCATGGTGACTCTTGGAAGGGCCAGAGACTGACCTCAGTCCTGTTGGGTGGAAAAAGCAAACCCTGGGTGAAGGCCATGTCCCTGACTGCCAGGGGACAGCTCAGCTCCAGTGATGCCACCACAGCAGACTGACTGCGAGTCCTATCCCAGCTCCATGGGCTGTGTGTTCCCTCCAAGTCAGAGCAATTGGGCTCATCACTCTGCTGTCTGTGTGGAACACACGAAACATAAAGGTGGATAATTTGTGCCTGTTCCCAATCCACAGGGAGATGGGACAATTCCAGAGGAGCTGTGTCAGTGCAGGACATCCAAGCAGGCTGCTGCCACCAACATGGAATTGGAGCTGCCCTGATGGCTGTGGGAGAGAAGGGCTGGAGCAGCTCCTGTGGTGATCCTGGTTGGATTAGTGAGGGCCAGGAGGACCAGCCAGAGGGACCAGTGTCACAGCTGGGGCAGGAAACCTTCCATCCCCATAATATCCAGCCACTCTCTTTGTCTTCATGTTCCCCCTATCTCACTGCCTTTCCTCCTCTGGTTTCCAAGCCCACTCCAGATTTCAGCTCTGGTGCTTCCCAAGTAAACCCAGCTGCTGGCAAATGGGGTGGCTTTCTGCTGTCTTAGCTCCTTCCAAGGACTGGATGGGCCTCAGGGTGAAGGCAGGACCTGGAGCAGGAAGATCATCACTTGTGGGGACAGCTGCTCGCCCAAGAGGCTCCTGGGTCCCCAGGACAGCACTCATGCCCTGGTTAAAGCTGGTGGCCTTAAACCAACTCAGGCTCCTCTGTCTCAAGGGAAGGGAGGGTCTGCTCTAAACCCTGGCTTTGTTTTCTGAAGATAAATTTAAACCAAGGGGAAGGAAGAATGAGGTTCATAAATCAGGCAGGCCTGAAAATGAGGCATGAAAAATGAATGAATCAAGCACGTGTGTGAGCACTGCTGCCCCTGACCTACTCCACTGGCACAGCCCACCCGTGGCTGGGAGCCCCCAGCCGAGCCCTCCCTGTGGCCCCCCAGCTCACCACCACTGCTCCAGGCAGACCTGTCGGCTCTCTGTAATTGTTGCCTCTTCCCCGGTTCCCATCAGCACAGAAAACACCCCACTTGGCTTTAAGCTTGAGCTGACAGGGGTATGATGGGCTGGGTGGGCTCCAATCCGTGTGCTCAGCAACGCCAGGATCTGCCTTGCTCCTCTTCCCATTCCAGGTTTAATGTTTTTAAACTTTTTGGATTGCATGAGATGTTTAAGCATAAATAGAGGGGAGCAGAGGGAAGTCATGGCTTTCTGGAAGCGGTTCTCACGTCCCCCACACACATGGATGACAGAAAGAAGAAAACCAGGAGGCTTCCAGACCTCCCAGCTGCAGACATCTGAGGAGTTGGCTGTATCCAGTGAGCCTCTCTCAGCTCCCTCCCTGGCCAAATAGCTGTTCCTATAACAGTGATGCAGAGTAGTCTGTCTCCTCCAAATCATCCCCGGGGAGAGCATCTCTCTGGGAAAGGGGCTTGCTGATGAACTCAGACATTGGGAGGGAGATCTGCACCTCTGCCATAAGGCTTTGGTGCACTGGGCCCACAATGTGCAGGCCTGATTTGGATCAATGTGAAACCCTCACAGTTTACAGGTCCAGGTGCACTGGTGGTTGTGTGGACAAATACTTGCACTTTGCAAGGCAAAAATGCCCCAGCCAGCTCAACCCAACCCAATGTGGCTGCAGCTGCTGTGCTGGGACATGACAAAGCAGGTTCTGAAAATACCCACCTGTGTCATTTGCCATGCAAATAATTATTCAAAGAAACAATTGAACCCAGGGCTTGGGAAGAAATGGTGGGAGAGTGGCCAGTGGCTGAGAGGCAGCCCAGAGTAGCTGGTAAGGGGCTGGAGGAGGTGAGGAGGAGAGAGAAAGAGGAATAAAGATGGGGAAATTTGGTTTTGGCTTCCTGTAGGATGACCTTAAGTGGCTCTATCTGGGGAACCGGGTGACTGGAGAAAGGTCTCACTGAGCATCACCATGCAGAACATCACCAGAATCCTTCATTACATCCTTCCACTGGGGAAAAAGCTTCTCAAATATAAGTGTTGTCCTTGCCATAGGGATTTACCTGCCTGTGCTATACCACATTAACCACTTGCACTGCTGCCAAAATCTGACACAGAAGATTCCCAGCCAGCTCCAGGGCCAGGACAACAGTTACCCAGTCCCACAGGACCCCAGGACAGGAGCAGCTGCTTTTCACAGCTCCAGGACCCGAGGCTGCCCTCAGCCACACCGCTGCCTGACCCCAGTCCCAGGCCACCAAAATCAATAGGGAATTTGTCACTGGCCCCAGCAGGGACAGGATTGGGCTCTGCATGCACAGGGAAACCCTTGGAGCATGAAAGCTAATTTAAGAGGAGCTCATCTCCTTGTGTTCAGAGACATGGAGCAAGGAAAAAGCATGACAGATTTTGATGCATTTTAACTGAATTATTGTCCACTGAGGATTGAGTCAAGACCACAAACATTATTTCACTTTCTAGCGAGGCTGCAGTGATGAATATGGGTTTCAAAGGAGAAAAGCTGGGTGGTTCTTATTTCTAATCTTGATCCATTCCTCCTCCTTTGAAGGCTAAACACCTCAGTACATGGGTGCTCAAACAAAGACTCCCATTCCTTTGCAAGGCATATGGCTCTGCAGGTAAATGCAACAAAGCTTAAACCACACGTATCAAAATGCAACAGAATTTCACACTAAGGCTCTGTTAAAAATATTCTGTTTAATTGATTTTTTAAAAAAATCTATTATGCTGCTCTAGGCATGGCTATTGATCTGCAGCGCTGGAGAAGTAATGAAGAAGCCTTCAAATCAATAAGGCCAAAGTATATCTCAAACTGTATCTGCTCCACCAGCACAACAGGGATGTGGCCAGTGAAATTCCCTGGTCGGGGCCGGGAGTATGAACAAGCCTGTTCTGATGACTGCGGAGATTTATTTCTATTGGCATAAACATAACTAATGAAACCTCGACGACTCTTCACTTCCGTGAAAGCTGATAATATATCGTGGTGCTCACAATGAAATGAGCAAGAACACATTTGCAAAGGAGGAAAAAAAAAAAAACAACTCCCTCAACCGTGAGCTGTATTTTCTTCTTGGTGCCCTTGATTCTCCTCCACCCCCTTCCCCCAGCCAGGGTAATATTTCTTCTTGGAGCTCTCGTATGGTTTTTAACAAGGCTTTTGTAAGTCTCCAAGGCTGGAGTTTTAGGTTTTCTTTTATCCCTGGCTGTCAGGATGGAGTAGGTAGGCAGCTAAAATCACAGGCTGATAATATTGTTTGGGGCTAACAGCCTTATCTTATCTTGTTCGTATTATTCATATTACCTTAGATAAGCCACCTGGGGCCGAACACAAGCAAGATCCAGGGAAGTGACCTCATTACAGTTCAGGTGCCTATTTACTGTAATAAGAACAGCTGGACTAACACAGCCACACTTTGAACTTGGCTGGCACTTTCCATCTGAGGCTTTGACTCTATCCCTTTCACACTTCACAGCACAGAGGAATGGAGGAGCCAGAGTTAATCAGCACCACCACTTTTCCTCCAAAAGGCCTGGGATTACGGAAGGCTTTTGCCCACTGGACTTGGAAGGGTTTGGAAGGGTGAGCACCGAGCTGAACCCCCAGGCTGCATCCCCGGAGATGGGGATGTTTTGCTAAAAATCCCCTGTTGATAGTGAAGAGCTGCTCAAAATGCAGTCAGCACTTCATTTCCCAGCTATAGCTGATGTTGGAGAGATCTGCCAGCTCTGCATTTCTGACCCAAACAGCCAAAGCCAGCGATCCAGCACAGCTTTGGCCCTGCACAAGGATTTGTTCCAGTCCAGCTTGGGCACTGAGAAATTCAGGCAGGTTTGCACCAGCAGAGCTGTGTCCAGGGTGAGAGATCACACTGCCCAAATTACCCAGGACCCAGTGGGTGGGACCAGCAGTGGTGGCACCTCTGGGGGCAGCCCCAGCAGCACTCACTGCTCGGTGCCACACTGGTTCCAGTTGAGGACCGTGACAGTCACTGAGCACTTCAGTCGGTTTCAACCGGCAAATTAATCTAATTTTTTTTTTCTTTTTAAAAAGGAATCTCCAAAGTTTAAAAATATGGTAATGCAATTAGTGGCTTTGGCAGGCTAATGAAGCCACTTTAAACCCTTGCAAAAATACCATTAAAAGAGAATGCTTAAGAGCCTCTTCAAACTTCCCAAAATGAGAAGTACGTTCGTATTCAGAAGATGCCAATCTAGTCTCCTTTCTCCAAGGTTCAAGATTAATTAGGGACTTGTTTAGTGCATGAATGAGGAAACAAATGAACTCTTGGATCACAGAGCACTGGAACCAATTTTTTAATCATTTTTTTTCTTTACAATTACATTCCTATCAAGAAAGTCTTCATTAGACTTTCTGTCACGGGGCTGCATCATGTCAGGTAACCATTACAAGTGCTTGGCTTTCACCCAAAGACTGAACAATATGAGTTTTCTGAGAAATAAATACATGTGATATATATTTAATGCTGTATTTTCTCATTAAAATGTTATTGCATTTTCCTAATAAATACATAAAACCTTTCCTTCAAGACTCCCTCAAAACAAATTATTTAGAATAGACCAACAGTATCTTCCTTTTTCCAAAATCAGACTGGGTATTTAGAGATTGCCTTTAAGAAATACATTAATGCCTGATATAAGAGGCACCATAAACAGAGGGAGACTACTAAGGTAAGGAATAAGAGTTGGGAAGAGAAATATGTTTGAGACTAATTGTTAAAAGAATGGGGTTTGCATATTTAGTGAAGAGAAAGTTAAAAATAAACTGGTCCTTTTTTTTTTTTAATGAGTTACAACCTGCCCTGAAGATTGGAGGGACTGGTTTGCCTAATCCCACCTGAAAAGCAATGCAGATTTGGATCAAAACTGTGCAAAAATTCAAGCCTTTTCTTCTCCAGCCCTACTTCTGCTCACAGTGAGGATCAGCTGAGAGAACTCACTCTTCATTGCACCCTTACCCACACACGAGGTTTGTTTTGATGTTGAAAATGTCTCCAGGAAGAAAATAAAGCACTAAAATAGATTAATTTGCAGCAAGATGCTGCTGTAGTCATGCGAAGAAAGGGAACCAAAACTCCGGCCAGGTTGAGTTGCAAAGCACAGACACACACAGTGGTGAGAGCAAATGCCAAAGACACTGTTTCTCCACTGCTGGTTATAAGCTTTTACTTATTAAAAAGTTTAATTGCAGTTAGGTGAGCTGCACCCAAAATGCAGTTTGCAAAATCCGTGGTGTCAGGAGCTCTCTGGGAATGAGAGGTGGCCTTGGCTCAAAGAGCACTATGCCCACATATGGCTCTCATTTTTCTTCTACAGGTGATGAGGAGGATGAAGATCCCCCCATCACCCAAATCTCATGCCTCAGGCTGGGTAAGGAGCGGATAATACATACCATGACTGGCAGATCTACTTAGTGCTTTCCATTAGTACCCATTTATCATTATCCAGACCTCTACCAGGGTGCACAGATAATGTTTTCCTAAGTGGAAAGGCAAGGGTATAATTTTCATAGCTGATTTGTTCATTTCTACCTCGCTTCTGTCCTTGGAGCAATTGCAGATGGGATCTGTGCTTCCCAGGACACCCTGCTATGGGCATTTATAAATGAAGGAGCACATCACCTCTTGACCAGCCTCCCTAACCTCATTTCTGCCCGACAGCCTAATAAAGTCCATGCAATAGATACTCCTGATGGAGGGGTCAGGCTGCAACACGGATTGCACTCATTACTTCCTAACACAAGCAAAATTTGAAGATATATAGGCAGGAGGGGATTTTGCTCGAAGACCATAAGCACCTGCAGTCTCTTTTCAGACTAACCATGGGCAAGCACAGAAATCCAGATTTTTTTTTCTCTTGCAGAGTCCACAGCACATCCCTAAAAAACCAGCAGCAGGTGAATCCATGGGCACCTGAACAGTGGAGAAGGTGCCCCTTTACACAAGTTCTACCACCACCAAACCTCCAGCTCGTACCCTTTGCTGCAGGAAACCCTGAGCTGGCCGAAAGACCAGAAGTCTTTGTTTCAAAATATCTGCTTACAGTATTGCTACATTAATTGAAGTGATTAGATGGGTCCAGTTGCTCATCTGTTACATTGGATGAACAGGTCCTGGGTCCTGCAGTGCCTGACTGTGCTGTGTTGTCTCCAGCTGGGCACTTCAGTCACTGGTATGACAGTTAATGGTAATAATTTATATCTCTGTAATCTGTAGTCCCAGGATGCCAATAATGTGGGAATACAAACCTCTGAATGCTCTGATAAGAATGCAGAATAACATCCTGCTTGCCTGAATGTTGTCTTTGTGGAGGCCTTGGCACCTCAGTCAGGCCTGAAGTAGCTGTGGGATTCCAGAGATCTCACAGACTTCTACGTGTTTGGGTGGTTTTCATATTCCTTTTCCCAACCTTCCTAGTGCCATTGATGCTCCTTTTATGTAAGGAGAAAGTGCTTTTGTCAGACTCCCATCTTTCCCTACCTCATGCTATATGCTTACCCAGGGAAAGGGTGGAGTCACAATCCCTAAAAGGATTAAAAGATGTATAGATGTGGCACATGGGGACATGGGCTAGTGGTGGCCTTGGCAGTGCTGGGTTGATGGTTGGGCTTGATGATATTAAAGATCCTTTCCAACCTAAATGATTCTACGATTATCTCTGGAGATCCACATCCCAATGGTTCTTAAGTCACTAGAGGAACTAATTTGTTGGACTTAAACCAATTGCTGGGGGTTGGACTGTCTCCACAGTAAAATTGGCAGGTTGCAGCCTCTGCCCAGGAAATCCCAGGCATCAGGATCTATTATTTTCCAGAACTGACTATTAAAGGCTGTATGAGGAAATCTGCCACCCTTAGCCAATGTTATTAGGCTGTAATGAAGACCACAGATTCAGATTTGCGTGTCTTACCTGCTGGGTAGTTGCACTCTGTGTTAAGGTAGAGGCCAGGTTCTGCATTTCTACTTGTGTTCCAATATGTCTTAACAGAGGGCAGAGAGGGGGAAATTCACCCCAAACTGCCAGTGTGCCCATTATCTCCTCAAAAAGGACATTGCAGCTTTCACCTTTCACATGACTACGCTGAGTCTGGTACCAGCAAGGGATGCTGGTGCTAGAACAGAGCCATTTAATTGGAAGGAGAGCTAAAGTTTTCAAAGAAAGAGAAGAAAAAGGTATGGGATGTTGATGGAAGAGTTATGGGATAATAAAGGGCTCTGCCAGCTGCCAGTGAGATGTGCAGAGCCCTTGCACAGGTCTCAGCAAGCCGCGCTCCAGCGGCCACTCGGTCACGGATCACTTATTTGCATCAAAATAAAGAAATACTGGATTGAAAGAAAAGAAGGGGCATGCAAATCTGCCATTCTTCTTGTCCCATTATAACCCTGGGAGCCTTGAATCAAATTCTGTGCAACTCTGGAGATGTTTTGCTTTCTTACGAGCCCAAGTTTTGCGTCTCAGATCCCTCCTTGTCATAAAATATCTGTTTGCATTAAGTAACTGTTTACCTTGTTCCAGCAATAACATTGTAAATCGAAAAAGGATTTAAGAAAAGCTGATATTCCCAGTGAGGCTGTGTTATTGCAGGAGTCTGGAGATCAGTCTAACTCTAAAGACCAGGCAAAGGTGGGGTTTTTTCCAGTGCAGATGCATTTTCCTCAGTGCTTTGTGACCACAGCTTTATTCTGAGCTGCCTGGATGGGCAAAGTTGGTGCACGCCCCGAGCGAGCCTCGCCAGAATGAAAGGCTGCATTGTCAAAAACAAGATCCAGTGAAGAGGAACTTTGCATTGAAGGTGTCAGACATCAATCACCAAAGGGCATGTGCCCAGAATAACCCTGAAGGAGACATCTCCGTTTTGTGCACAGCACCTATTGTCAGTCTCCTGGCGTCTTCCAGTGCGGCTTTTTCTTGAGCAAAACCTGGGCTGCCTGACTTTGTCCTTAAAATCTTGGCTCCTGCCTGTTTCAGTGGGAATATTGCCTATCTGCTGCCACGTTTTGCTGGGTCTCACAGTGTTTGATCACACCAGGTATTGGCAGAGCTGCTGCAGGTCTGAGCAATGTCAGAGTTTCAACCCTGAGCAGCGGCCAGAGAACTGCAAGTCCTGGAAGTGGAGCGTGGAAGGAGAATTTGCAAACTGCTGTGGCTTTTACTCTTTGCAGTTCAGGAATACAGAGGAACATCTACAGCTGGACTCTAAATAACCAGGTTAAGTACCCTCTGCAAATAGACAAAACCTGCTGCCCTGATCCCTGCTGCTCTCATAGCTTTTTAATAGATTCTGCAATAAAAAACAGTGAGTCCCAAAGGAGAGCTCTCCGTTTACTCAGAAAGATGTTGCTAAATTCCTATACACAACATATTCCACTGCTGGAATACGTGCCTCTTCCCTAGCAGCTCTCCTTCCTGCCAGCCAGGTAAAGGGAAGGCATAGAATTATCTGTATAATCTGATTTGGAAGGTTAACTTCCCTGGATCATAAATAAGCAGGGATTTATGACCGTAAAGGTGCGCTACCTAAGGCTTCAAGAGAAAAGCACCACGCACACATCTCCCTTCTCCCCGACTTCTAAAAAAGGGAAAGAAGGATGTCGAGATCCAGAAAATTACCATGGCGTAATGGAAGATCCTCAGATAGACTTGGTTTAATTATACAGTTCTATCATTTCCTGAGCGCTCCCCATCCCATTAGGAAATTACAGCAGTAACTCAGTTAATAGATTCGCACTGTGCAAACAGCCACCAGGGCTGCAGGCTCCTGGCTCCCTGCTCCTGGCTCCCTGCTCCTGGATCCCGAATCCTGGCTCCCGGCATGGTGTGTGCACAGCAACTCCTGAGCACACAGCTGGTGGGGACTGGGGGTCCTCTCCTGCCACAGAGAGGTGGTTTTCTTGCTCAAAGGAGCACCCAGTGTCCCTGGTTGGAGATGCAAAGCCCTTTTCCACGTGCAAAGAAAACCCCATGGCTCCTGCTGTGATCTGGGAAACACCCTGGGGCTGCAGGGTCCACAGGGTGGGTCAGATCTGGGCACAAGATTTGTTGCACAATGACAGGAGATAAAGGCTGTTAAAGCAAAGTGTCACTCACCCAGAGGAAAAAAAAATCATTTTTTGCATATTTCTTTTCTGATGAAGGCACAGACGTGCCCGGTTGGAGTGCAGGGACAGAGGCCGTGCCTCTGCTCCAGTGCCCACCCTGTGAGGCACAATAGCAGAAGAACTACAGAGGGAAGGAAGGCGTTAAATCAGGCACCAAATCTCTTCAAACACCACGTTTTCTGTTCAGCCTTTCAGCATTTCACTCATCTTTGGCAGTGGAGCTGACCTGGTCATTTTTCCCTTTTTACTTCTCACCGCCACTTTCCATGGCATTTTCATGAATTAACACAGCGGTGTGGTTTTGTGCTTTACAGATGGGAAAAAAAGAAAGAAAACCCTTTTCCTATTTAAATAGAGACATGTGGCAGCTGACATTTCTTGAAAACACTTTGACTCATATTAAGCTTTGTAAGTCCTTTTATTATCTTTAAAGACTAGTTAAAGGCACATCTACGGCAGCAGGCAAAATGGAGGTGGAGGGGCACGAGGATGTTTCTGGCTCCAGGCTCCATCTGCAGCCAGCTCCAGAGCTACTGCTGGGACACCCATCACCTCCTCCTGCCAGGAGCAAAGAGGGGTTGTGGGCACAGCAGTTAAAAAAAATGACAAGTGTTATTGTCCCCTTTCTGTTGAGTTACGAAGGGGGCTGGGGAGGGAAGCAAGACCAGGGAAGTGAGGGTGGAAGCAGAGGCAGTTCTCTGTGCAGAGGATTTCTGTTTGCTTGCTGGCTTTTAGGCTGCTCTTCCCTCCAGCTCCAAGCTGCCAGCTGTGATCCCAAGTGGCACAGGCACCCACTCACTGCACAGCCGAGGTGATGCCCGCGGGGCTGGCACCTTCCCTCGGTGGGTTCCTGCTTCCCAGCACTGCTGAGAGGTGCTGGGGGTGCTCTGCTCCCTGTTGCTGCCTCTCCAGACTTGTCCCTGGTCACAGCAGCTGGTGCTGAGGCCCCTGGATTCGACCCCAGTTTAATTCCCAAGCTCCGAGCAGCATCAGAAGGCTCATCCTGGATGCACTAATGGATCCGGCACCCCTGCTGCCCACCAAAACATCCCCTGTGCTGAAAAACATCTGTAACTTCCCTAAAGGTTCACTGGACTCCAAAAAGCCACTTAATACATTATTATGAAAGACAAGCGAGGAGTATAAAACCGCTTCCAAAGGTGGTGACAACACTGGTGCCCAAGCAGGGGTTGGGTGGGCTCAGCCCTGCCCCGAGGGGGAAGGTCCGTGTCCCCCCACCCTCCCCACGGTCACACAGGCAGTGCTGTGCTGCCAGAAGGAGATGAACCTTGGCACAGCCTCATGTCAACCACTCACACTCACCCTCTGAAGCCAAGCAGGATGTGGGACAGCAGCTCTGCCTCTGCCCACACTGGACCACTCCTGACCCCCACCATTGTTTTATTATGTTTGTTAAGGTTGCCCAGAGAAGATGTGGATGCTCCATTCCTCGAGGTGTTCAAGACCAGGCTGGATGGGACTTGCAGCAACACAGTCTAGTGGAAGGTGTCCCTGCCCATGGCAGGGGGTTGAACAAGATGATCTTGAAGGTCTCCCAACCCAAATCATTCTGGGATTTCTATGATTCAATTCCAAAACCCTGAAACCCCATTTCACATCTAACCCTTACAGATGTGCTCCCCAGGGCAAGGCTACAGTGAACCCAGGGGACCCATTGGCCCAAGAAATGGGGTGTTCAAAAGGTTGCAGGTTAAATAAGAGGAGGAGTCTTAGGAGCACACAACAAGCAAAGGGGAAGCAACGAGGGGAAGGGTATGACAGAAGTGCTGCTGGGATGGGCAGGAAAGAGCTGCTCAGCTCAGGTCTGATGGATGTGTTTCATAGAAAGGAGAGAGCGGCAGTGCCAAAGTGTGGGTGTTGCCTCATTGCACCTACTCATGTAATGAAAATATCACTGCTAAGCCACACACATCCACATTGCACTAACCTGACCACAAGTGAAGGAAATAAGGCATTTTTGCATATTATTGCTTTCTAAAAAAAATAATAATTTAAAAAATTAGGTTTCTGTCACCCTGCATCTATTCTCCCTCCCTCCTTCTGTGCCAGACTCCTGCTGCTCTCATGGGCAATCCTCCTGCCTGGCAGGGTACAGAAATCTGTGAACTGTGGCCCTGAGGCCACAAATAAGGTTTGGTGGGGATGGTGGGAGGTCCCAGACCGGGGGTGTCGTGGTGGGAGCCAGAAGCAGGATGGCAGCCCTGTGGGCAGTGGTCAGGCCTGCCACTATGGCTGAGAGGACAGTGCATATAGGGGACTTCCCAAACAGAGCTAGTGTGGAGCCCAGCTATAACAAGACCCAGTGATACAACCCCCAGAATGCTGCCCAAGGGCTTTCCCTGGGATGAAGGGTCCTTTCCCTGGGATGAAGGGTCCCTGCCTGGGGGTGGTGGGTGGAAGGTGCTGCTGTCCCACCTCCAGCACCCACAGCAGGGCAGCTCCAGCCTCATCTAATCCCCACATCCAAAGGCTTTACCCTAAAGTTCTAGCTTTACCCTTCTCTTCCACACAGCAAACCTTCATGGGCACTTCAAGTCAGGCTTTGGTCCAGGGACGTGGCTGCAGACCCCCCATCACCCTATACCACCTCCTCCGGAGGCAAACGATGCTGCTCAGGCTGAGGAAAACCTTTCCATGGGGCTCTTGCAATCAAAGCTCCCCATAACCAGCCCCATTGGTTTTGCAATGGCATGGCAGCCCCAGAGCCAGTGCCAGCTAAAATCTCTTTTGTCAAAGGCTGACCTAGTTTATGGGCAGGATATTCGAGGCGACCCCAGCTCCTTGCACGCCCCGCGCGGTTCCGAGCGCACTGCTGGCATCAACGGCGGCACAAAATGATGAAAGGACACAGATTCCAGCACGAGTTTTCCAAGGGGAACCAATTAAAAATAAAAGAATCAGCAAAACTGTTCAAAGCGTTGTGAAAAATCACTGGGCAATGTCCTTTTAAGAAAAGATCTCACCTTCCTTGTGTGCTGGATCCTTGGGCAGCCTACCCAGCCTATTTAAATGGGCATCAGAGAGAAACGTACAATTAAAATTTAGCTTGGGCCAGGCTGCTAATAAACTGAGTGGCACCAGGGCTGCCACAGCAGGGAGGAAATGTGGCAGGGCTGGCTGGTGATGTCCATCCCTGCTGTGGATACCACGGAGCTCCTTTCTCCCTGGGGAATCCCCCAGCAAGCAGTGCCTGGGGAAAAAAGTCTGAGCCTCAGCATCTCCTCCCTGCATTAAGTGCATGAGGCTTAGTGCAGATCTAGGGCCAGCAAACAGGGTTTATTCCAGCATGGGTTTTGTCTCTGTCTGGGTTTGGCTTTGGAGGTCCTGCCTGCCCTCCCTCCAGCTCTACTCTACTGGAGCAGTTATTAATTGGTACATGTGCACAACCTATAATTGTTATGTCTCTGCAGTGTTAAACATACACAGAGCATCCACCACAGAGAGGTAAGTCAAGATCAAGTTAAAGTTGTTCAGGAGGTTTCCCAGATAGAACATTTGTGCACAGCACTGGCATCCTGCCTGAGGGAAGAGGCTCCTCTGCGTCCCTGTCCAAAACATGCTCTGCCCCCTCAGCTCTAGCTGAGAGTGTCTCAAATCTGGGGCTGGAGGGTCAACCCCGTCTATAGCTTGGGAAAGATGAGGTGGGATTTACCCAAGCAAGGACAGACATTTTTCCATAGCTTCTGCAGGAGCTGCCGTGGAGGGCCAAGGCAGCCTCCCCACTGGACTAATGACACAGTCAGAGCTCCGCAGAGACAGACTTGGACACAGCTACTGATTTGTCCCCCCAGTGCCAGCTACCAGGGTGGCTCATTGGTAGTGTGACATCATCCTCAGTACCCGCTGGTACTCTAGTCAGCTATGACTGTCACCCACAGCACTGCAGCAGTGTGTCCCAAAGCCACTGGGAAGCAGTTGGGGCTCCTCATACCCCCAGCACTGTGGGGTGTGCTGTGAGCCAGGCTTCACCCCCTCCCTGTAATTAGCCACTTCTGTGATCACTAAATTCACCACCAGGACATGTCTCTGGGGTTTTTTTTGTGGCAAACCCCTTCTAATCCCCATCTGGCTCAGGCCAGGAGGTTGGGATTTCAGGAATGGTTTTTAAATTGCTGCAGGAGCCGCGTGTGCCCCACCAGAGCTCCTGCAGGTCTGTGCCCAGCCTGCGGTGCCGTGCCCTGGGCAGCGGCTTCAGGTCCCAGCTGGAGCTCAGGAGAGCCCAGCCTGAGGAGACTAAAGCCAATATCTGCAGGGAAATGGCAATTATAACCTCTCCCAGCAGCAGCTCTTTCCTGAGAGGTCCTGACTGCCAGCAGTGCCCTGCCTTTGGCTTTGTGGAGGCTGTGGGCATGTCCTGCCTGCCTTCTGAGGAACGATCAGCCTCCAAAGCTGCAGGAACCTGTGGCTTAGGAGCTGTGCCAGGCAGCAGCCATAAAAAAGGCCAGAGAGGAAAATTAGAGCTTGTCTTTTATGTCCTTCTAAGGAATTTGCCATAGGCAAAAGGCTTAAGAAATTATTTTATGTGGCTGCTTTGGTTAAAAATTAAAAGCAGTTCAGCTTTTTATTATTTGTTTATTGTTGTTATTATTATTATATATTATTATTTTATACCATATATTATTTTTTATTTTATTTTATTTTATATGGAATTGGAAGAGAGGCACCTATCCTGTGGCAGCCCTGGGGACTGTGGTCTGCACCTGCCTTTGGGGACCACCGTTCACCTATCCAGATCTGTGAGGTCCTGGTGGACAAGCATGATGGGATGTGCTGTCATGAAGGGGAGCTCGTGACATCCCTTCCTGCTGGAAAAGTTGGTATTCAGCAGCTTCCAGGGCATGGATTTATACCTCAGGATTTATACCTTATACAAGGATATAAAACCTTATAAACGGATTTATACCTCAACCTCAAGACACTACCAGGATGCAGGAGCCTGGTGGGTTGGGCTGTGGGACAAAGCCATGGAGACACGGCTGCTTAAGAGCCTGTGTGAAGCTCAAGCAGAATGTGAACCCCCTCAGACCTCCCCCTTGCTCCACCACAAATGTCTCCAGCAGTGGGGGAGCTGCCAAGCCTCAGGGGGAGGGGGTTATGCAGCCTGTTGCTTCGAGGTGAACACCAAAAGTCAAAGGCTTTTGTTGTAAATCTCAGTTTTCAGTCAGTTCAGTGAAGCTGACAGTTCCTGACGGTTCCTGCTCTTGGTTTCTGCCTTAGGGGGTGGGATTTGTTTTGAAATTTGGAACAAAAATAGCACAACAGCTCTCGAGAAGGCACATGGTGAAGAAGAGGTCATTTTAACAACATAAAAATACTTCCAGCCATTTAAAAGCAAATGTTTCTTGCATGCTTGTGGCTTGGAAGAGCAACAGGCAGCTGCACGGGCACCTCTGCACAGCACATGCAGTACAGACCATTCCCCCCCCTCATCTGTGTAAAATCAGTTCTGACAAATCTAAAGCAAGAGAAAATCAAGACATGACTATGAAGGACAATATCAGGCCAAGCCTGTTAAATTATCTCCCCCCTTTCTGTCATGTCTCATTTGCTACTGAGCTGTCAGCTCCCACCCCCATCAGCCAGCTTCCATCACCCTCCCATTACATTTTCCATCTCCTGGTTTCTCTCTGAGCCAAACCAGAAGGAGTCTCCTTAAATGCCTGGAGAGTCACCCTGTCTCTTCTCTTTTAATTTCCTTAAATTTTCCTTGCTCAGGACACCTCCAAAGATGTGGTCCAGGTTGCTTCCCGCACCTTCCCAAGCCGCACGATGCTGCTGTGTCAGGGTAGGAGAGACAATCCCCCTTTCCCCTGCCCTGGCCAAATGCTGCCCTGGCCATACCCACACTGCTCCCCAAATGCTAATTGCAGCAGCCCTATAGATTCATCTCTGCCACCCCCTCCCAGGCTGAGGACACCAGCAATGCCATCCCACGCCTCCCCGGGCATTAATCAAAGGGCACACGAAGGTTTTGATTTATGGTGTGTCCCGGCCTCCAGCAGTGAATACCAGCACACACCGGGGAGCTGCAGGAGAGCCTGGAGAGCCAGGGCTGGGGAGGGCAGTGAGGGGATGCTCACTGTGCCACCTCTTCCTCACCTTCCTCCTCTGCTGATGCTCTGCACCCCAGGGCCTGGTCCAGACCCTGTGCTGGTTCCCTCACTCCCCTTTCTCCTCCTCCCACAGCACAAAAACAGAGCTGGTGGCAGCTGTGGAGGAGCAGGGTTGTGGGGAGGAAAGAAACGACAGGAGGAAAAATAACCCAAAGCACTCTCTGGTTACACAGGAGTGGGGATGGCTCTTCCGTGGGGGACCTCCACCACTGCACCTCAGCAGGGAAAATGGAATAAAAGCCTTGTACAACTCAGCTTTAATTTGCCCTGAGCACGATCACAAGCACGTAGTAACATCTACACGTCCTCTGCACCCTCCTGCCCCTCTTCCCGCGGTCCCATCCAGTCTCGATTGAGCCTCAAGGTCGGCGTCTCTCCGGATTTCCTACGTGCAGGGACAGGCAATTCTCAGCAAAGCAAAACCCTGGGGGGGTTTTTTACACCCTGCGGCTTCAAATCAGCAAGAGCTGCACTTTGTTCGAAATGTAAATGTGCTGGAAAACAAGCTTCAGGTGGGTTTCAGAAGCAAACCCTCTGCATACGATAGCGATCACGTTTCTTAATGTTAATTTCTTATCTCACCTCTCCAAAGTCCTTTGCAAGGATTTTATCCTGTTAGAGGAAATCCATCCCCCTGATTTTCCCAGGCTTATAGAAAAGCAAAGAAAAGTATTGATCCTAATGAGATAACACTGACAAGAAAAAGGCAAGAGCCAGTTCTGTCTATTTAAAACTAACTCTGTTTTTGACTGGTGGGAAAAATACATGATTATCAATTATCCATGCAGATGGGAGATGTCCAGCCTAGATATCCAATCTGCTTTTCATGGTAGCCTCCAAATCCAGCTACCTTTGCATTTTTTTTTGTGTTTTTCTCAGTGTGTTTTGTCCTTTAAAAAATTAAAATACAAAAAAACCCCTCCCAAACTGAAAATGGTCTCTTGTACAAAGCAAATCCCAGAACCACCAGCGGTTTCATATTAAAAGAACATTTGGTGGCATTTTAATCTCTGAAGGTAATGTAGATATTTGTCATTTCTGATCTCCCCTTTCTGCAACTGTCCACAGATGACGAGATCCGTGAAATTGCTACTGCCAGGGAGTGAAATGAGAATTAACCTCGTGCCCATCAGCTGCCTCAGCACCACCCTTTCCACACCAGCCTTGACCAGGGCCATCGGAGAGGTGGCTCTTGGGGCTGCTCTGCCACTCACCCCGTGCTGTCTGACACACCATGGCCCCGTCTTTCTGGATAATAAACTCCCCCGTGTTAACAGATTGCTTTAAATCCAACACTTTCTTTCCCATTCTCATTTGCTTTGCCTTTCATGCTGCTTTCTCATGTATAAAAGGGGAACCGGGGGAAAAAAAGGGAAGAAAAGACACATGAACACCTGAAAATGCTTTTCATATACCTGCTGCTGCTACCACTCGGTGCTGAATCTGAATAGAAGCGGATGGGAGGGAGATGGGGAAGGATGAATAACATTTCATGCCCTGTAGTCAAACATAATTTCAGGCAGGAGACGAGCAGGGACTGGTACGGTGGCTCATCCCGGCAGAGAGCTAATGTGCACTTCAGAGCCTGCTCTTTGAAGACTGGGGTCTAATTTCCAGCCTGCAATTACTGCACTGGAAATAATTTCTCAGAAAACGGGGTCACTTTTTGGGGGTGGGGTAGGGTTAGATAAAAGGGGGGTCAGAGTCCCGGGGCGGGAGATCCTCTGGGCTTGGGGGTTGGTAGACGTGGCAGCGTGGGCATCCCAGGGCTGGCAGGCACTGCTGCTGATCTCTTGAGGAAGGACAGGTTTCAAGTGACTTAGGAGCTGGGACATAGCACTTCTGAGTCCTTCTTTTCCTGCTGTCACCTGGAGCATCTCCCTCTGCTCAGTGGCAGTGACTGGGGATTGTCCTTGGTGTCCTACAGCCAAGACTTTCACATAGGCCTATGTTTCAGACTCAGAACCTGTGGCCTGATTTTCCAAAGCTCCCAAAAGTCCATGTTTCTCATTCCATCAGAGGTGTTGGCCAGGAGCTCAGTGCTTTGCTTAGCGACTACATGGGCAGTGTCTGATTTTCAGCAGCACTGCAGGGACAGAAGTGTTGCTGTTACACCCAGAGCTGCTCTGCTCAAGTTTCAATAAGGCAGTGCTCTTGCTTGGAGGCTTTGCCTTTGCTCCTCCCAACTTGGAGCTCTAGTCCCATAAAACAATATTCATTATGGGCCAGATTTGCCAAAAATAAAACCACAGCATGGTGAGTGCTTTTGACAGCTGAGCCTCTTTTTGTGGTATCTGACAGAACTGGTGCTCTCTGGGCAGGGGCAGACATGGGAAGGCTCTGCCTTTTTGCCTTCCCTATGATAAGTCTGCCAAAAGTAGAATAAAGCAAAATGACAAAGGACATATGGTGTCCCTCAGCAGGGCTGGGGACCCCGCTGGTTGCCCAGCTCAGATTTAAGCCCAAATAAGTGTCTCCAGATGGGATTTGCTGCAATTCTGCTCTGACCCAAACTGACCACGCTCTAAAGCTCAGACTTGCAAAGGTTTTAGAGCACCTAAACATGCAAACAGGCACCTGGCAAAGATTTTCAAAAGCAGCTAAGAAGATTAGATGTCCAAGTCCCATTGGGCTCTGAGAATTAGGCATGTAACCTGCTTAGGCGCTTTTGGAAATTCTTTCTGGGATTTAATTGTTTGGGTTGAAACTTTCAGCAGCAAGTGTGTGCCCCTCCAACTGTCCCACTCCCACCTCCAGCCTCTGCAGCCCAGCTGATTTTGGGGGGGGGAGAATGGGGAGAATTATGTTGGTAGGAAATTTTTTGACAATTTTTCATGCTTTGCAGGAGACTCTTGAAATTCAGAGCGTGGTGGCCAAGGCCTTACATCAGCCACCTGCTTTTCACTGTCCTGATGGGAAGTTGCACAAAGGTGAGGCAGGAGGCAGGGCTGCCCCACCTGGGTGCTAGAGACTGCCTTGATGCAGAGATGGGGAAAGAGCCAGGGAGGAGAGGACTGAGACTGACAGGGTGGATGGGGAAAAGGAGGAAGGGGAGGTAGGTCAGGGAAGGGAGGAAGCAGGCTGAGGTACCCAAGGGGTAGGAACTGGGATGGGACAGGAGATGCAGCACATGGGACGAGCTGGGGAGGTGACACGTTCCAACCAGGCTGATGGGGTCAAGCTGGAGAGGGTCAAGAGAGCAGGGAAGTGGCACTGTAGCTTATGCCCATTAAATCCTGTAAGCCCTCCTCGGCCTGGAAGGGATCCCAGGGTTCCTGACCAGAGCCAGAGCTCATTGCCAGCAGGGCTGTGCAGCAAAGCCCCAGAGCAGCCCCCAGCACTGCTCCTCATGAGCCTGTGCCACCCCTGGTGCCACCTCTTCATCCCAGCTTCCCACCTCTGCCACCCACGGGAACCCTAAGGACAGGAGACATGACAGCCCAGACAATTTTAAATTATGAAGCACTGCAAACCCCAAAAGGTCCATATGAATAAGCAACCTGCAAAACAAATTGCTCTCCTCTCTCTACCTCATGCTTCAGCAGCTGCCAGCAGGCAGGGTGTGTGTGCCAGGAGCTGGGGCACCAGTTCAGGTCTGGGCTGAGTCCCTGTTAATTCAGAGACTCACTCCATGCTTTGGACAAAGCTCTTGGCCCCTCTCTGCCTGTCAGAAGGATAAATACCTCTTCCCACACGAGAGATGTGCTGCAAATTAGATATGCTGGAAGGTGTGCAGACAGCACAGCAGGTACATAAGAACAACAATACCTCTAGTGCTTTATCACAATCAGATAAGGTCGGAGCCAGGACAGGAGAGGGCAGTGGCAGAGCCTGTGTGCAGCTCCCAGGGGTCTGGGCTGGTGTGCAGGTTGTAACTGGTGGTGCCAAAACAGAAGTGCCTGAGTTTGGCCGGCATGAACCTGCAGCAGGGACTCTCCTGGGGTGTGTTGCTCCAACCTAAGAATGGCTAAAATGGGTTGAGTTTTATAGTTGAAACTTTGGAGCATTGTGGGCAGTGAGGAATTTGGTTCAACCTGGGGATAATGCCTTGGCTTCATCTCCCTGTTCCAATCTTCTTCAGGAGGCTGCAAATAACAAACATGGGTGGGCTCAGCTGAGCCTGCACAGGACAGGCAGGTGATGATGTGTCTCCACAGGGTGTGAACAATGGGCAGGTGATGTTGCACCTCCCTCAAAAGTGCACAACAGGCAAGTGATGGTGTAGCTCCATCCAGACAACAACTTTGCAAGCACTGCAATGTTGCTGGGGAAGGGGAACACATATGGGAGCCACCCTGCACATCTATTGGCCTATAGAAGGCCCTGGGGAGAAGGAACCCCACTCTCCTGCCTTTTTTATATCCCTGCTTTTCTTTGGGCCTCTGGTCAGGGTTCACCCTCAGCTCTCCTTGCCCTCCAGTCCAGCCCAAATAAACCCACCACTTTCCTCCTGCCTTTCTGCAGAGCCTCACTTGAACTGTCATACCCAGAGTGAATTTATCCTTCTCCACTCTGAGAGCTGCTTGCAGTTCATTAAATATATTAAAGGTGTTAATGACTTTTTTAAAAAGACCCAAACTGTCTGATGTTTTTCCAGCTCATTTCCTGCTGCTATCTCCCCAAATCCGGTGGGCAGTAATGACACGTCTGAGGCAGAAAATGGGATTATGATGAACAGAGTGAACAGTGCTGATATGTGGACAACATTAAACATTTCCAGATTCTTTGCTTTACCTTTCCTTTCTGCAGGTATCTGTATAAGCACATCCTCCTTGCACTGAGCTGAGCTGTGGCCTCCTGAAGTAAGCCAGAGCAGAGATGAGGTAAAGCTTTATGCAAACAGTAATTTTGCCAAGAAATCACTGTTTATCTGACTGAAAGCAACATGTTGGATAAAGCCACATTTTTCCCCCTCTGTAAAATGCTGCTGGGGTGGTCATGGCTTGTCCTTCCAAAGACAGATGCTGCGAACACAATATAAGAGAGAGGGACCATCCAGAACTGCATCTTCCAGACCCAGAATGTTTTTGTATTTTAATAAGCAAAAGCAGGGAGTGGTGGAAGAAAAGGCAAAGTCCTGGCTCTGTTTAGCCAGGGAAAAGCCAAGAGGTTGGGTGATTCACTCAAAGTTCCCCAGCAAAATGAGGGATTCAACCTAAATCTTCCAAGTTGTTGGAATTAAATTTCAAGCTGTGTAACCTTTGCTCCAAAGACACCTCAGAAAAAAAATCGGTACTTTCCAGAGGGGGAAAATAATCAAGCCCACCCTCATTTAGTGAGCCTGTATTTTAGTGTATTTTGCAAAGCCTGGAAGTAAGCACCTTCCTGACGATTATGGCACTGAGAGAAGAAGAGGATTTTTCTGGAGTTGTGTTTTTCCCTGTGAAATGTGTGTCTGGATGAGGGAGAAAATTATAGAAAACAGCTGGGAGTTTAGCAGAAAAATGTATTGACTATGGTGAGCATATGATTATCAAAGGTTCATAACTCAGACAAATCAAACCCAATTTCTTTCAGAACAGTGAGAAGCACTTCTCAACAGTTGCTCTTCCCAGGCCAAATTTCATCATTTGGGAATGACACCCTGCGAGTACTTCTCATATAACAATAATTAAAAAAAGGTTTCTTATACTGTCTTGCCTGCTGCAGCCAACCAAACTGCCCTTGCCCAAAATTCCAACTATTCAGCTTTGTAGAGACACCCAAACCTGCAGAACTTCAGCTTGCCCAAGAGATGAATGCGTGGAAAAATCATGTGGAAATTCAGACACGGGGCTCAGGGGGAGCCACATTCCCTGTCTGACCATTCCCAGCTCCCTTCAGGCTCCTGCACTTGTTCCAGCTCATGGTTGTGACTTTCAGCTCTTCAGAGAGACAACCATTAAAACCAACATGTCATATGTTTGGCACTGGGCATGTTTGAATTGTGACCCATTTGCCTTCCAGGTACCAGCACAACAAACAGCAGCAAATGGAGAATCTGGGTAACAGAGAGAACTGGTGGTGCTGCAGAGCGGGACAGTGGGGATTCAACTGCACTGCCCACCTTCTCCAGGGTGAGGAAAATTGGCACACAGACCCTTCCCTGGGGCCAGTCTTTCCCACCACCGCAGTCCCATGCTGCCCAGGTTATTTTCCCTGCCCACTCCGTATCCTTTAGTTTTTTCTGGAGTTTAGAGGGACACCAAGGAAGACCAGGCTCAGCCCTGAGCCAGCCTAGGACTGATGGCCAGCCCTGGGCAGGAGGAGCAGCAGCTTCACCCCGTATTTAGTGGTGACTCCCAGGTCATTTCAAAGCTCAGGAATCACAGGCATGGACCTAAAACTGCACCAGAGCTGGTGAAAACACCACCTTGATTCCCAGCAAGGAGAAACCACCAGATTTCCCATTGCTCCAGCAGCCAAAGTCCTTTTCAATACATTAAGCACACGTGTGCACTGGGGAGGGTGCACTGTGCAATGTGCCCTGAACATCATCCTGTGCTCCCACAAGGACCACAGAGGGAAATAAAGGCTGGGAGAGCTCGGAAGGGTATGAGCACAAGCGATGCTGCTGCTCCCCAGGCTATGTGCTGCATCCTCCCCTGATATGTCAGACTCCATCCTGCAGTGAGAACCAGGCTGGTCTCAGCCCTTAACACATTCGTTCAGCCAAGCCATTCCTGGGAGAAAAATTAAACAAATACTCCAAGGTTCGCTACATCAGGCAAATAAATGACTTGCTGAAATTAAACAAAAATAAGAGATGTTTCTCCCTGCTTTCTTCATCTTCCCCTCTTCCCCTCCCCACGAATCCAACCAAGATTACAGATTTAAAAAGCACTTTCTCTTAAATGTGGGAGGAAGATTGCCTGAGCTCTCATGCGTTCACTGCTATATTGTATTGTTGCTGCTTTTAACATGTTTCGCTCAGTTAAATAGTAACTGATGACAGCTATACACTTAAATCCTTTGGTGTTTTTATCACGGATTTTATATATATCTCTTATAAAGAACAGCACACTGCAAGGCCTCTTACCATATCAAAAACAACAAAAAAGCACCCTATTTTTGTGTAAGGTATCAAAGCAATAACGCGTGCCCGTGCAGCAGAGCCAGCCTATCAGACGTTTATCGGGTTTTATTGGCCTTGGGCAACTCTGCACATGACGGTCTTTAGAGTGACATGGAATTTATTAAACTTTTCCACAGCCTGACAGTCTTCTCCCAGCTCGTCCCCACCCCCAAGCTCTTTTCTTTTGAAAAAATGATTTCTGCCAATCTTGTGCTTTTAACATTTTTTTTCCTCTCTTTTTATTTTTTCCCTCCTTTCTCTCTCTCTTTTTTTTTTCTTTTTTTTTTTTAATCGCTGCTTTCTGGAGTATGACTCCTCAAGCATCTGTTTAAAGAATACCATTAAGGTCCCACTGTAACAACGACAACAACAAAAAAAAAACACAGAGAGAGAAGCAGAGCAGCAGCCGCACAGCCCATTACTGCCTGGTTCAGCCTTATTGCACTACATTACTCGATATGACAAGCTCTGCATACATATCACACACACACCAAGGGTTTTTTCCCTTTTCCTGGATAGCCTAATTTAGGCTTTGTGTGGTGCCCTGCAATAAATTTCATCTTTCAGACAATAGCCCATTGCCTTCAGCTGCCTGTCCCTTCTTAGCCCAGCGCCAATAAAGCATCGCCTTCACTTGCCACTTCCCATCAGGGGAGTGGATCCTCCTGGTGATGCCAGCCTGTGCTGACAGGGTTAAGGTGCTGTCGGGGTTTCCATCAGGCTGCAGTGCCCTCCCTCTTTTCCCTGTCACCCCAAATTCCTGTCTTTTCAGCTCTTTGCATCTTGGCTGCAAACATCTCCAGCAGCCCGAGCCTCTGGCTGTGTGTGGGTGTGTTACACACATGCAGTGGGCAGTAGTGTCTGCACACACCAGTTCCACTTTATGTGTGTATTTACAAGCTTATTTGTTCCCATCTCCCTTCCTGGAGAAGGAAGGGAGAACACAGAACACGCAAAATTTGGCTGCAGGCTGGAAACAGCCTCAGATGGTTTGCAGACTCTGCTCAGCCAGTAGGTTGGTGCTTCTGCTCTCCTGCTCTTTCCTATTCTGCTTCTGACCCACTACTTGGCTCCTACCTGGAGCTGCATCCACCTCTGGGGCCTCCAACATAAGAAGGACATGGAGCTGCTGGAGCAAGTCCAGAGGAGACCGCAGAGATGCTCCAAGGGCTGGAGCCCCTCTGCTATGGAGACAGGCTGGGAGAGCTGAAGCTGTTCAGCCTGTAGAAGAGAAGGCTCCAGGGAGACCTTAGAGCCCCTTCTGCTGTCTAAAGGGGCTCCAAGAGAGCTGGAGAGGGACTTTGGACAAGGGCCTGGAGTGACAGGACAAGGGGGGATTCCTTTAAACTGAAGACACTGCTTATCTCCTCTTAAATCTCACACTCAATCTCTGGCATTATCATCATCTCCCCGTGTTAGTTATTACCCCTTATGACCAGCAATATGCTAACTGCTGCACAGCTCTCTGTAGGTCCTGCCCTAATCAGATGGCAATCTAATTTCTAAATATTGTCATTAGAAATAAGTACGTTCCCTTAGCAGAGTGCACCACACACGCTGCCCTTGCACCTTACATCTCCAGCTGCTGGGAAAAGAGCCCCACTCAGGGCTGTGCCTGGATGCTGACATCTTCCCTAAAAGAGGTTTTCCCCATCCTGTCTCTCTCAAGGGAGTTCCTTAACACTGCCTGTGCAACAAGTCCAGTTGATGGCAGGGGGAGAGCAGGGTACAAGGTGGTGTTTCCTCTGAAAAACATTGAGAAAATAGTTTCCTCATCCAGGAGGCTGCAAGAGTCACAGCCTGAGCTCAGGCTCGATGCTCAGACACCAGGACCAGGCAGCTTCCACCACTTGTCATAGGAATTCAGTATGGACTGTTTCTCTGCAATTTGCCATCAGGCCCCAAGCTCAGGGAGCCCTGGGGACACAGGTCAGCACGGCAGGTACTGCACCCTGTCAGCTCAGTGTGCTCATGATACCTGTCACTGATTTTCCTTACTGGCCCCTGGATGGGGCTTGTTGCTGGCCCTAAGCCCCAGGATGACTGGGGGTGTGGGTATGGGAGACTGATGCTACCTGGGGAAAACAGCAGAAATTATATCAACATCCTTTTTCGTGTAACAATCCTGCTGGTTTCCAAGGGTGGATTCTGCCTCCCCCCACTCCAGACATACAGAAGTATCTACATCTGTGCTCATCAGCACAGCTGCCTTTAGGAAAATGAGCACTTTTAAAGCACAATCCATCTGACCTATTTTCTGACATGCACCTTAGGATGAGCTGAACTGTGCACTAGCACTGCCTGGCAGCTGCACAGGGAGTCTGGATGGAAAGCTCAGCTCAAGATCCGAGTGTCATTACCTAGGAACACATCTCAGCTTCTACACAGAAGCCACTGCCAAAATTTTATTTACTACATTCATGCTCTTCCACTAAAACCCAGCTGTCTCACCTTGCAACCCCTCACTCACCTGCTTGTCATGAGAGATGAAGGTGATGCTTAAGGACAAAGCACATCTTGAGGGTGGCTGGCCAAGATGAAAAAGAGAGAGCTGAGAGGGGGAATAGATGATGGTGTGCAAGCCTAGAGCCACAGAGGTATTGACCTCCTATGATGTCATCCCTGTGCTGGTTTGCAAGTCCAGAACATGAATCCAAAAAGCAACGCGGCCCTTTAGCTCACCTAAAGCAGTAATTCCCAAATAAATGCTCCAGATATGAAGACCACAGCCCCCTTTGATTCAGAAAGCAAATGCATAACTGACAGTAAGCGACAACCCAGAGCTGCAGAATCTGCATGAAACCATAAAGCAGAAGATGCTCCTGAGAGCTCATCTTCCTGCAGAAGGAAACATACAGCGCTCAACTGGGTAGCTGAGCAAAAAGAGAAATACATAAAGCAGCATCATTAGGATGTAAATAAGTCCAAGGAGCCAGCACATCCCTGTCTAGCAGCAGCTTCAAATGAAGTTCTCACATTTTTCACCAAGCTACAAGCCAAAAGTGATAAGATAGAAAATAACCGCCCGTATTTGTGCCATTTCCATGGATTCCTGAGTTTGACAGTTGCAAGCAGAGAAACAACCCTTCCTGGCAGGAAAGCGAGTGCTGCTCCCTGGCAGGCCATAATGACACTTTGCAGTGGCCATGTCACATGGATGCTTTCCTGCCCAGGCCGGTCCCTGTCTACGCAGTGCCGTGATTTTTCTCACAGTGTCACATCTCCATGATTAAAATAGGCACTAATGGAACAACCACACTTTTAGTACAGCAGGTTTATGTCTGAAACGCTTTAATCGAACAGAAAGGAGCTGAGGCTGCTTCTGGGTGAGATCTGTGGGTGCTTTGGGTGCCCTGGGGGCCCTGAGATTGGGAGCACAGCCTTGCACTGCCCCTACGTGCCCCCTCCAGCACTGCAGAGGCACATCTGATCACAGAGAGGATCCTGTGCCTGTACATTCTGACTGAATGCCTGTGTTATCCCCTGACCAGTGTTTGCTGGACGATGGGATCTTCTCACCAAGTCCCAGGCCCACCTCTCTGTCCTGGTGGGGTGTGGACAGCCACATCCTTCAAGTACAGGGACAACACCTGCCAGTCTGGACAGGCACCAAGTGGAGAGGATGTAGAGCCTGCAAGTAAGGACAGATTTGCCTGGAGAAGGACTGTTCAAGGCCTCTTCCTCTACTAAGGGGTTTCAAATAAGGTTTGCAAATGGCACATACAGAAGCAGCTGAAGGGGCTGGTTCTACCTGGCAGTGGCTTCTGTGTAGAAGCTGAGATGGATTCCCAGTTCTGTTTTGGAGCTCTTCGCCCAAAGATGCTACATGTGTTGAGACACTGAACCATTTTAGAGGAGATGGGATGTTTAATGAAACCTGCACCCATGGATCAAGGTGGATCAAGGAGAAGGGAATTAGCAGCTACACTGCAGTCACTTGGCACTGGCAATGAGTGGGTATGAGCTGGATTTGACTCATCAATGGATCCTAAGGAAGTGAAGGATCCCCACTAGATCCTCCAGGAAGTCTCAGCCCAAATCACAGATGAGATCTACTGCAGCTTTCCCCGCCTCCTGCCTGCAGTCATGCCCCAGGGAGGTGGGAGATCCTTGCCCCTGTTGACCCTCCTGCAATGTCCCCTCCCAGCCCCCTGCCAGAAGTCAGAGTATCAGAGACTGATCTGCCTTGATATTTAACAGATCTCTCTCCACTGTGCATTTCCGTTATTAAATAAAGAAATAAACCAGCATCGCTTTGCCCTGGAGAAGCTTTCAATAAGATGGATAAATATATATAATTAGCCAAGGAGAGAGCAAACTCCAGTGAATACAATACACCCTGTGAGACAACCCTCCATTAAAAGCCTCCTTGTTTAAACTTCAATATTTTAGCAATAGTGACAAAGAAACATAGAGAAAAGCACTTATTTTTCACTTTTTATTTAATCCCATCGAAGAGGTTGATCAGATAATTCCCTGCCAATTTCTCATGCCTTGGATATCCCATCCCCTCTCCAAAAACTCAAGTTTTCCCAATTTTCCTTTCTAAGCTAGAGCCTAAAAATCTCTAGCACATATTTCCTCCTTGTGCAATCTGCAAAGTCTCTCCTAGAGCTTCTTGCTTTACTGGGCTGTCCTGGAGGATGCACAGTAGAGGAGGCCATGGGGCTGCACCCCTAAGGCACAGCACCCTGCCAAGAGCTGTGGCACAGGAACAGTGACATTAACACAGGGGAGCACAAGGCTGTCAGGAGGGACCTGGCCAACTACCTGCCCTGGCTGACAGTCCATATGACACTCTCAGGCACGTGGGGTGACTCTTGGGGATGGTCCTGTGCAGGGCTGAGGGTTGGACTCAATGATCCTTGTGGGATCCTTCCAACTCAACATATTCTGTCATTTTGTTATATATATATATATGTATTTATGTACCCATTTGCTGATCTGCTTTTCCAGCTTGGCCAGCTGCCACCAAAATGGCAGTGTTAAGCAGAGCAGGGGGAAAAATATCCCCACCCAAGGAGCCATCCTGGTGCTGTGCTTGGCACACGCTCGTGCTGAGCCTCAGTGGCACAGCAGCACGGCCGGGAAGGAGCTGCTCGACACACTCCTTATAAACGCTCTGTTTTCCGACCTAGAAAACAGGAAGAGCCCACTGCAAAAGGGAAACCGAGGGGTGAGAGCGGGAGGGAGGTTTGGCTTCTTGCATTGTTTCCTTCGGAGACGAGATCTGGACTGACTGCAAACATCCGTGTGCTGTGCTCCCGGGGGAACGCGACGCTGAGCTGATTCCTCCTGCCCTGGTAAACAGAGCTGCTGATGCAACCTCCAGCTCCCTGTGCTGCAGAGGCCCCAGCCAAGGCTGTGTCATTACCAGCAGCAGCCCCATTTTCAGAGCTGTTGTACTGAGCAGATCCAGAATATTTCCCCAGGGAAGAGGCAGTCATTCATTTCCACTGTCTGCTAATTTAAAAATGTGAATCTCCGTTCAATTCTGCGTGCCAGAACTCAGCCCTCGACATTTAGACCAGTGTGAAATTTAAATACAGATGATAGCAATGTTCTCAGGGCACAGCGAGGGGATCACTTGGTGGAAATGATGCTGCAAAGCCCAAGGTAAAAGAAGAAGGGGATTGGAAATGTATTCACTCAGTCCAAATAAAACGTGGTATCTGTGGCCCAAGCCTTGGGGTGCTCGAGATCCAAATCAGATATAAAGAACATGGACCCTTCTAGAGGAAGAAAATCAGGGATTCAAAGGTCCAAGGACTCTAGGTTTAAAAAATGTGTGGTTTTTTGGAGTCTAGCACAATAGTCCTGCCACTTTTTTAGAGAAGAGGCCACAGGTAAGGCTCATGTCTGTGAAGTCTCAACACACACAGCCCTCACCAACTCCTTCTTGCCCAGTTCTGGATCTGCTGTACGTAGAGAAGAAGGCAATTTCTGACATTTTAAGATCTCTATATATATAATCTCTAAGTGGATTATAATGACCCTAATGAAACAGAAGGATAAAGGCAAATACTCAGTATTTGTCCAAATCCAAATACTGGATCAACTGCAGTCCAGAATCAGTGCCCCTCCTCTTTTATCTTAGTCTTTATTGAGTTAAAAGTGAACCAAATATGGCATAAAACACTAAGCCCTTATTAGCTGGATTTCTGGTTTAATTTAGTTTACATTCTGAAGGATTTTCATGAAGTTGCACTGAAAATACTGCCATTTCCACCATGGTTTATCATTGTTATACTACCTCACAATTACCTGTCATTACAATCAAATTTATATCAGGACAAGAAAATGATTCCTCAGAAATTAAACAGCACTCCCTGGTGGGATAATTCCTTCTCCTGAACTTTCCAATAATGAAAACTGTAAGTAAATTTGCTGTAATTCAGACCACAAAAGACCCTCTACTGTTAAACCAAATTCTTACGTTTTTACTAGGACAATGACTTGACGTTCAACAGAAAATTCCCAAAGGTACCTAAAGCTGTAACTGGGTTCCTAAGACAAGGTTACAACATCCCCAAGGAAGTCAGGCTCAAACATCAGACAGCTGAGGTATTTCTGTGAATTCCTTCAAAGCTTATGAAATTAATGGCCTCTTGCAACTTTAGGCAAATAAATACCTCAGAAAACCTGCCTGTGCCTGTCGTCAGCTGTAACTGGAATCCCAGGTGTGGGGTTTTCCTGGACACACCTCCAGGGCTGGCTCTCAGGTGTAGATGGATCCATGGACAGCCTGGCCTGAGGCTCATGGTCAGCTGGGTGCCCAGCACTGTCAGGTCACACTTGGTCAAAGAAGACACAGCCAATGAGACCCAGAAAGTTTCAGTTGGGAACTCCCTTCGTAGCCTTACTAGCAGCTTATGACCTCTGTAATTTCCCCCTGCTGAAATGAATGTAATCCATGATTCTTTAATGGCCATTTTCCTGCAGGGATTTTGCAGTGGACTGAACGCTGGATAAACACCTAAATGGTGTTTACCCTCAGAGAGAGATTCATGTCGTGAGCTTTAAAAGTTACATGCTTGATTTCAACCTGGACTTGAAACCTCCCTTTAAAACCAAGAGAAACAAGAATTCCTCTGGAGTAATCGCTTTGATTTATCTCTGATGGGGATGAATTGCCCTGTTCCTACCAGTGACTAAGGGCAGGCTACACAACCAGCTCACCTTAATGCCAGGTTGCTAAGTCAGGGCAGATAGATGCAGACTAAGGAGTCAAAAAGCAGCCTGGAAGGAGTCTACAAAGAGTAGTTTTAGTGCAGACAGCTCCTGGACAAAGAACCTGTCTGGCCCTCCACTTAGGAGCCTACATTTTTTGTTCTTTGGGTGCACCAAAGGTGCTCTACTGAGCTATTCTACCTTGGAAACCTGAGTCCCAGAGGTCTGACAGGTTTTAGCTATCTTAACATGTGGTTTTATGAAATGTTATTTATCAGATACTTGAACATGCAGCTGTGGGAATACAACCTCTCTGGCCAGACACTCTGCTGGTCAGCAGGTCCCTGCCTCATCCCTTCCATGGCTTCACCTGGCACAGGGGCAGATCACTGGGGGACATGAGGCCATGCACAAAATGCAGAGACAGGCAGTCCTCCCGTGGGATTGAACTGCTGCTGCCCAAATGCCTCTGTGTCTGCATGAAGTGGGGATGAAGAACGGGTGAAATGACCTCCAGAAAGGCAAAGGAAACTATTTTCAGCTCTGAGCATCAGGGTATTTCCAAGGACAGAAGGTCCCACCCAGCTCAGAGCACTGGGTTGACTTGGGGTCTGTGCTTATTTTCAAGAAGCACTGAAAGAGGTTCCCTCTGGCAGCCTCTCCTGCCAGCCCCAGGTTTGGGTGTTCTCCCCCTTGGTTCAGACCCTGACACTGTTGTGGTTGCCAAGGCTTTGTCACACCTACTTTGCAGCGCCATGACATAGGTGTGCATACACACAACCATGGCCCCATGTGTTCACCTATCTCCATCAGTCCTCCTCTCCCTGCACCTCTCCTTCCCTCCCTGCCACTACAGGCAGCTGTGAGATGAACCCAGTTGTGGCCCCAGAAGACTTTTAGGAAGAAAGCTTAAAGACTACCCAGAGTTTCACAATTTTTTCCTCCAGAACAGAACTTCTCGCACTGAAAACAGAGCTCCTCTGCATGGGAACCGATTTGGGGGAGTCCAAACCTAGAGCAAACCAGAAACTGAGACTCACTGCAAAACCCACCACTTCTGCTTCAGATGCTCAGTGCACATCCCTGCCCTGGCTTTCTCTGACAGAAACATAGAACAAAAAACATATTTAAAACAATTGAAAAAAAAGAAAACCAAACCCTAACCCCTGCCAAAACAAGACACTCTATTGCACACACTTCTTCCCCTGGGGAGATGATGGACCAAAAAAAACCTGTGTGAGAACTGCTGGTCACACTGCTCAGGGTGTTGCAGGAAGAGCTCTGACGGCCTGTGGTGAATGATCCTGCAGCTTCTGTGCTGAGCCAACACATCAGGATCTTGTCCATGTGTGTTCTTGTGTGCAGGGACACTGCCTACACATCCATCCATAGCACAGCCTATTTATGGCACATCATCCAGGCACTCTGGTGTCACGAGATGGATCCCCCCTCACAGAGGGACAGGGTACCCAGGGAGGGATATGCTCTCTCAGCATCCCAGTGACTCCTTTGGGCTCCACCTGCACGCTGGGGCAGGAGCAGACCCTTATCTGACGGTGCAGAATTAGAGCAAACCTCATAATCCCCAGCCCAGCAAAGAAGGTCACACCAAGCGTTTTGGGTCAGAGCAGTTTACGCCCCGGCCTTTGAACCTCCCGCAGCAGCTGGGTGGGGCAGGAGTGTGGGTGTGTGGCTGTGTCACACCAGAGGCCCCAGGGCAGCCCCAAAGCACGGGGAGAGCTGTCAGGGAAAAGAGGAGATCAGATAACCACAGCAAGGGCTCCACCAGCCCCTTAATGCCTTTCATCCCTCATTGGCAGCCACTGCACTGGCACAAAGCCTCCACCCTGAGCCTCCTTCCCTCCTCATCCTCAAGCAGGACCATCTCAGCAGGTTTCACAGCCACGGAATCGTGGGCACCCAAGTTCTGAGTGGCTTCACATGTGTTGGAGATGCAACAGCACAGGGGACCTGTACAGCACCTGCACCCCCGTCCTGCTGTGTCCCCACTGCCACCAACTGAGCACCTCCTCCAGCCCCACCAAGCCCTTGCAGCATCAGTGCACCCTAAATAACACCAAGACCACCAATGAGGTGGCCCTTACTCCAGTGAGGTGGGCATGTCTTGGGGAGGGGGGATGCCTTTGTGACTCCCCCCCCTAATGTAGCTACAGCTCTGGAGTGCCAGGGAAACGCCAAAAACCCCGCTGGGAGAGGTGGTCCAAGGTGTTTGTGTCTTTCATGGTCTTATCTCCTCTTCAGTTGTGGAGCCGAGATGCCCTGGGTACCCAGGTCCCCTTCCAGGCCTCCCTGGGTGCTGTTAACCCCCCTGCCCACCCCAGGGCTGCAGCCAAATCCTGGCAGCCACCAGCATGGGAAATGTATGTCCTATGGACAACATTCAACTCCCTGCTGCTCAGTCCCATCAGGTGCTCCCTGGTTTCTGTCTCACAAGAGAGGGTGACTACCAGACCCTGATTTACCTTCTCTATGCCATTTACTACCTCCGTTTTTATGTGCATGGATCATATCCCCTCATATTTATCTCATCTTCAAAATAAATGTTCCCCCTCATCCTTCAGTCTCTGCTCATCTGCAAGTCTTTCCGTGTCTCCAATAATTTTTGTTGCCTATCTCTTGACCCCTTCTATTCCTGCTGTATCTTTTTGAGATGGATTGACTAGAATTGAACACGCTGTTCCAGGCAGGACCACAGCAATGATTTATGTGTTGGCATTATAATACTCTCAGCAATATTTTTAATCCCGTTCTCCCTCAAATTTTCTTTGCTTGTCTGGTGGTGTCTGTACACAGAGCGTTGAGATTTGCACATAGGTGTGGAGAATAGAGATTTGCACATGATGTCTTTGTTGATGCTGCTCTCCTCTTCCCAAACATTTACTAATTTAGACCTCATCACGCTCCCAGTGCTCCTTCCCACCTGCAGCACATTTTACATTTATCTCCTCTGCTCACCAGCACACTGCCCTGCCCTCCAGCTTTATTAGAGAAAACCCTTGTGAGATTTTCCACCCCTTCTCTTGGCTAAGCCAAAGATTCCTCAGGCACTTGCAAGTTTTGCTGTTCATCTGTTCACCTTTTTTTCCCCCACCTCATGAACAAATATATGATGTAGCACCGTGTCCTGTCCCATTCACATCCCCTTGGCATCCTGCTGGTGTAACTTCAGCAAAATTCTTTTTCCTGTTGGCTTTCAGATGGTTCTTCCTCCCAGCAGCAGCAGCCCCTTCTCCCAGTGCTCCCATAATCTTGCCTTCAGTCCAGGTTGCACAAAGGACATTGATATTTCCCCTGGAGAGCCCAAAAAGTGGAGGCTGAAAGGTTTTCCTTCCTCCCAGGGATAAAAGATCTGAGATAGAACAAAGACAAAGGATGGGAAAGAAGGTGGGAAACACTAACCTGGGACCCTGGACTTGGGCTCCAGCTTCCCTGGAGAAAACTACCACAGCAATAAAGCACAGGGGAAAGGATCACAACCATCTGGGGCTAAATAAATCCATTCTCCAAGGAAAGTCCTTCAATGCAACCACCTATCACATCTCTGAGTCCAGGCAAGGGCAGCAGATGTATGTCCACACTACAACCAATTATCCTGCCAGCAAGGGGGTCCCTGTTCCTGCTGGGCAAAGCTGGGAGCAGAACTGGCTGCTGGAGACACATCTCCACGCCAAGCTCTCTGCATTTTTCCAAGAATTGAAAATGTGTTTCCCCCCTCACCAGACATGTTTCTATTCAAATCAGCATCAGCCATTCTGCAAGATATTTGCCTTCCTGCATTTATTTTCCAATAACAAAGCTGTCCTCAGCTCTTTAGAGCTGGTATTTTTATTTTATTTAGTTAATATTTTTAAACATTACTACTGCTATAATAAATGTTAACTATTTGTGCAGAGCTCTCAGTGCCTTGGCAGGGGCCTTTATATGTGCAAAATAACAGCAAATCATACTAAATAATAATAATAAATTATTATGGTTGATTACAAGGGAATGTGCTACATTTTTATAAGCTCTAGACCACCTACAGCTCACAAAATATAATGGGAAACATTAAGCCTTTAACTGGTTTTATACATTCCCTTCCCCCGCTTCCACTCCCCATGTTCTGTAATAGATTTACAAACAGTGTAAGGGGTGGGGGGGGAAATCTTCCCTTATAAGAATAGCATCAAAATTCTCCTCAGCTTTCCAGCTGCTGAGTGTTTCTGAAGCCTTCAGTGAAATGCAATTAGTATCTTTTACCGCCTGCCTTCTGGGGATACTGACATTATTATCTTATTGCAGTTTCACCTTGACATGCAGATCACAAGGCAGCGAGCTGGATTCTGTCTGGAGACGCCTTGAATTGTGGCATTGCCCCAGCTGGCTCAGCGAGTTGAGAGAGGAGAAGGAGGGAAAAAAGGAGAGAAGAGCCATTTTCTCCTCCTATGGATCTCAGCTTTTTTTTTTTTAAAAAAAATCACAAATAAATACAGGAAATGGGAACCGTGGGGGGAAAAGTGGGTTTCCCCTTATCTCCAAGGAGGACAGGGATGGCCAAGGGGGGATCTGTTCTGTGCCAGCCTGGAGCTGCCAGAGCAGGTCTGGGCTTCCAGCAGGACCCGCTCCCCTCCCCTCCATCTCCCAGCAGGTTTCAATTCCATATGGACACAATCCCAGATCTCTGTATTTCACTGCACAGGGGAAAAGAAAAAAGAAGAAAAAGAGAGGAGGAAAACCCTCATCATCAGAATGACTTTACATATTCTCAGAAATGATCAGAGGGACACAGGTGCCCCTCTGTGCCTGCACAGGTAAGTTTGTCCCTGTGCAATGCTGAGCCATCCGATGGGAACAGCTGCAGCCACACAAATCTCTCCTCTGAGGCTTTTTGTGATTGGCAAAACACAACATTAACCTTCAGACTGTACTGCCTGAAAGAACAAGCTTTCCTCTTTTTCCTAGGCAGCGTTTCTCCAGCCCCCAGAGCAGTTTTGGGGAAGCCCTGAGCCTGTGTCTCCCCATCCCTACAGCATCTGGGGTGGGGAGTGGCAGCTTGAAACCTGCCTTGGAGACAGTGAGATGGGTGAAATGGGGGGCATTTTGGAGCCCACTCCCATGTGCATGGTGTCATCTTAAACAACACAAAACCTGGAGCCAAAGCATTCCAGTGACTTCCAGTATTCTTGAATTAAACCAACCACCATGCTGTTAATTTCACTGAAGACTGATGTATCCATTATCACAGTTGGGAAGCAATATTTAGCTGGAATGCACAAAATGGATGGAAGGAACCTGGGTGGTTTCACCTCCCACAGGTCTGATGTGATGTGATGACCCCTGTGTTTGTCAGAGGAGCCACAGCTGGAGATGTGGTTCAGGTGCAAGACCTACACTGGAGCTGCAGAAACTGTGTTGTTACAAATGGAATCAGCAGAAAATCCAACCTGTCCTCTGCCTTTCTTCAGCCCATTCTTCTCTCTTATTACTCTTAATTAATACTAATTCTCTGCATTCAACTCTAATGGTCTCATACCCCTGAGAAACCATTATGTGATAATGTTCATGTATTCAGATCTCTCTACCCCTAAGAGGGATGAGATGAGGCCTGGAAGGATTGGCACCCAGGGACATCCCTCCAGAATTGCCTTTCTCATCTGTGAGTTCTGGTCTTTTTAACTCCAGTGGGAAGTTATTAATTCCTGTGCTCCATCCCTCTAATCATCCTGGTGGTCCCTCCTCTGGCCTTGCAGGGAGGGTTGGAACTACCTGGTTTCTTAAGGTCCCTTCCAACCCAAACCATTCCATGATTCTATGAAATGGGAAGAGCACCATTTCCTGGTACTTGGTTCCTTCCAGTTCCCACCAAAACCCACCATACCCAGAGAGGTGGAAAAACAGGACTGACAAACATTCAGAACCTTTCCAACCTCCCACTGCCCCACCTGCTGATGTTAGATTGGCACTGCAAAACCCAGCCCACCGGTGTGTCTGCTCAATGCAGCAGCATCACATCCATTTCAAAATTACACCTCTTCTTCAGGATAGATTATTAAAAAACAAACCCCAAGTCATATAAATCTCAACTGAATGAAAAAGGAGCTCCCTGTCACTGCCAAAGTCCACAGTGCCTCTCTGGAGAGGACCTGAGAAAAGCCAGGTACCAGGCAGGATATTTGGTGTCCTAATGCACTGTTTCAGAAACACTCTCAGGATTAGGTTTGTAAGCACCCAAGCATCACCCCAGCTCCCTTTTCTTACCTCATGATGGTTGCTGACAAATAATCACGATAGCCCAATCTATAACACTCTCATTTTTCCATACAAGTGGGTCTGGGATTGTAAAAGAAGTGCCATGCAAGGAAATCTCACTGTCTCTTGGAATGTTTGTTGTTTTTTTCATTTAAAAATATTTGGAAAGAAAGGACAGTCAAATGAAGAAACAAATACTAAATAAACCTCCTTGTCTCTCTGATGCTAGACTGGCACAGGCAGCTTGTATGAATTAGTGATTCCAAAGAGCAACTGGCTGATTTCCAAGGGAATAGGGAGAGAAGGAAGAGAGGAACAGCAGTAATTTATAGCTTAACCCGTTTGTATTTTCTCTTTACAGCTCTCATCTGGATTACAGAATGCAGATTATTTATTGTATTTTATTGGCAAACCCTTTCATTGCTCTGATATGTGAAATTCCTGGTACCTTCCAAAATCCCAGTTTTGCAGCTAAGGGGCTGCACCCCTCATGGTCTTACTTCAAAAGGTGAGTGCCCCTCCAAAACCAGAGTGGGCACCTTCACCTTCACACCACCACAGCACAGACCCCATCTCTCAAAGGCACCATCACACAGATCTCCTGAACTATTGTTTTCCCCTCTTGTTGTGATCATCATGTGAATGCAACACAAATGTAAAAGGACACAGCTGGTAGTTGAGACTGTTACTTTCAAGATTCCAGAAGAGGATCAAATGAAGGAGAAAATTAAATTAAAAAACCAGCACTTAATTATGTAGGCTGCTTTTGTACTCGCTCCTTCCTCTATGTAGCAGTTTCCACCTGAAAATCTTTAAGTGCTTTAGAGCTGATAATTAAATCTCGGAACTACTGCAGAGAAGGATGCAAGGGAAAGCATATGCAGTTCACTTGATCTTGTCTGTTTGATTATACATTAACTTTGCATCTCTCCAGACCTCTGCTCTGCCAGGACACTCCTTGCAAGCTAACTTAAGGTCTGTGCAAGTGCTTGCGAGGATGTTCCTCAGTGGTGGAGTCTGTTAAAAGGGGATTTGGACACTGGATGAGGTAGGAGCAGGGATGTGTGGATGATTGTCCTGGACACCCAGGCCCATGTGCTGGGAGTGGGGAAAGTGTCCTGGGGCAACCACAGTTCCAGGGACCTCCCTTCTCTGGGCATCCCACCTGCACCAGCAGAAAAGTGCTACTCCCCCAGCATTTACTGTGTTCTGTGGAGATTGAACCTTTGTGGTTGCAAAACCTGTCAGGGCGATTTCAGCTTGGAAAACCATATCACCTCCCTTACTCCATTTGGGATGTTGGAAACCAGCAGCTGGATCAGAGCACCAAAATGGGGACCACCAAGAGCCGAGTTCATCCCCCATCAAAGCAGTCCACGTGGGATGATACTCAGAAATGCCCATAATCACATAGACACAGGACTTGGTAACACCCCTGTTCCAGCACACAGGCTGCTCACACTTGAGCCTCTCACTTTGAGCTGAGCAACTCATGGAGCCAAAGACTTCACGTCAGGGAGGACTCCTCTATCAGGGCGGATCTCACCCCTGTCAGCAGCCCTGGAGCTGGGATCCACCCTGCCAGGACAGCCCTTTTGGCAGAACAGCAGCACCCAGGCTCCCTGTCATCACCACATTGCTTCAGAACAGACTGGCTCGGTGGCATTCGAGAAGCTGCTGAAGAGCAGCTTCAGCATAATGTGGTTTAAGATGTTATTTTCGGAGAGCAATGAAAGCACAGGGCGATGCTCATCTGGCAATCAGAGGCATTAGCAGGAGTTCTGGCAGTGGATCCCAGAGATGACGAAAATGGAAATGTCCTTGAAAGCATAATCAGAAATTTGGTTGGCACAGGTGCTGTTGCAACACCCAGACAGCTGTAAAAGAGGGGGATCTTCTGGGAAAGTGCAGTTTCATGGCATGAGAAAGCCCAGCTCGTGTTTTCAGCCTCCTGATATGAAATCATGATTGTCTCTCCTGGGTTGCTGCTCCTGCAGGAGCCTCTTGGGAGGCTGAGACAGAGAGAACACCAAGGTGCCTGCCTCTCCTCCTGCATTAGGTCAGATGGTGCTCTGCAGCTCCCTGAGAGCTGGGGAATCAGCAGGGCTGGTGCCTGAGCTCAGAGAGGACATGGCACAATGTGGAGAGGAGGAAGACACCAGCAAGTGACCCACTGCCCAGTGTGGGTGTGATAACACCCTGGCTGCAGGATCCCTGCCCCCGCAATTCAGCAGCTGAAAGGATGCACTGCAGTAGCCCCAGTATTCTCTAACAGCAAGGAAATACTTCAGGAGTCAACAGACACTTGACATTTTTAATAGCCCAGGAAGGTTCTGTGGTTTTACATTTTGTTTTGGATACCAAAGGCCTGATTTTTTTCTTTTCCTATTTATTCCAAGTAAAGCAGGAGTAACCCAGCAGGATCAGCTGAGCTGGTCAGGAAGGTGCTTCTCTGTGCCATAAAAGTGCTCATATTGAGACAAAAGCCAACGTTGCAATTTTGTGTGTAAAACAAAATGTGAAAAACAAAATATAAAACCAGAGGGGAGAGAAAAGAGCAATTAGTATTGCTAATGAGAGTCTGTAAGCTTTTTAAACATGACTATAATATATTTAAAATCTGATCGTAGAGAAAAAAATCTGGAGTGGGCTAAGAATGTCAGAACAGATGTTGTTCCTCCTCCCTTCAGAGAAAAGTTTTGCCAACCGTTTTGACATAAATTTTGCTGAGCTCAGTGTAATTCTATAAAAAAACTCCAGGTGAATTGAAACAACCTTTTCCCCTGGAAGCTGTTCCAACAGCTGAGCTCCCTGAAGGAGCCCTGGCCCAGGGACATAGCCCAGGAGCACTGGGGATGTGGGGCAGAGGGACAGCAGCTTCTCTGCTCAGAGCACCTGGGGCAGTCCTTATAGGACTACAGGAACATTTTTCCCAGACCCACCTTGACAACTTTAGGTTTGGGGTTTTTCAGTTGGATTTTTGTTTGGTTGGGGTGTTTTTTTCCCCTGCCCTCAAACACAGTTTTTGTGTTCAGGATCAGCTGGAGGGACACATCAGCCTCCTGGATGCTTTACAGTCAGAGGAACTCTGTCCATACCTGGGGAACAAGATCAGGAGACCAAGCCTGACCTCCAGCAGCCCTGCAGGGATCATGCCTGTTGTGCTGTGTCTTCCTCCTCCACACATCCCCACGGATGCAACTGAGCTCCTTCCCACACCCTGCTGGGACTGGGCTGCCATGGAGAGAAGCAGGAGAAGAGGCAACTCAGCCCTGCCGGTGCCAGCAAGGAGGGTCTCAAAAAGCAAGAGCCCATCAAGATAAAACTTTACAGCATTTGGGTTGGAAGAGAGAGGAGGGGGAGTAAGGATGTGTGTAACAGAGAATTTAACTCCCAAATGGAGTCTCAGTTCAGTTGCACCTTTACCCTGACAGTGAGGTACAAAATCCCTCCTGCAGCTGTGTCCTGCACCACATTCACCTCACTGATGGATGGAGGAGGGGGGGACCTGCAGACCTGCCGGGCTCACACGGGCTCACACGAGGAACCACAGCCCTGGGTCTCTGGTCTCTGCTCTCAGGGTCATCCGTGTGTTTCCACCACCCAGCAAAGCCCAGGGCACTTCCACCAGGCAGGCTGGGAATCAAACCTCAGGCTCCCAAGCAGGAAAGTTGTCCACAAACTGGTTACAGAGATGGCCCTGGCTGAATCCTTTCAGAGGCAGGTTATCCATCTGCCTTCCCAGGAGGGGTTTCTGCTGGAGGGTCTGGAGCTGGTGCAGATGTTGTCCTGCAGCCCAGCCAGATGTGATTCCAGAGAAAGCAGATTTCGGTGTGCCCAGGGGGGTCCTGCTACATGGGTGACTCCCTGAACGGGGTGGCCCAGATTCTCGGGCAGGCCTCCTGTGTCTCGGTGATAATATTTGCACCATTTGGGTTTGAGCTGATAAGACAATCCATGATTTTAAGCACTCATGACTGCCAGCAAATATAGGAAATAGGTAGGGCTTATTTGCCAGAGCATTCAGCATTTGCTACAGAGGTTTCACTCTTTCTCCACCCAAGATACCCCAGGAAGAAAAACATAGATAGCAGAAGATTTAATCATTCCCATGCTTAAAGACAATATGCTTTTTAATGCCCGGCAGTACCACCTTGGGAGGCATTTTAATGCCAATTACAGCTGCCATTCCGCAGCACAGCCCCAAAGTCCCCCTTTTCCCATCACAGCCCTGATGCAAAGAGCCAAGGAGCCCATCTGAGCAGGGCCAGCCCTGAAATTTCCACTTCTCCAATGAGACCAGCCCCTATTGTGCTCCCAGACTCTCTTGTGATGTAAAAGGGCGATAGATAAAAATAACTCCGACTCCATTGTTCTGCTATTTATACACTGAAAAGTCAACAGCATAAAGGCGACCAGCCCTGGGGCTGAGCGAGAGTTGATGACCCTGTTCCGCCCGCTTGTCCTTGTAGGTGCCATGGGGGGAGGACCGTGGGGCAGAGGAAATCAGGCTGTTTGAAGATAAAGAGGCTTTTCAAAAGCCCAAAGGGCAGTTCAGCATGTAGCTCGCAGGGTAAAGAGGCCCATTTGGGCCATTGTGTTCCCAGTGCCAAGCAAGTCCATAACAAAGGCTGGAGTCAGCCCTTGGTGGGGGGCTGTGTTTGAGAAGGACCCGAGCTATCAGCTCCAGAGCACGGGTCTTCGGGGGGGACAATGAATAGAAAATCTCCATCCGAAGAGACAGATGGGTCTGAATACAGATGCAAAGCGACCCTCACCGCAAGGCCATCAAAGAAACCACTCTTTCCAGACCTAAAGTCTGTAAGATAATGGGGCTTTTCAGGGACATAAGAACTGAATTTCCTCCTTGTCATGCATTAGCCACAGGAAACAAAACTGATCTGCCAAATCTAGCTTTGTAAAATGCCCCTGATTTACTAAGCAACAATTTTATGTGATCATTTTATCAGGGAAACGACCTTATTCGGTGGGTTTAGTGCGGCAAAAGGCAGGTGAAGCTGGTAAAGCATCAGCGTCTGGGCAAACTGAGCATCCCCTTAGCCTGGCTGGGAGTTACCCAGTGCTTGGTTCTGCAAAACAACCAACTACAGAGCATCATCCTGAGAGACAAAGTGACCAGCCAGGTGTATCTGCAGGATTCACTGGGAAGAACACATCACCAAAGTGAGAATTAGGCAGGAAAATTCATTTTAAGAAAGGGAAAACATGTTCAGCTGATACAAAAACCGTTCAGAATGAAGGGATGAGCTCTGCTCATTTACTTTGAAATTCTCCATTTGCTACTGCATGCTAATTATCCACCTTTCTGGTTTGGGGCTTTTGTTTTTTGTTTGATTTTTTTTTCCCCGCACTGGAAAATTTTGTTCATCTTAAAGCCAAATAAATGCCAAGAAAATCCTGCCACCCACTACATTTATGATCAAAATAACAATTTCTTTTGATAAGTTCCAGCAGTTACAATGAGCCAGAGAAAATGTATTCAGTGAAGATCACTCACTGCTGAATACTTTCCCCACTTCTTCCCTCAAATCGGTGATGTCTTTCTTTTTAAACTTGTATAAGCAGGGTACTTTTTAATAAGGTAATTTGTACTACAAACTCCCGAAAAAATGTTTTGATTTTATTTTATTGTGATTCCAAAAGCCCCAGTTTTGAAACACATACAGATAAAAGTGCTTTGAGGATTTTATTTCTGTGCTTCCAAATTGCTCACTAGAGAGCCAAAAGTCACTCTTAGCCTCTCAGTCAAGGTCTGGGTAAAATTTACACCCTTGCACAGATAATCAGAGTTGTCAAGTTATTCCATAAAAGGCAGGAAGACCTGTGATAATATTTTCCAAAATACTGATATTACATGCTCTGGATTCTGCAGAGCTTTATGAAGGATTGAAGCACAAATTTATCTGTAAAAGAGGAAAGTTTTACTCTATTTCTGAGCAAAGTGGACTGGAATAGAGGAGCATTTGTTGCTCTAAGAAGGTCCCAACCAAAATGGTGTGAAGCTGAGTTATTTGGGCTGAGGACAGAGCTCCATCCCCCTGCTCTCCTCCAGTATGGCCAGGCCAGGCTGCTCCTACAAAACACTTTGTCACCCTGTTGTCACTTCACACCTCTCATCCTACCAGTCTTCATTTGTCTGCTTCACCCATCTGCTCCCTCCTGACATAAAGCAGGATGGATGTCAGAGGGAAGGGCTTTCTCTGCAGGTATTTGTTCACAGCATTTATTGAAGGCACCTAATTTGGGGTCCTTACCCCAGTGCAAACAGCCACACAAAGCCACCCTGAGCTTCCAGGTCTAGGGGAAAACATTTGGGGTGCTGGATGGCTGAAACATCAGGATCCCAAGCACGTACCTGGACCACCCTTTCCAGAGCTAAATCCTGAGTTCTGACTTCCTCCATTTGGACTCATCCCAGGAGAAAAGGAGTTTGGTTTTCGGAGATGTAGAGCAACCTCCACCCCACTGATGGGAGTATCATGAGCTTCTGGAGCCCAGGCCATCAGTGTCCCAACTGGGGGACCCCGTGCTGAGCCCTGATCCTGCCCAGCAAGCAAAAGTGGGAACAAGTCTTGCTCTCCCAGGGGGCACAATGGAGGGAGGATGATGCCTCACTGAGGGAAATCAACCATTAGTGGCCCCAGACAGGGCAGAATTCTTCCACCCTTGGCAGGTAACCTGAAACTAGAGTCCCAAACTGAACTTGAAGAGGCAGAAATGTGGATTATGCATCTGAAATGTCACAAGCCCTGTCTTCCAACATCATGTCAACACCCCTAATTCTATCACCAAGCACCTCAAATTTTGGCAAGATTATAACTTTGCTTCTTGTCGCCATTCTTTATAGGAATAACCAAACTGGATCACAGAAAGTGCCTCGTTTAGTCTTCAAATGCATTCCCTTTCCCCTCCCACAGGGATCCTTTCAACTCTGTCGTGCCCCAACCCTAATCCCCTGCACGTGACCTTTGGGAAAGTTATTCTGAAAACATTATCAGCCCTCTGGAAACACAAAATGCAGTATCTGAACCTGATCTCAACGACATTCATCTTACCTAATACCTAATATTCATCATAGAAGATGATGATGGAGCTGGACCTAGGGCTCCTAACTGGAGGCTAGAGGAGAAGTTGCTGGGTAAGTAATTAAGTATAAGGTGGCAAAAGCCATCCCAACTGGTCCCAGTACTTTTCAAAGACCAAAATGGGTCTTTTCCCCTTATTAGGCACCCATCTGTGTCACCCAGCTCTAATTAAGCATCTGCTCTCCAAGAGGCTAACAAGTTCTTTTGCTGATAATCCCAACCAGCTTGGCAGCATTATTTATAACACACAGCCCCTGCTCCGGTCTGAGTCGCTTCATTGTTAGAATAAGATGTAACTATATCATTATTTTAGGAGACATATAAAATATAATCCAATTATATGGTGGATACGTGGAATTCCCAATGATTTCAGAGCACGCTGCTTTATTCAGGAGGGGGGAAAAGATTTAAAGAGACAGGTTGTCACTGGGCATCAAAGGATTTGGGATGATATTTAGGATAACAGTTTATAGACATGGAGCAAATCCTATTATAATGCCACATGGCCATCAGGCTGTCACAGTGGCAGGTACAGTCTGAGCAAAGATGCCAGCCAGGAGTGTGGTCATCTGAGAGATGCTGCACATTATAGCCTGTGTGTCCTGTGTCTGATGGGGAATTGGCAGGTTTTGTGTGTATCAGCAGCAGAAATATCTCAACATCCTCTGTGTTACCCTCTGCTCCGTGGTGTCCTCACTGCCAGCTGGATCCAGGGATATGGAGCATCCTGATCCTAGAAGGGGTGAGTTTGAGTTTACCCTGCAATCCCTCAAGGACAGGGCAGGGAAAGAATACAACCAGAGGGGTGAAAATGGGCATTTACCAAAGCATTTGCTCCAGATCCCTGACCTGTGCAGGACCCCAGCGACTGCCTGTCAGGCAACCTCAGTTTGGTCCAGAGTTCTCTTTGCAAAAGGGTCAAGGCAAATACTGTGACAAGGACCCTCTCCATGGGCTTCACCCAGGTTTGGTTTGGGCCCAGCAGCCCCAGGAGGAATGGAGAGGAGAGCTGGGAGGATGGCAGTGCCCGAGGAGCCAGCTGTGCTCAGAAACCACTCAGAGCACTAAGTTTGGGGCTTTTTTGCAAATGGCTCGTGATCAACACAACTCCAAGGCTTGTGAAAGTGTAAAACTGATCCCTTGCCCAGATACCACGAGAACTCTCAAGTGCCAGAAGATCAGAAAACAGAGTGGATGGATGGACGGACATGTGTCACCACAGTGCCAGCCTGGGCCCGGAGCTGCTGGGGGAACTGCAAAATTCGGTGCAGCATTTGCCAGAGTTGCTGTGGCTGAGCAGGGACTCACAGCCCCAGTGCTGCTGCACCCAAGGTGCTGTGGGGGAACATGAACCATCTCCACCACCTCCCTCAGCCTCCAGTCAAACAACATGTTCAGCAAAGAAAAGCCATTTCTGCCTCCCTTTGCTTTTTTCCCTCTTTTTTTGCTCTTTCTCCTCAGCAGCCCTCACAAGTTTACACTTTTACCTACTGACAGTAGACCCCCCACAGCAGCACCCATTTCTGCTCTCCATCCACCTCACTACACCTGACAGCTGTATTTTGGGTCCTTCACAGCATGTGGGACCCTGCCATGGTGGCACCCATGTCCCCAGAGAGGTGACACACACTGAGATGCCATCCCACCGTGGAGGAGGAGGATGAAAGGAATTTAAAAAAATAAATTTGCTGAACAGGAGATACTTTCTTTGTGTGCAGACCCTGGGGAGCTGAGAGAACTAGCAGCAGGAATACAAAAGAACCCTGGATAGTTTATAAAACAAAGGAGATCCATTGAAGTCTCAAAAATCCAGCCCAGTAGCCTTGAAATTAAACCCAGCCTTGCTGCTGCCAGCTTGTAAGGAGAGTGAGGATGCCTGCAAGTTACCAGCAGTGACAAGATTTTTTTTTCTCTTCTGTTTTTAAAATACATGTTAATCCAAGCAGAGCAATGGCAGTAACACCCACAGCATCCTCCCCTGGGGAAGTCCCGGGAGTAATTTCCACCTTGTAAGTCTGCCTCCCACTAGGAGCTCCACAAAGGGAGACAAAGACCTAATGCCCAGGTCGTGCAGCCCCCAAGCTTCAGAGGTTTTTGGGGCCCTGCAGGGCCATTGAGAGTAAATGAGGTGCAGCCATGTGCCAGCAAGGTCCAGCTCGAGCCTCAGCACAGGAACATTCCTGCAGCAGCCAGATGGGCGCAATAAAAGGCTCATTAATGGGGATCGTTGGACCTCAATTTCAGATGGCTGGATGAAACCTCCTCTGTAAGTATCATTATTATGGCACTCTCAATCAAGTCAAGCAGCTTTATGACAAAATCAAAAGTTGTGATCCAAGCAGGAGAGGGATGGGCTAAGCAGCCTGTTTATTTTCCTTTGGGTTCACGGCGAGGACCCAGCAAGCTACCAGGACACAAGAATGATGTTCACATCCCTTGAGCAGCTGGGGACAGCTTTAAATGTCATCTCAGCCCTCTGCCCTCTCAACCCCAAACCTCTCTGGTCCACAGTGGGATTATACAGATACCAGTGTGCTGCTCTGTGGATCAGAAACAAGAGGGGAAAAAATCTCATAGAATCATTAAGGTTGGAAAGGACCTCTAAGATCACTGAGTCCAAGCATTAACCCAGCACTGACAAGTCCACCACTATGTCTCTAAGCATCACATCTACGTGTCTTTTAAAATCCCTCTGGGAATGGTGACTCCACCACTTCCCTGGGCAGCCTGTTCCAGTGCCTGACCACCGTTTTGGTAAAGAAAAGTTTCCTACTCTCCAATCTAAACCTCCCCTGGTGGTTCCCTCTTACCCTATCCCTTTTCCATGGGAGAGGAGATTGACTTCTATCTGTCTATCTGCCCTTTCAGGGCACTGTAGAGAGTGAGAAGGTCCCTCCTGAGCCTCTTTTTCTCCAGGCTGAGGCCCCTCCAGCTCCCTCAGCTGCTCCTTATCAGACTTGTGCTCCTGGAGGTGGAATCCCTTTGCCCATATCTGAAACACTGCTCACTGGGTTTACATGCCAGGATCATCTGCACTTGTGATGAGCTCAACACGAAAACATCATTTGGAAGGTGTTACGTGTTCAGAGCTGCCTGTACCATTTCCCTCATTAGACACAAGATATTAAAGTAAAGGCCCTTCACAGTCAGGGCTGGACATGCATAAGACAAGAGATGAAAAGACATAGAAGAGGCTGGGGAGAGCCATTGGCCAAAGCCAGCCAGTCCCCATCCAGGGATATGAATAGCAACATCCCAGCCATCTGCTGTGATCTTCCTACAGAGCACTTCATGCTGCATTTGCTCACTAAAACTTCTTCCAGATACCTTTTTCCATCAAAATCCTTTTCATTGAGTTGCCCTCCCCTGTCTCCACAGTATCTGCAATTTTCCCATTCCATGTGTGGCAGTTTTGTTCCATTGAGCTCCACAGTGTTCAGATGCCACCAGAGAGAGCTGCTGCTCACAGGAGGAACTCCCAGCTCTCACCTGTAATCCCAGTCACTCATTCCTTGGCCAAAGGCCTGATCCTTCTGCCTGTCCTTGATATGTAAGGCACCTCCCAAAATGGAGGAGCAGGGTGGTTGACCACCAGGCTGGGGGAGGAGGGTAACTCAGCCTGGCTGGTGTCCTGCTGGGATGGCAAAGTCCACCATCCACCACCTCTGACTCACAGCTGCGGGTCAGCAACACCACATGGCACTCGAGGACCTTTGGATTTGGGGACGTGACTTTCATTTCTGATGTGCGTCTCAAACCATGGATTTCTGGGCTCCCCTGCCAGCACATCTCTGCTGTCATCTCCTCTCCAAGGTGGAAAGCTGAGCTGTGGGGCTGCAGAGCTGCTGCTGACTGGCAGGGAGGGAAAGAGATCAGAAGATCGTTCTCTGAAGAATTAAGATCCTAATCTGCCTTAAGCTGCTCAGCGCTGCCACCGGCCCTCCTGAGGCAGCATCTCATCTCATCCCATCGGCAAGGACAAGCAGATGAGGCAGAGGGAGGCGTAGCCTGGCATGGGATTCACAGCCACAAAACACAGTCTGGCAACATAAAGATCAAGCCTCAATTAGACTTTGTCCTTCATTATGTAGTTTGCTGTTGCCTCGGCTCATTAAAAGCCAGCTGCAGGTAGGAGGAAGCATCAGAGGGATTATCCAAACCGCAGCTGTGTGAGGAGATTTGATATCTCTCAGCAGCATCAGGCACAAGAGCCAAAGTCTCTTCCTCCTCCTTGCAAAAGCTGCCCATCCCCTCGAGCACTGTGAGGACATGAGGATCCTGCTTCCATTGCAGCATTACCTGGGAGTAGGAGCACCCACATCTCTTCTCTTTTGATGGCATTTATTGCACCAAGGAGATACCACAGCCCAGAGCAAGGCTGAGCCCTGGGGCTTTTAAAATCCCGAGGCACAGGCAGACAAGGGGAAAATGGGTCTGATCATGAGCCTCTGGCTAAGCACCCCATCATGCTGACAAAGACATTCTGGTGAGGAACAGGGGTGGTATTTCTATGCTGGCCCCAAGAAACAAAGAAGCCTTGCAGGGTATCACTGATGCTGCAGGAAGGCACACTGGACATCCCTGCCCCGTGGACACTGATGCTGTGTGGGTTTTGTACTTCCTTCAGGGCAGTTTCATCCCAACCAGATTCCTTAGCTGTCACTGCAGAAATTTACTCCTGGCACTGGGCAGAAGGGTAATATCTATAAGCTGGGCAAGAGGAGATGACAGAGGGCTGTTCTGCAAGTCTGCTACGTGCTCCTCTTGCAGCAAGTGGAGGCTCAAAGCTTTAAAACTCTGTGATATTCTCCTTCATTACTTCCACCTGGGAGCCATATCCTACCACTGCAGCCTGGCTGCTCTGGGGGACCTTTCCAGCTGACTGCAGCTGTTCCTCCTCCAGCACTTTGCTTTTAGTTCCATGCAATAGAGCAGTTTGACTGCTCACAACCTCTCGGCTTTGGGATGCTGCTGCAGGGTGCCAGTGGGAAAGGCACGTTCCCAAAATACACTGAAATCAAAACCACACAATCCCTGCTGTGCAGAGAAGAGGAAGAAGGGAGTCAGTGAACAAATATTTGTCTGGCTACGCTGCTTTCTAGCACAGAGAGTCTGAAGAGGCAAACCCCCAGCTTTCCAGCAAAACTCAGCCCACTGATGCTGCCCACACTCTGGGATCGCAGCTTGGTACCTTCCCAGTGTTTGGTCTAGTTTTCTTTTGAAGAAGCCAACAGAACAAGGGGAAGGAGGTGGTTTCAAAGCATGCAAAGCCAAACTGCTGAACAGTAAATCAGCCAACACCTTCCTTGCTGCTCCAGGACACTGAAAGTTGTGCCAACTGCTTTTTCTCTCAGCACTGTTGGTTTTACACCCTGTCTAGAAGTCCCAGGACTGTCTCACCATGTGTGTTGGGTCACATCTGGATCACAGGACAGAGGGCTGTGCTTGAAGACTGGCCAAGATGGGTCTCAAGGTGGTGGTCACCTGCTGAACATACATTATCCCACTGGCACAGGAAAGTAATTCCTCCAGGAGGAGGACTAATGGAGCCTGATTTCCTATGCGTCATGTCTCATTGCCTGGCATTTTATCCAAGGCAGATTGTGGGTTCAACCCCTTAGCAGACACTAAAGAATCCAGAAGGGAGACAGATGTGAATGTCCTGACCACAGCAGAAGCTTCTGAGACCATCCTTTTCCAGCCATCAGTCACTGCACTTAGAGAAACCTTAGTCAGGAATAGATTCTCTGGTGCCTAATATTTCATAACCTGGCTGTATTTTCTGCTTGGGTTTAAGATCTCCTTCCCCAGCTGGGTCCTCTGATGTTTCACACCACAGAACCCACCCTGCAGCCCTGCTCAGTGGGGTCTTCTACTGTTCAAGTCTCTTTCCTCTACCTGCTCACCAACTTTTATGAAACGTGTTGTTAAAATCACTGAGATCCAACTCCTTCAATCACACCCCAGTGGAGCAAAACCCTGAGCTGAGCAGGGAACAGGTCAGGCTTGACAACCAGTCTGGGCTGAGCACAAGGAGTGAATCACCTAAGCCATGCTTCTGTAGGAGCCAACCTAAAAATAACATAGAAAAGCTACAGAAATAGGATCTCTAGGATTTTGTAGGGTAAAACAAGTGTAAAGGTGTGAATCCTTGCTAATGCTCTCACAACACACTGACCATCATTCCCCACCATCCCTCATCCCTCCCAGCCATGACCAATCTGCTTTGCCAGGTGCTGGCACCAACCAAGGAAATTTCATCGTCTGTGGCAAGCTCCAGCTCAAGGAGCAGCTTGTTTTCCACTGCCCAGAGCCTTCAGATTTAAATATGGCCTGAAGTTTGAAAAGAGAGCTCTTGTTTTTCATGGAAAGCCTCATCCATCTCAACAAATACCACTCCACAGCATGGTGCTTCCTACAACCTGCCCTGTGCTGGCCAGGTGCTAAATAAAAATGAGAAAAGGAGTATTGTAAGAGGGAGGCAGCATCATTGGGCTTTTCCTTCACTTGTTTCATGTCCAAGGCAGGGAGATGGAAATATACCCAAGATTTTGACTTGCCCCAGCTTTAAGAAACATGAAGCTCCTTACAAAAGAACCTACTCAGTCTGCCAAGACAGCAATGGATGATACAGATAAATCCTCCAGAATGAGGGAGAAGGGCAAAATCCCAGATCCCTGCTCAGAGCAGCACTCCCAGACACCTCTGGAAGGGTCTGCTCGCAGGCAGCAGCCTCGCCTGGGCCGAGGGAGAGGGGAGGAGACCTGCACAGTGCAGGGCTGGAGGCACTCTGTGTGCCATGCCATGGTAAACAGGGCAAAAATGATAAACAGGGAAAGCCTTGCAGAGCTTCCCTCCTGTACCAAAGCCCTTGCAGCAGGAATTGCCTCTGCTCTCCTCTCACAGCACAGCTGCTGGGAGAGGAAAAGATGCAGCATGAGTGTGAATGATGCGGGCACACACATCCCAAGCAAGCTCTGGGCATCCACACTGGCACTCCCGGAGCTGGCAGGAGGGCCTGCAACCCCAGCCACCGCTGCAGGAGAGAGCCCAGCGTTTCTCCTGGCAGCAGCAGGAGCCGCGGCTGCATCAGCCAAGCAGCAGAGATGCTAATTGGGTCTAAGCGAAGGGGGGAGGGAGACAAGGGAAGAAAGGGAGGGGAAAAAAACCCCCTAAACCCCTGACTCAATGGGAAAACACTACAATCCAACGCAGGCAGGATGAAACCAGCCCAGTACAACATTGTCCGGTTAAACTCGCGGCCCCGTATTATTCCCAGCTCGCATTAAGTAGCTCTGTAGTGTTAGTGCTGTTCTTGAAAGATAACTTCACCTTTCACCCCTTAAGCTCCGAGACACTCCTAAAAGTACCACCATGTTATTACGAACAGAAGAGCAGTGTTAATGCTGAAATGGTCTATCCCCTTCTCCTCCCTCCTTGTCACCGGATTTTAAAGCACGATGTTATTAAAAAAGAAAATATATGCTGGGGATGCAACATCCCCTTTCAGCAGCAATCCCTGCGTGTGGAGAGACCCCCTTGGGTTTGCACAGCGAGTGCCGAGAGGCTGCTTTTCCAGCCTCCTCTGGTGTCTCTCTTGGGCATTTTCTGCCCTCTGTTTCTCCAAGCCACCAGGTTTCTGTTCTATCCTTGTCCCCTCTGCAGGGCAGGGAACGATGCTGGCGTGTCCCTTGGAGGGCAAGGACCAAAGAAAGTCAAATCCTCTTCACACACTTAAAAATATCCGAACAAACAATTAAAAATGCCTCAAAGCCGAAGTGCTTTAAAGCCATTGAGGCACAGCCGGGGTGAGGAGCTGGTGCTGAGGGAGCCAGTATTGCTCACCCTGCACAGACCGGGCTGGCAGAGCTACACATGGTCTCCATCCCGGCATTTCCCAAACGCCAGGAGGAACTTCTCTCCCTTCCCATCCTCCCTCCTTCAGGCACATCATCATCAGCTGCCTCAGCTCTTCCTCCCAGGATCTGCTGGTTTATGTTTGTGTTGCCTTCCTCAGACTGTAAAGTCTTTGGGGGCAGGAACACGCCGTAATCTGTGTTTGTCAAGTGCCATGTAAACGGCTGGCTAAATGTGTTTGTTTTCAGCCGCTTATTTGTTTTTCAAAGGGGTAGTTACAGGAAAGTACACAGCGGAATAAGTAATTGGTGTGTGGAGCAGAGCTGGGAGAGGATGGGAGAAGCTGCTGTGTCCCCGTGGAGAGAGGCAGATGGCATCAGGATGGTTTCTCTCCCCCTTTCTCCCCAGTTTCACACTCAGGGAGGGCTGGGTACAACTCCAAAGATACAAAAGATACCCCAAAGGACAAGCCAAGCCCTGCCTTGGCCAAGTGCTGAGGATGTCAGGGCAGGTCACCAAGGCGTGCCCCACACCAGCCTCCCACCGGGCGTTATCCCTGCAGGCTCACCCCTGATCTGTGTGAATTTACACGTTGAGGGCACCTATTTTTATGCCTTCTCCTTGACAGCCATGCCCTGTGTCCTTCCCCGGGCTGAATCCAGCCCCTCCCGCCTGGCTCGTACAGCTAATGAACCTGTATTCGCTTCCACCGCAGCATCTGCGGGGCTTTGAGCGTGGAACTGAGACGAGACCATCAAAAAACAGCCTGATTAAAAAGTACTTTGGGGAGGGGGCACTTTGCCTGAGGGTGACAACGTCTCTTACACTTGAAATGAAATATATATCTATGTTGAAGAGTGGGGAAGAAAAGAGAAAAACTTTGGCCCCTGCGGAGGTTTAGAAGCCCTTAGGCTGTTGGCCACTGGATTCATGTACACTGCGCTTTAGTGCTTTAAAAAGTGCCTAAAAAAGCAAGATACCACTACCCGGTGGACTGTAAAATATCCTATCACCAGCCAGCCATACACAGCGAGGATGTCATGCCATGGGGTTAGCAGCAGTATCATATGCAAGGTAAAGATGCTTCATTGCATATATTAAAGGCAGCCCGAGCCCTAAATGCACCCTAAAGAAGATGGATCTCCTCGGGAGCCTGAGATCTATTCATCACAATCTGATTCCTAAGTGTCAATTAATCTTACAGCTTGTGTGTTGTTCCCCAGCCCTGACACATCTCTCACTGTCCCTGACTTGGAAGAGTAATGGGAGACAGTGTTTGAGTATATAAAAGATAATTAATAGAAAACATCCTCCCTTTAAAAAACAACCACCAAACCAAGCTTTTAGTATAATATGCCTTTCCACCAGCATCCATTTCCACGGATCCGACTAGCAGCTACTGTCATTTAGGGAATGTTAATTGCTCCACAGGAAACTTAGCGTTTTAAAAGGGTGAGAAGGATCCTGGTAAAGTGTTCGGTTAATACAAAAGAAACGGTGATTTTTTAAATGCCCATTGTTCACCTCTCAGCACAGAGTTCTTCCTTGGCTCTTGCTCTGACATTTCACGAAGCCACAGAGCCCCTGGCACGGTGAGATGTAATGCAATGAGATAATGTTATTTTACTTCTGACATAACTTGGAGGAACATAAAGCACGTGGATGGGGCTCAGCAAAGCCTGTTGCTCGCAGGGAGCCATCCCAGGGTACTGATACAGCAGGAGGGTGAGGGGATGGAGCTGGTTTGGATTGAAAGGCACTGATGGGGGTAATTCAGGAAGGGGACCCCCAGACCAGTATTGGAGCATGGCAAGAAAAAGGCCAGGGAATGGGGAAAAAAACATTCCCTTACAGTGTTTGAGGGTGGAGAGGCTCCCCAGGGTGAAGGGGTTTAGTGAAAGGTATTTCCTTGTGAATAGTAAGGTTTGGGTGGAGCTGGGGTGACTGGGATTCCTGCATGGATTTTTCAAAAGCACCCAACATGGGAATTGGACAGGATCCTTCTTGCTCCAGAAAAAACTGCTGGGAAAGCCAGAGAGGGGGCACCTGGATGGGTCAGTGCCCAGCTGAACGTGGAAGCGGCTTTGCAGGAACCGATTTCCTGGGAAAAAGAGTGAAGAAGCTACACTGCCACTCTAGGTACTAACCAAGAAGCTAAATGTCTCTGCTCTGCCTCTCATGGGAGCTGCAAAATATCCAAATTTGGCAGTGTCAGCCCAGGATGTATTCTGTCCCTTTATCCCCAGCCCTGTTTGGGCTGGAATACTGTGGCCGCCTCACAGCTGGGCCAGGAGCACAGTTCTGGTGCTGGAGGCTGCAGGGATGGAGCTCCAGCTCTCGGCTGCATCCTGACATCTGGAAGTCTTCAAACACCAAATCTAGTCAAAATCTAGGCAGAGAGCCCTGGCAGCTGCAGCGTGGTGCAGGCCATGGAGAATGGGGTTAGCAGAAAAGAGCAGCTTTGCTTTTAGTTGCTTTTATAACCGTACTGTAATTCCTGCCCGGAGGGGGGTCAGGGAGAGTTCCCAGGGGTTTGTCCTTCCCTCGTGGTCTCCTGAAACAGTAAAACCTTAAAGGCTTAAAAAAACCTGAAACAAAACCAAGAGGCCCATGGAAAGGCACTTTCCTGAGTACATCCATCAGGTCTTCTGGGATCCTTTGACTTCTTTTGGCTTCAGCTGTTTTTGCTGAGTGCTCCTGGGGTGCTGATTCCCGAACTTCCATTGAGGGTTATGGAAATAACACACATGATCAGGGAGAGATCAGAGCACTGCACCCAGTGAGCCTGCCAGAACACCTTCCCAGGCTGGAACAGCTTCCCAGACAACACATCTAACGGAGAGCAAGTGCATCACCCCAGTCACTGGGACAGCAAAGGCAGGTGGCCCTTTCCTACCTTCACCAACAGAGAAAAACACCTACAGGGTCTGTCTTGCACAGTAAAACCACTACAGCATCACCCTGCTATGAACAACAGATAAAACTCCCTGTGTTCCAAGGGTGGGAGATACAGTCATAAGTTTGGAAGTGAAGGCAGTAGCTGTCAGATCTATTCAGGTTTCATCAGCCTGCATAAACAGGCTGTGAATCTTGTAATTACAGGTTCCCCCTTAGGATTTTGGCACATCTACTCCTAGCCCAATCTTGGAAAGTGAAGAAGGTGTAGAAATGAAACCTAATAAAACCTAAATATTATCTCCCATATTCTGAGGCTCAGCGAAGGTTTGATTTACATTTCTAGCAAAGATTCTTGCATCTGAAGCAATGGCTTGTATATTGTATTTGTCTAAGATTATAGGTACTTTATGGCATTTACTAGATCTTGTAAATATTCTGTAAAGTGCTATCGACAGAACAATTATGGTAGAGGAATAACAGTTTTGAGCCTACTCCTCTTGGAAAGAAAAAAATGGATTTTGTCCTTTGCTACTGCAAATGTTCTGCAACTCAGTGATGCTTAACAGCACATATTAGAAGAATACTGTCAAATTAAACCCCTCTGGCTAGTTTTTCCAAAACCTGGCCTCCAAGTTATGCTCCTGGGAAAGGGGACAGGGTCTTGGAGACTCCAGGTTATGGCAGCATGTTGGAAAAATTGGCTTTCCTGCAGATGAGAGCGGCAAACCTCACCCTACTTGTTCATAACCAAATATGCTCGCTGACACCAGAGATAAGACCTCTGGCTACACCCCTGGAAATGATCTCACTCTTCACTTTCACTTGCAGCCTTTCCCTGCTGCTTTATCCAACACAAGCAGCCGGGGCAGAGTTTTGGGGGCAGCAAAATAAGAAAAGAAACTGTTGTTTTCTCCCAGGAGAACCATCCCCCTCTCCAGCGTGTCCGGGGCTGTGGGCAGCCTGGGAGCCGATGGAAGAGGCAGCTGTGGGCAGCGGGCTCTTGTCCCCGCGCTGTGCTGTGCCACTGATTGGTGGTGGTGAGGGATGATGTTCACATCCTATTTTTAGTACAGCCTGCAGCGCTCAGCCGGGCTGCGGGAACAATGCCACGCTGGACGCTCATGCTCAGAGACGGCAAAATCCCACACTCAACAACCTCGGCGAAGTAAACAGCACCTCCTCCGAAAAAAAAAAAAAAAAAAAAAAAAGACCTTTCTGCCTTTGGGGAACCTCCTCAAGTCTCTGCAGGCGAACACAAAGGGTGTGATTGCTCACAGAGGTTTAGGTGCTTGCCCATCCCCGGCTTCTCCCCTGGCAAAGCCGGGCAGCAGCACACAAATCCCGCAGCCTCCATCCCAGCCCGCCCTGCGAGCTGACAGACGTCTCCCTCAGGACCGGCCTCAGCGTGGCGTCAAAGCAGTGCAGAGAACAGAGAGCAAGGCACGGGGACACACCAGACATGACTCCAGCTGCTCTGCTCCCTCCCCGGGACAAGGAGTCGGGGTGCACTGTCGTGCCCAAAGCATCCCTGGCCGGCTCAGGCATCCCTGGGAGCAGCTCCTGCTGCAGCTGCTGTGTGTGTCTGTGCAGGCAGAAATCCAGCACCCACGGCTGCAATTGCCATGTGGGTGCAGTTCTACCAGGTCTGCCCCTGCAGATCCTGGCTGCCAGCCTGACCCCAAATCTGTGCTGGGCAGGGGCTGAGGTGTCTCACCCCCCACATGCCAGCCCCACAGGCAGCAGAAACCTTTGTTGTGCATCACTTCTCTCTCTTCAGACCAAAGGGGCTGGATGGGGCTTGGAGGACAGAAACAAGACCTCCCCTTTCCACTACTTCCTCGCTGTGAATTAAATAACTGAATTTCAGTGCTTTCCTGATTCATAAAATGAAGATCTAAACTCCATCACACCTGAAGAGGAAGTGGGAGGCAATGAGAGGAACTCTTCAAGAGGACAGAGCACAGCCACAGTCTCATGTCCAGTCCATGGAGAACGAGGGTACCTTTAGGCACCTGGGATTACATTGCTCATCCCTGCAGCACTGGACCCTGCTTTGCAGGCAGGATGATCAGAAACCACAGCCACCTCTGGCCTCAGCCCAGTGACACTGGAACTCCCACCTTCCTCACCCTGTACATTGTGGAGGTCTCAGCGAACCCTTGGTGAAGCCCAGACACTGGTGCTGTGCAAAGCATCTGCCCTCCTGGTCACCAAGGACTCGGGGGATGATCCCACTGCCAGAGGGGTCTCTGTCCCAGCCCTGGCTCTTGCCCCAACTGGTTTGAAGCATTGAACCCACCCAATGTTTCCTTCCTGGGGGAAGCAGCAGAGACTCATGTGAATGAAGCAAAATGCAATCACAGAAAACAGGAGAAAAAGCTCTTTCCAGGCAACTGCCACCACATGCAAATCATTTGGAAATGGTCACACAGGTGTCAGTGGTGTTGGTGCTGCCACAATGTGCCTGAGACAGAAGCAAGGCTGGGGAGGGTGGCTTTTAGGGCATCACCAGGCTAGAAATGCACCCTCTGAAGACCTTTCCCACCATCAGAATCACAATACATGGGAACCCCCAACAGCTGCTACAGCCCCACTGGGGATGGCTGGAGCCAGGAGAGGACATCTGCCCATGGCCTGAAGCTGGAAAGGAGCTGGTTCACCATCGCTCCCAGCCAAACCAAATCCCAAGTGAGCCTTTCTAACAATCTGAAGTTGGGAAATGCTGTTCCTTTGTTTTACTGGATCATATTTTGCTTTGTGTTTCTCCATCTTCTCAGTGTGTCTCCAGGCTCCCTGGTTTCAGGCCAGGTCTGTCCACAGTTTTCCAAGGCACACACAGATTGAACGGTGAGCTGGAGCCAAGCGAGAACTAATTAATCATTTTCTGCCTGGTTCATGCAACGTGAAGGACCAAGCAGTGACATGGTCGGGGCCAGCACATGGAGCTGGCCCAGCCTGCTGTCCCTCACCCAGCATCCCCACCAGGAGCAGCTCCAGTGACATCCCATGGACACGTGCTGCCGTGTCCAGAGGCAGGACACCCAGCTGGAACACAGCCCTTTACAAGGGACTGAACAGAAAGAAGCAGCTGTGGGGTATCATGCAGAGCTCTGCTCAGCTGTGTCCTTCATGAGTACCAAAGGAAACACTTCTCCTTCACTACCAGCAGCAGGGGTGCTGATCTCACTCCAGAGGATTGGTGAGCACAGTGATATCACGGGTTGGCCACATAAACCCTCACAAAGCCCTGGGGGAAGCAGAACACTCTGGTTTGCTTTCATGACATTACACATGGGCCTTGCATGCACCCCAGTCCACGTCCTCCCAGTGCAGAAGGAGGTCAGGAAGTGGGGAACAAATCCTGAGGCTGAGTTCCTACAGGGTGCTATTATCTGCTGATGCAAAGAACTCAGTGCTGTTTCCTCCCTTGCTCCCTTCCAGACAGCAGCCAGGACATTAGTTAAGAGCAGCCTGGAGTTTAGAAATAGAAACTACTGTGAAAATCCCCTCAAAACACCCCAAGGGTTATTTAATTATCCAATTGCACTGCAGCATCTTGCTGGCTGGAAGTCTCCCCTCTAGCACAGAGGATCCCCAAGATTTGAGGGTGCACCTGGAGAAGCATTTCTGATGCAGCAGAGAAGCTCTGCTGAGGGCTGGAGATGAGCAGGGTTGTGTCCAACCCCCATCCTGCTGTGGCTGAGTTTCCTTCAACCTTCCTCTGAGATCCACCCATGGAAAACAGGCTCCAGTTCTGCACTGGGAAGCTCAGCCCTTCCAGAATATCATACCCACATGAGTCATATTCACAGACGCAGGGCAAGCAATAATATTTTACCACCTAATCCCACTTAGCTCTTGGCTCACCTTTTGTTCTGCCCTTCTTGCACAGTAGGAAATTCTGCATATTCTATGAGTAGTTTGGGCAATCAGTCATTCCTTGTGAGGCTGTTTTGCTGGGAGCATGCAGATATGAGCACCTGGTAAGTTTTATGACATTTAAACCAGTGTAAATAGCAAACACCTCCACTTAAATCAGGGATTAACTCCAGATTCCTCTGCTTTAATGATAAATATTTTGATTTAATGAGAACAAACTAATTCACTTTTTTGAGTTAGCACTTCTACATTAGGGACACAATGCCTGCATTTGGCAGTAGCCAGAGAAGAAAGCTTAGAGATATGAATCTGTTTGCCTGTTCCTCTTAATAACTCAATATAAATGGATAAAAAAAAGAAACTCCAATAGTTTGGACAGAACAGAGATGCATATTAATGTAAAGACCCCAAAGCCTCATTAAGCTTGGGGTTGTATAGGGTCAGGAGTTGGACTCAATGATCCTTGTGGGTCCCTTCCAGCTCAGGATATTCTTTGAGTCCATGAAAATCAATTTGTGACATACAGTAGATGATCAAGTGTTTGCAGCCTGGATATTTCTCACTAAGAGATTTTGTAACTCGAGCAGAAGCTGTGAGCTTGGCAGAGGAGTTAATTGGTAGATACTTGGGGGTAAGGATTGAATCAGTGTAGGTGAGTCCAGACCACACAACAACCTATATGGACGGGCAGCTGCCTGTACACTCATTTACTGCACCCAGAATGTGGGCAGAAATACCTGAAGGTGAGCAGTAACTGAGCTCATCTCCCACTGCATTGCACTGAGCCCTGGCACAAAGCTCCTCAGTGACAAGGCTCTGCTCTACAGCACCAGGGGCACAAGAGGAATGTTTTGCATTAGAACTGAAATTTAAGCAGCAGGATAAAAAAAAAAAAAGAAGAAAACTTAGGAGAAGTGAAAATCCAGTGGATTGGGTCACCCACTGCTGGTGACATTTCAGAGTGAGGGTAAAACCGGGGGAAAACACCAATGGAAGGAGAACTCAACCTGTCCTGGGAAGCCCCACAAAACACAGCACTGAAGTGGAAATGGAGCCAAGACATGAAACACTCACTGAATTCCCAGTTTATCAGGCTTCCAGCATCTCCCCTTTAAAACATATTAGAAAATACTGCAGTTTTTGGAAGAAAACCAAACCAAACCAAAACCAGAAAAAGACTCTCAAACTGAAAAAATCGAATTTGAAATGCATTGGACCTTTCTCCCCTCTCTGGCACAGCCAGGTTTGTCACAGCATTTGGGACAGCAGCACCACCAAAATTTCCACGGGAGCCCCTCAGTCCAAATCACCACAGGCTGCTGTGTGTCCAGGGATATTTATGCAAACCAGGAGGCATGGCAGGATTTCACAGCAGGAGGACAAATTCATTTTGTAAAAGGTATTTATATAGTTCAATAGGTGTGTGCAGTGCTTTAGAGGTATAAAACATGAGATCCCTGCCCTAAGGGGCTTATAATCTAATAACATATACTAGGTAAATTAAAACATACATCACTAAGGCGATGAATGCCCAGCCCAGCCTAGACGGGAGGGCAGTTGAGCCATATGACAAGGCAGAACTCAATTTTCATTTTAGATTTGTAGTTTGCCTTTAAACAGCCGGCGTTCCCTAACCCCCAAGCGAGGGAGAAATTTATCAGCATTACATCTGGGGGGAGGGAGTGCTCCAACACAGGATCATTTATTAATTGTTATTTATTATCTGTTAAACAAGGACAGTGTGTGCAGCAATAGCATTCCTTTTTCTGGATTAATTGTTGCTGTGTGATTCCTAGGTTTTATATTTTTAGCAGCCCTGTTCTAGCCTAACCCACTGAAAAGGGGGGAAAATGGAACAGGCACTCACACAATTAATGTAATGAGAGTAATTAATTTGAAAATAATACCCAGGGGGTGGGAGGGTTAAGGCTTTCTTTTTAAAGAAATAAAAGTCGAACCAAAGCTCCCAGGTCCCTCAGGACTCGGTGCTACACTGACTGCACTCGTTATGTTCGCATTTGAATACTCATTCGAGCACATTTCTCATGCTGTTATTTCACCACTTCCTCAGCCTTGCATAATAGATGCAGTCATTGCCACTAAAGAGCCGGCGTTTACCCGCAGAGGTGAGGAAGGAGACCAGAAAGCAGGCAGGAGACAGAAATACAGCTCTGCACACCAGGTCTCTCCGTGGGGCTTGCTCACTCCCCGCAAAATAAAAATAAAGAAAATCAGAACCAAAGAGCCAAAACGTGTGGGAGAGTCTCTGGAGTCCCCCTCCCTTTGCACCAGGCAGGTAGATGGAGCTTGGCACCATCCTCCCTCCTCTTCCTCCTGCACATCACCCCACCGGCCCTGCAGCTGCCCAGAACCCACCTAACTCACTCAGGGAGAGGAGTGTTTGATTTCATTTCACGTGGCCATTTCTTGCTCTAAAGTCAGGGAAACACTCCCCAGAGGTAACTGTGGACCTGGCACGGGCAATGTCCAGGTAGCAGTGGAGGCTACACGGTCCCAGCAGCAGCACAGGGGTGGACAGGAGGGTGCTCACCCTGCTAACTCAGGGAGTGTCTGGGGGAAGGAGGTGTCTCATGGTGGTAAAACACAAAGGAAACCCCACGATGCACCTTCCCAACACCACAGAGACTTGTTGGTAATCTGTGCCCATCCTAAGGAATCTGAGAGAATCTTTTGATTCTTGTGCATCTGCAACAAGTAGGAGATACACGGGAGAGCCTGGAAATATGGATTGGGTGACGGGGACAAGAAATTGCACGATGCTGGTGGCATCGTCTGTGGCTGCTTCTCAGGGCCCAGAGGGCACAACACTCATCACCACCAACGCCAGGTTATCTCTGAGGTGCTGCCTTTCACCAGCAGCCTGCCAAATGAACCCTCACCTGGCTGCTGGTAGTGGGCAAGAAACCCTACAAAAAGGTCTGGCTCATAGTTTTGTATTGCCATGCATTTGTAAAAGGAAATTCAGGGCTGAAACTCTTTACTTGGCATTTCTGACAGGTTTTCAGAAGGGAAGAGGGACAGGTTTGGTGTCTGTCTCTGAGGCTAAATTTCTGTGCCCACCACAGACCAAGTACCACAAGCAGGAAAGGACAAAACCCAACATGGAAGTCAGTGACTCACCAGAGACCAGAGATTCAAACTTCTCAGAGGTCATCTGAACCTCCAAGTAATTTGAGTTTTCTTTAAGATTTGAAAATTGGCAAAGGTACAGATCTTGGTCCCAGTCATAGCATGGCACAGTCTCACCAAACCCAGACCTGATTGCAACTAATATTTGAAAACCTTATTTTGTGAGTGTGCACTGAGTTATGTCAAATAATAAAGCAAAAGTCCCTGAAGGCTTTGCTGCATGTGAGCACATCCACAGCGAAAGAAATACATTTTCATGGAATCTACAGTAATTGCATTGGTCACGCAGGCTTGATAGAACCGAGAAGGATTTCTATCTTCATTTGGGGCAGCTTGTGAAGGACAGCCTGGGATGTGTGTGGAGCTGGAAGTGTCTCCAGGGAGTTGGGGTCTCCTTCAATTTGGTGTCTTGATGACAGAGCAAAGAATTTTGGTAGCACAGAAGATGTTCCAAAATGGAAATTTTAGCTTTCTCACCAGGTCCAGCATGGATTTCATGTGGGATTTCCAAAAAGCTGCTGGATCACATTGTATCTGATTTTCCAATTAGTAGGATATTGGCATTTCTTTAAATAAGAGGGGAAGGGAATGAAGAGAACATGATGGGGAATTAAAGTTTCCAAACAGAAGCAGAAGGAACACCACAGGAATTTATGAACTCGGCAGCAAAGTCTTAACTCCCACACAACAGAGGAACCCACACGTGGCACGATTAGAACCACGGTGGTTTGGTCAACGGGTGTTTGCTTTTGGTAAACTTAATTCCACTGTGAGAGCTGCCACAGCCCATCTCCTCACCACCACACTGGGGACTGGTGAAGGGCGACCATCTATTTTTTAATAACAAACCTCTTCAAGTGAATTTAAAATCACAACACGGCGGCAGGAGGGAGGCAGCAAACAGCTGGGGAGGCTGCTCCTGCCCCTGCAGTGCCAGCCCTGGGTGGAATGCACACTGCAGGAGGGCAGCTGGGCCTGTGACATCTCCATCTGGGGGTCCAGAAACCCCCATGGGCACCTCTCTGCCCTTCCCCACGGCTGAGGGTAGCCCGTGGTCAGCGGGATGACCCCTCACCCCAACATTTCGCAAGGGCAAAAGTAGACCAGTAAAAGGATGCTGAGCCCTGTGTGCATCCCCATCAGGGTGGGGATGCACCACCTTTGCACAGGGGGGTGAGATGGGGGGCTGTTCCTCTATCCCCATTCCTTAGCAGCTCGGTGCTGCGTTTTGTTCGGGTTTTAACTTTTTTTTCTTTCTTTCTTTTTTTTTTTTAATTTTTTCCCCTGCGGTGTTCGTTAGCAGAAGTGACATTTCTGCGGACGGGCAGGCGATGACGGCAGCTAATGGCTCCCGGGCCCTCTCTCCGGTTTCCTTAGCAACTGCGGGAAGGGAAAACAGAACCTGTCAGATGGAAAATGTCAATTATAGCGGATGCGGAGGGGAGAGATGCTGCGAGCAGAGGAGGCGTGCGGCGGCGGGGAGGGGGGAGCGGCGCGGGGCTGAGCGATGTTGGGCAGGGTGGGGGTGCCCGGCAGCGCCGTCCCGGCATCAGCGCCGGGATGACAACACCCAGCAGCAGACGCGGGCTGTCGGGTGGAGGATCGCGCTGTTTCACGGGCGATTTTGTCACACAGAGCCCGTTCTCATGGCCCACTGGCTGAGTGACCCCCCCCTCAGCCGGACCAGACTGCCCTGCGGTAGATGAAAGCAGCGGGAAAGATATAAATCAGATTAACTACTAAATAAATAAGAGGGAGGAATAAATAAAAGGCGCAGGCGAGCTGTGCCCGCGTTTTGCCCGTGGATCCTCACCCCCGTGGTGGATGCGGGGCGGATCAATGCCAGAGGAGAAGCGCTCTGCTAAAACGATGGGGAAGGAGCCGCTGACGCAGTGTTAATATTAATCAAAGCCGGTCGTCCCCTCGCGCTGGCAGTGAGACAAAAGCAGGCGGTGCCGGCAACACGGGCTGGGCAGCACTGCCCGGGCGGGGATGCCCTGGATGGGGAAGGGGTTGCACGCTGGATGTGGGTGCCCAGGGCTGTACACCCCCCCTGCTGCTGAGGGTTTGCCCAACCAGAGTCGCCAGCCCAGCTGTCACCAGGCACGGGGATGTGACATGGTGCTGCACTGCCAGTCAAAACGGCAGGGGAGGCTACAAGGAGGATGAAATCAGGGCTGCCCTCTGCAGCAAAACCCGGGGTGGCACAAAGTCAGCCCATCCCCACCCTTGCAGCAGCACTAGCAGTATCGGGACCGTGAGCCTTGTGGCACATCCATCTGCCTCAGGCACCCTTTACGTGCTTTTTCTTAATGCAGCTTTCCATCTCCACCTTGACAACTCCAAAACACACCTGGATTTAAAACCGAAAGGGGAAAAGGCAAAGCAGCAGCGACCCCAGCCCCTGCCTGGCGCTTCCAGCCAGCCCTTTGCACACAAATAGCTCTTGCTGCAGCAGGAAGGGCGCCCTAAGGACGCCGGGGTTGCTGTTCGGTCACCTTGCGCTGACACCTACTTGCCCGTTCAAAGTCTTCTTAACAGGGAGAGTGCTAAATCAGCCTTTACTCTCTTCACTTAACCACCATCCAGGCCTCCTTGTCATGCTGTGACATGGGGGATTCGGACTTTCCTTGTCTTGACTGACACTGATATCCTGCCGGGAGGGAGCCAGCCAGCTGCTCCTGCACCATGAATGCTAAAGCAAGTGGAATAAAAGAGGGGAACTACCTTGGGAGACCGGTCACCTGCAGTTAGCTGAAAGAATGAGTTTTATTCTGCTTTATTCCATATTTTTTTGTTGTTTACTTGCATGGATCAGGGAGCCTGGGGCTCAAGAGCTCTGCTTCTCTCTTTCCTTAGGAAACAAGTGCCTCACCTTGCTGGTCACTTAACCTGCTCAGTTTCTGAGCTCTCCCTTTGTCAGATAGTGCTTGCCCATCTCTGCAAAGCCCTACAACATCCCAAGGGAAGAGAAAGTACCAGACCCTGCTTCATTTTCCTCATCCTTTCCCTCTATAAACGGCAAAAGCAGCAAATGTGAGGCACAGACCAGAGGTACCTGAGCTGGTGCTCCAGTGAGGCATCCTAACACTGAAACCCAAAAACTTGTCTGGACCCCAGATTGCAGAACTATCCCTCTTATCCTCCAAAGACCCAGCTCCAAGCAAAGTCCATAATTTCCCTCCTCTCTCTTGTCTTCCGGGCCCAAAACCAAACTTCAGAGCAGATAATTTTTTAATACTCAGCATGGCAAGGCTGTTTCACCTTTCTATTCACCCTGTTTCCATCTGTTTTCTGCTCTTTCTAAGTGTTTAATTGCAACAACAGGCTCCTGTAAGGCTGAAATAGTCACCACACAAGAGGGGTCCAGCCAAGGAGTGGGAGCATCTTTGCTGGAGCCAGGGCAGCTCCGGGAACTGTCACACAGGTTCACTTCTCCTGCGCTTTCCCTTCTCACGCTCATGAGTTATTTTTACATTTTCTCTTATGTAACCAGGTCAGGGTCTGCTCTGGTTTCCACTTCTGTCTGAAGCCAAAGGGAAAAAACCCACTATGAATTCAAGTAATGGATTTCCGAGTGATTGCTTTTCCAAGTGTCACCCCAGGACTTTGCCAGGGCACCTGGGTGGGAAAATCTCCAGCTTCTGGGGAGCCCTGGGGACTCCACCCGTGGGGAATAACCTGCATGGTATGAGCAGCACAGCATGACAACTCCAAACTGGCTTTAACCAGCCTCTAGTTACACCATTCCTGTGTATGCTGAGTTTCTGACCCTTTTCTGTGCCTTACCCAAAAGCATCCACGAACCAGAGCTCCTTGGTTGTGCTACAGTCACAGCCCTACCAAACCCTTGGTTGGGCAGAGCATGGGTGGTGTTCAGTGGGCACTGGTCCCTGCCATTCACATACCCAGCACCTCTCCCACCAATCCCAGCACGTGATGCACAGGGAGGTGCCATCCCATGCCTTCTGGGTGGGAGCAGGACACAGAGCCGAGGCAAAGGGCACGTTTACACTTCAGGGAGAAGATTTTCCAGCCTGGCAGACCTTGTATTCAGCTTCCCACAACACCATTTCCAAACGACTTTGCTTAAAAACTCGGTGCTGTCGATAAAGCAGCAACATCTATCCCATCCACCCATCCATCAACCTTCTGCCCCTCATTTCACCTCCCTTCAGGAACGGAGCTAAACACCTTCCCCAGCCGGTGTGGGACCCCTGGTCCTGCCAGCCCTCACATGGGCTGCAGGGCTGTAAATATCAATTGTTCTAACCCCGTTAGAGCCTAATAGGCTCAGCAATATCTACTGAGAAAAGGGCCTGACCCCGCTCGTCAGCAGTCATGACATGGAACAGCTATAGCATGTTCAGGGTATGCAAAAGGCTTAAATGCACATTTAATGGTTGTCAGGCAGCAGTTCCTATTAATATAAAGACAGTCACATCCCAGGGCTATGGAAAAAGAGCTGAAAAGCACGGAAGAAAAATGAATTTATTTCAATGGATGTTTTCATGATCAAGAAACTACTCAAATAGCTAAAGCTGCTCTGTTCCTGACATGCTGCGAGATTGAGACTTGGATAATTAGTAGAAAAGTTTCCCTGCCCATGTGACTCAGATTTTCAATTATTGACATTTGAGTTCATTATCATTTATGCACTTTCTTTATTTGTGTTTTGCCCAGGAAAAAGCAGCGCAACTCAGGCAGATAATTTGTTGTTGCTTCGCATATCTGTTTTCCAACATTAAATTTTTATATCTTCTCCATCAAAACCAACTGAACTAGCAATCCTCTCAGCACCCTAATACCATAATATAAATAACTACAACCTCTTCCCACAAAACATTAACCCCTCAGTATGCCTACAATTCCCCCTTCTCACAAATTTAAAATGAATTATCTGAAAAAATTTACCACTATTTCAAGACTTTGGTAGAAATGTCCCTCATTCCACTGTGTAATGCATAAATTTTAGGCAAAGCCGAAGCTGACATTATCATCTTTTAGCAGTGAACTGCTTTGTCCAGGAGTGGCAGTTCATCCTCTCTCCTATCATGGATAGGACAGACCTTTTGTAAAGCTTTGTAATGCACCAATTTGCCTCTCCTTGCAGACTGTACAATTTTACTAATCTCTAAATTGATAAATTATGTACATGAAGGCAGAGTAAAACCCTTCACGAGGACGCGAGAAATTATTTCCATGTCACATGGAGTTTCCTTTTCCCCCGTTTTTTTTTTTTCTCCCTTTTATGTTGTCATCCTCATTTGAACAACCTTCCCAAGACTTGAAAAGGTCAGTGCCCTCGTATTTGGGCTGTAGGATTAGAGGTGACGAGCTGTGTTGAAAGACATAATTGAGCCCGGGCAGCTCGAGAGATTTCAGCCTGCCCGGGGTACGGGCAGCCCTGGCCCTTTGAAGGATCTAAAAGGTGTTCGTGGTGGGAATGATGCTGGAATTTCAAAAAGCTGCAGGCGAGCTCAAAAGGTAATTAATATAGACTAATTGGTCTCAAGGCCCTGGGTAGTGGCTCTGTGTGCAGTCCTCCTTTTCTTTGTCCTTCTGAGGATCCCGCTCAGCCGCTCGGGTGGTTGCAGGCAGAGAACAGGCAGGGACAGGCAGGTGCCGTCACTGCAGCCGGTGCTGGAGACAAAAGGCTGCAAATCTGCCTGGCTGCCTAGTGGGGAGCCCTGCTATAAGCCAAAGTGCAATGCTGATGCAAAAAAATCCCCAGCTCAATCTGATCAGGAGTATCAAATCCCTCCACCAATCTTGGGATGACTTGGTGGCCCCAGCTGGGGTTCCCCCAGCACCTGCCCCCATCAGCAGGAGATACGGCCTCTCTTTGCTCTTCTGAATGTAAAAAGAGTTTTTAAAGTCACTCAGGAACAAACTTGGCTGATTTCTATGTTAATTGCACATTTCTGTCCCTGGAAATATTCAAGGCCAGTTTGGAGGGGGCTTGGAACAGCATGGTCTAGTGGAAGGTGTCCCTGCCCATGGCAGAGGGGGTTGGAACTAGGTGGTCTACAAAATCCCTTCCATCCCAAACCATTCTAGAATTCTAATTCTGAAAAGTGGACATTTTAGATTCCCTACACCAACACTGCCCTTTTTCCTGTACTTTTGCTGCGTTAACATCCCTTTCAGGCATGGGTAGGCAGGGGCCATGCCTGGAGCAGCATCTCCCAGCTGGGATCTGCAAGCCCTCAGAAAGCAACCCAAGACATAACTGCAAAGAACAAACAGCCATTTAAAACCCAGGTGTGCACTTTCTCATGCTTGAGGCTCAGGAGCAAATAAAACGAGGGGAAACCACATCGATAAACCAGTATTGTGGTTTAGCCTGATATTCATTTTAGCAGAGGGAAATCCTTGCAGCAGCACAGCCCAAGGGACTGACAGCAGGGTTTTTGGTGGATGGGCATTAGGTGAAGGAGAATGGGAAGCACCAACCCCGAAAGTCAGGTTTTCATGTCTCTGAGAGCAAAGCAGCAGCTGACTTCAGTGGAAGAAGACAATGAAAAAAGGTCCATTGCTTCTGTTTACACCACCACAGTCAGCGGGTCCTGCTCAGCAGCCATATGTGGGAAGAGAGTAGGAGAAAAGGAGTTTTCCAACTCTTTGGCTGAAGCTGCCCCATCCTTCCCTCACTCAGCCCATCAGCAGAGAAGACCCCGAGATACCGAGCACAGCCGGAGGAATACAACCCCTGAAAACAGTCCATACAATTGGGCAGATTCCCTTTCATTTTTTTAATTATCCCCTTTTCCACATCACCCAGCCCTCCCTCCTTTCTCATCACACTCTTCACTACACACTGTCTACTTAGCAAAATAAATGGCTGCACTCCCAGCACAGAGGGATGTAACGGCTGCTCGCCTTGCTAATGGTCTCTCCTTGCAGTGCAGCAGCCATGGGGTTAAATACATCTTGGCAGCTCCAGGAGCAAAGGTAGATAGACAGATAAAGTACAGTCATGGCAGCAAGGATGTCTCCAACCTGGAAAGCTTTCATGGCAGTGCCCTCTTAGTGCTCTGGGCCCCCACAAGGTACTCAAAGGGCCAAAGCATGTCATGGTGGTGTTTGCCCTCTTAATTCTGACCCTTGGAATAAAAGCAGGACCACAAATACTCCTTGGATATCTTAAATTTCTTTGTGCTGATTCAAAGACTAAGTTGAACAGCTCTTGAAACCATGGCCACTGCCAGAGCTGCCCTGGCTCCCTGTGGTGGGGAAAAGACACTCTCATGAGCGAAAACCAGGGAAAAAGCAGTGGGTTGCAGGAGCTGTGAGTGGGACACGGCCACGTGCAAGTGGGGTGCAGGGCAAACCCCCAAACTCTGGCCTGGGGCTTTGGTACCTGCAAGCTCTGCTCCCAGTGCCTGTTCCTGCTCTGCACCCAGGCTGCAGGAGAAGGGAACCCTTGGCAGCCTCTGGACACACACATCTGTCCAGCCTGGCCGAGGGAGCCTGTGACAGCTGGCAAAACCAAAACATAAAATCTGTGCAGAGTTTTACTGGGTTATGTTTATGATGAAGATAAGGTGCCCTCCTCAACTGAGCACTAACTCCCTGTCCATTCTAAGGGTGAGGCTTTCCTACCTGGGTCACCATAATTCCTTATAAAGTGCAGTTGCTTGTTGTTACACTTTCATTTCATTTTTATTTTTATTTTTATTTGACTGCAACCTGCCCTACATAAATTTTCTAGAAGCCAGACTACAGTCAAGCAAACTGGAGTTTGCTCCCTTAATTTGTCTGTTTGAGTGACAGCTCTGGGAAGCAGTGTCTGATAGCAAGGATGCTGATGGAAGGCTGGGTGTCCTGGACCCCTTCCCAACCCTGGCACTGCCCAAATGGATGACCCTGGGCTGAGCCCTAAGACTTCCCATATCATCCTACAAGGTAAGAGTGATAAACTCTGTGAGTGCATAGTGAGGCTTAATTAAAGTGGAAAAGCACTTCAACCTTCTCAGCACAAACTCTTTTAAACAAAACCCATGATAATAACAACCTGGTTACAGCATGAAGGAGCCTGGGGGAGGGACAGTGACACACAGCACTGGCAGGATGGCTAAGAGAGCTCACCAGGACCACCCACATCTAAGCCTGGCTTTATCACTGATCCAGCTTCAGGTGAGACCTGAGCTCCTCACGTTACTGGGGAAAAACGTCCCTTTGCTTCCTAACAAGGACTGCCCAGGCTTACCATGCAGCCCAGAAAAAGGTTTTCCAAGCAGCAACATGGGGGAAAAAAAGACTTGAACGCAGCTGAAAACATTTCCTTGCTGCTCCTGTGGCCAGTGAGGTCTCTTGTCCTTTGTTCTGAAGATAAAAGTATCTTCTGGGGGAATGGGGATTGACATTGCTCCTGCACAGGAGGCTGCCCCAGCCAAGTTGTTGCTCTGGCACCTCTCACATCTGGTGTGATCTCCAGTGACTGCAACCATGGAGGGGAAGGGATGCCACCCCATGCCATGCCTCGGGGTGCCCCAGCCCTCAGGGCTTCTTTGTCCTAAGGACCCCAATCCTGCCCGAGTCTCCCGGCAGCACCGTTATCCCAAGGTCCCCAATTACAGATGTTTCATATCTGTGTTCTTCTCCTGTATCCTTAAGATAAACATGTCCTTCACTGTAGTCATCTACTCCATCATACACTCCTATCAAATGAGCCTTGCTAGCTCGTAAATTACTGTGCAAACCATTCCAAACAATAAAGGCAATTTTACTTACTGAACCATTAAATTTACATACTTAAATTAGACTCAACCAGACGTTGAGAGGGGACGTCTCGCGGCCAGACAAACAATGAATTTAGGGAAAGAGCTGCCGTGTACTTCCCCACCTCTCACATGAAATTAATGAGGTGCTTCAATTTAATCATCATTAAAATTACATCTTTATTTAGTTACTTAGCAGAGTTTGACTCACTGCGTGGCGTGGAACATGAGGTAATGCCTCCGACATCAACCCTTCCCCAGAGGGAAGGCAGGGAGCAGGTCCATCTCCCCACAATGCTTTTACACCCCTATGCAGCCAGAGTGGGTATGCCTGCCAAGATCCCAAGTTGTTCTCCAGGGCTTATTTTTAGCGTAAAACAGTGAGGGAAGAGAAACAGCAAGTCAGAGTAAATTGAGAAAATAAGATCTGGGATTAGTGTAGGATGGGTTTGAGACAGGCAGACAGAAAGTCACATTATTCTTCAGGCAGTACCAACAAACGGGAAGCTCCCACAGCATCATCAAAGTTCAGTGCACGTGGCATGGAGACACTCATCAGAAAAGCAAGAGTTTGAAACAAAAGCACAGTGAAATGAAGACAAAGAGACAAGAAACACGCCTGCTCTCATGTGCATGTGCAATTTGCTTTGCATTTGCTCCCACACACACATAATTGACTCATCTCAGGACGCTCCCGGGCAGTCGCGGGGGAAGATGGGGGTAGAGGACTCTGGGCACAGGGTGTGCAGTGCTGTGGGGCAGTCAGAGGGTGTTACAGACCAAGCCTTGTTGTCACTTTTCCCAATTTTCCCCCAGGGGTGCAGCACTCGGCTGTACCCAAGACAGTGCACATCCTGAGACAAAGGTGAGAGCTCACAGCCCATAAACCCCACTGAGAGAGGGCTACTACAGCCACCAGCACTCACTTTGCTACCAGACAGTTACCAACAACTACAGGGATTTGTGGGGACAGCACCAAAGCCTGTGAGGGTCTGTGGGGAGAGAAGAGGGGATCAAATTGGGGGGACAGGCTGCTCGTTTAGGAAGGTCCAGCACCCTGTAATATTGAAGAGTCTCTGTAATATTGAAGAGTCATGTAAGAAAGCAGAATAAAGAGATTACAGAACCCTGTGGAAGTGGTGTAAAGGAAATCAGTCCCTACTGTACTGGGCATAACATATGCATGGAGTAAGAGATGGAAAGTTTCCAATGCAGAGAGCTCTGCATTAAAATAGGAGGAAGGGAGAGATGCTCCAGCCCAGAGACACAGGTACCTGTGGTTCACACAAGGGCACTCAGGATGTCAACTGCCTAGTGAGGTCTTCCTCAAAATCAGCAATGGGCTACAAAAACACAGACCTTTTTGTTACTCAAAAATATTTCCATTCCAACAGACTAATTCTCTGCTCCCCCACTTCAGCCTTGTAGCTCAGTGATCTCAGTGACCTCCTCTGGTTTGATGCTGATGAGAACCAGCAAGATGAGACCTTACTGAGTTACATCTGAAGACATGAAACACTGGGAATTCCTCTCCCCCCATGGATACCCACAGCTCTGCGTGGATGGAGCACATCCACATTATTTCCATCAGAAAGTCTTGGCCGCTCTTTGACTCCTGCAGCAAAGGGAGGTGAGCTCCCAACAAGCCCATGCCATGGATAATGCTAACTGGGGGAATGGCAGAAACAGGGATGATTTGTTAGGGCTGCAAATACTGACTGTGTATTCAGCTGTTACCTGCAGGCTCTTTTTTCCCTCTGATTCCTGCACAAGTCTTGTACTGGCAGGTGTTATGTGCCACCCTGCACCTTGGTGAGCAGTTAGACCTCAGCTCAGCCAGTGACCCCAAAACCACAGTTCAAGCAGGATGTAAGGCGTTTTGTTTGACATCCCTTTTGGGTAGCATCTTTCTTCAGACAGGAAGGATTATATTAGTTATGTATAGCAGGAAGAAGCACTTGCCCCTGAAAGCTCACTGCATTAAAAAAAAAAGAAAAGAAAAAGAAAAATAATAAGCCCACAAAAGAGTAAACATCAAACTGCCAACTGCTTTTTACCTTCTGTAAATCAAAATACACTCTGGAAGTAAAAACTCCCAAATTACACCAGGCGAGATGAAACATTAACCCACGAAGAGTGGGGATGGCAGTAGCAGGGATGCACAGACTAGAGCCAAAGCTACAGTTTGTCTACATTAAAAATGCAACATCAGCAGAGGTGTCTGAAAGAGTCATTTATCAACTCCTGGATTAGAGAGACATCTTAAAGTAAGTGCACCATTTATACGCACATATGCACAAATTGTCTGCTGAGGAGAGAGAGGAGAGCTGCAGTCTTTGTGCCTTGGAAGGTTCTCTCTAGTCCTCTGGGTAAATGTAGGGCCAGAATGACATTAGGCATGGAAAATAGGAACCTTGCTCATGGTAACAGGGGGTACAATTCATGTGAGCAGCCGGGATGGAAAGTAATCTAATGCTGCAATTTCAGAGAAACAATATAGAGTCGCTCACATACATCATGATTAATGGCTGGATACCATAGTGTGAAAACCATTTAAAAAATGGCATTTTTGTCACTGACAATGTTACACATATAGTAAAGGTCATACATGATAAGAGCATTATCCATATTTCTTCTGCAAACATGCTTAACCTTGTAGAGCACAATTCCCTGGAAGATTGGTGATCCATCTCCAGCTGCAAACTGCGCTCTTCAGAACCTGAGAAGGCCAATTTTACATTTATATCCTTCACATCCACACACACACACACACACACACAGAGGCTCTGGGAGGCCTGCACGCCTTTCCAAGCAGAAAAGGATGGAAGTGTTTTACAGCAGCACCCTCTCAGGGCTCTCTTCCCTCCACCTTGTCTCCGTCTGTCACCTCACACTGGAGCTGTTGCTGGTTTCCCTGATGAAGCCGTGATGGGACCACAGTTGCCTGTAAATCCCCTCTCTAAAGTCTCCTTGAGGAGCCCCTTTGGCACCCTCTGGCCACAGGTAGGTCCCAGCAGTGGGTCTACACACAGCAGTGGGGCTTGTCTCTGCTACCTGGCAGTGCTCAGCTGTAGGAAGGGGGTGGTTTCTTGACCAGCTGTTTGTGCAGAGAAATCTCATCCCATTCAAGGATGACCATCTTGGAGAAAATGTGAGATGAGTCCACAGACTAGACATTTACCTTCTTGAGAGCTGCATTCAGAACACACAGATCCCTGTCAAAGGGTTGGCTCAGCCTATAGAAGAGAGCAAGGCTCACCAGGTGAGTCATTTCAGATCAAATCCAGTACGACCATGGCCACCAACTCAGACCCCACACACCTTCCAGAGCCCATATGTCTTGCCAGAATTGTTATAGTTGCATCTACAACTTGCCTTGGACTCCAAACTTTATGAAACCCATGAGCACAGATGCCTATGAACCACACAGCAACCCTGCCTTGCAGATCTGGAAGCTTAGATTAGGCTGGAATTTGGAGGAGCAACAAGGTTCACAATATATTTTGCAACACATTGTGTGACCCTCTGGAAAGCCCCCAGAAAGTGGCACTAAGCTGATTAGATGCCATTGTCTGGTGGCTGACACACAGCGGTAGGGAGAACTTTTTCAATATGCAGTCACATACTCAGAATCATGGAATCACAGAATGGTTTGGGTTGGAAGGGACCTTAAATATCTTATTCCAACCCTACCATAGGCAGAGACACCTCCCACTGGACCAGGTTGCTCCAAGCCCCCTCCAAGCTGACCTTGTTTACCTGAGCATTTCTACCTACCCATGCTTGTGTGAGCATTCTCTGCTCAATCACACCACGCTCTGTTCACCTGCCTCTCAGGGTCCTTTTCCTGCTGGTACCGAGCTCGTCCTGATTAACCTCAGTTCTGGCTGCAATTCAGAGTTGTACTCTGCACTAACAAGCCCAGCACAAGGTCTTAAAGGCATTGTATGAAAATTTCATTATTCCTACAGCAAATAGACCCTTTCATGAAACAAACATTTGCATAGTGAGATCCAGTGTAGAGCTTGTTCCATCAGGTTAGACACTACTTTAAGCACCTCTGTGATGCCTCACCTGGGACAGGAACTGGGTACCAGGACATGGGCTGTGCTCACTGATGCTGCTACCCTTAAGCAGGGAACAAACATGAAAATAAGCCAAAGCAACCACTGAGGCAGGCTGAGCAGCAGTGCAGTGCCTCTGCATGCTGGATCTCTGCTAACAGATAATTGTCACTATAAGCAGTGCAGGGACACTACTAAACCTTGCTGGAGCAGGGTGAGCGGGAGCTCAGAGGCTGCAGACAAGATCTCCCCCCATCGCCAGCTCCCTGCTCCCCAGCAGATCTGCCCTCCCTTGGAGAGGAGAGCATGATCTCACTCCAGAGGAATTTCCTCTGTGGGAGACGCTGGAAAACGCTATAGGAGGAGATGGGAGCTCAGTGCCTTGTGACCACCTCCCGGGGCAGGGAGCCTTACCCCCCAGCCGGCTGCCAGATGGGGCTGGAGCACCCCAACACTGAGCACAGGACCCCACATTCAGGGGGTAACCACATCAGAGGGAGCAAATTCCAGCCTGTGATTTGTGCATTGCTTGGAAAAGTGTGACCCCAGATCCCCCTACCAGTCCCACATGTCCCCAGCAGCTAGTGGGGGGTCAGCCCCTCACGTTGCTCTTGGCATGAGCAGCCCAGGGAAATGGCTCTGGGAAGGGAGGATGCCTGTGAGGAGGGATGGAGGGGATGGAGGGGACATTTCCATGCTGGCATTTGCAGCTTGTCAGATCAGCTTGTGCTTTCTTATGTGAACAGCACAGCGAAGGCTTCCCACTGCGCTCAGGGTGGGAAAGCTTTTCCCCAGAGTGGTTTGCAAAGACTGGCTGGACCAAATTATTCTTCTCATCATGAATGCCTCTCTCTGAGCCACCTTACCCATGCAGATACTCAAATGTTATTAATATGAATGAATGCATCTTGTCTCGGGGTGTCTCATGGTAGAAGCCATTTCAGAAACACTGGGAGGGTGGAGGGAAGGAGGGAATACAATTGAGCAGCCCCGGTTGCATTGTCCTGTTCCTCAGATGACAATTTCTCTCTCCCAAGAGCACCACAGACTAGAGGCACTCACAGATTATACATCATTCAGTCTTTTGCTTTGCAAAATTAGCTTTCTTAGCAAGGAAACAAAGGATTTGCTGTATTGGATCAGGCTACCAACATGTCTGCTGTTGCTGCATCCAAGCTCTGGCACTTAAGAAACACGGCAGCTCTCCTTCCTCTGCTGTGCTGGCCAAGTCCCTGCCTGGGGAGCTGCATGCGCAGTCAGAGATTGCTTCCAGATTGCCACAGAAATTCATCTGATGCTCAGTAGCAGGTAGTTTAACTTCTCTCCTAATTTTGTCTTCTTACAGACCCACAAATGGCCAACATTATTTAGTCCTTTTAAAAACTCAGCCAGAACATTTATCTCAATAAGTGCCTTCGGCACTGCCCTCCATAAAGCCAACTGTGTACCACATAAAAGGAGGGTTTCTTTTTACTCTTTCAAAATTTACTGCCCTGGACGGTTTCACTTTACAGCTGTTAATACAATGAAAGCTTTTGTGAGGAGGGGACGGTGTTGGGGAATGGGGCAGGAGCGAGCAGAAGACAAAGATAACAGTCTGTGGTTAATGCACAGGCTTCACATGCCCAGCCCGACCGGGAGACCATAACTCATAACACATTTAATGGCACAGGCGAGGAGAGGGAGCGCTGAGCATTCCCCAGAGGTTCACACACAGCTCGTCCCCACCGGCTCTCGCAGCGGGTGATGGAGCACGGCAGGTACCACCGGGCTGTGCAGTGACAGGGAAGGCAGCAGCAGCTTTTAATCCTTCCCCTCTTATGCAAAAGAGGGATGACGGGGGTTGTTGCCCGGGCAGAGCCTGCCGTGTTCCCCATGGAGCCACGGAGAAGGGTTCATAGCCGGGGAGGAATATTAAAGGCGATACAGAGCCCTGTGTCTGCAAACAGAGGCTGAGCAACCTGGGAAATGCCAGTGTCTGACACACGCCAGCAACAGCCTCTTTTCTTTTGACCTTTAACTCCTCCTGGCCCAAACCAGAGCACACAAGTCACGTCTCTGTGTTTTACAAAGCCTCGGATCAAACGTGTAGCCAAAGGCACGGAGAGGAAGTTTCTGTCGGGATGAACCCTGCGCGCTGCCGCCGGGATGAGCAGACGTGGGCTGTGCAGCAGCAGCTCTGCCTTCTCATCATGTGAATGCTGGCACTGAGGTGGCACTGAGAAACCACCCTCCTCCTCCGCAGACCCGCTTCAGGGGGTCCCTGTCTGCAACATTTGCAATAGGAGAAGGAGACCATCCCACCTGCATGCAGATGGGAAAACTCAGCAGCTCAAATGTGCACAAATGCAGTCTCTACAGGAAAAGCTCTGCACAATTGCTGCCCGTCCCTGTCCAAAAGGCAGGGCAGCTGTTTAGGACTGGGTGAGAGCACATGTGCACACACAGCACTGTGTCATACAACTCCACATGGACAGACACACAAACCCATGAAGGGAAACCTCCCCGAGCCCTTGGGCTGCATCTGTGCCCGGGTGTGTGGTGACACACACGCTGCATGAGCGTGTCTGGGTCTGCAGGCACACAGGGTCATATGTATTTTCCATCAGCTCCATCCTCCCTACAAGCCTGGAGTTAACTGCTGAGAGTGCTCTCTGCCATCTTTTGTGAGCTGAGAACCAGGAACGCTGCATAAATCATTATTCTTGCTAATTACCAGGAAACATCAAACAAGACAAGCATTTTACTCCTCATCACTGAATTTTGTTATGCTAATTAGAGTTGTATAAGCTGTTGCTATTAAACCTGGAGAGTCAGAAAAACATTTGCATTAATACCCACAAAGCTGCATCAAAACCTAGTTATTAGTATTTCAATGAGGTTCAGGTTACAGGGAAGCTGCTGCCATTTCAGGGGCTGGTTTGTTGTTTTTAAATCCTGCTGTGAGAGAAAATATAAATAAATGCAGGGTGAGGCCTCATGCAGACAATACTTCTTTTATATGGGGAATTAAAAAAAATAGGGAAACTTTGATCAGAAGCAGATATAGAAGGGAGGGGGAGAGGGGAGGCACAGCAGTGGAGAGATTTTGGTGCTCTGTACACAGGGCTGCTCAGCCAGGGGCTGCACTAACTGTGCATGCCGGGCTGGGAATTACTCTTTGGATTTCTGAGTCCCTGCTGCTCCCAGACACTTTGCTTGATCTGGGCGGTTTGGGTTCGACTCTCTGAAATGCAGCTGGAAGAGGAGCTGTGTTGTATGCTGGCTCCTGCCTGCCTGTGGGAATTGCTGCCTCCCTGGAAATCACCCATTCGGAGTCCTCCTTCCCTTGCACCTTGTGCATCACATTGAAACCCGGGGGGTTCACAGGAGGGATGGGGGACAGAATTTCTGGTTACCAAAATGCACACACCAAGCCACGTGCCCAAACCTTCGTGGGGAACTGACTCTGCAACAAGAATTGGCAATTCCTTCTTTTTAGTGCCAATCACAGCAGCCGAGCATTTCATCTGAGGATCTCACAGCGATTCAGAAAGGCAAATTATTCCCCCACGTGCCCCTTTACTACAACAATTATCATCACTGGATGCATCAAATACATCTGAAAAATTTTAGGGGAGTCCAAACAGGCGGCTTGTGAGCAAGGGAAGGGGTACTTTAACCCCTGAGCTCCGAATGCTGGAGCATCATTTTGGTGAGCTATTCACAAAGGCACACTCACGCGGTGTTTCCATCACGTGGAGGTGCTGGTATCGAACCCACACTAACTGGTGTGGCAGCAAACTTTGTCCTGCACAGGGAAGCCGTGGGCTTCATCCATTAGCAGGTTCTCCAGCCCCTTGGCTCAAACCACAAAACTCCCTTTTCCTGGCATTTATTCCTCAGTAAAGAGCAAACCCTACTGACAGCTGGGTGCAGCTTAAAGAACACATCTGAGTTGTCTCTATAACCCACAGTTCTGTTCTATTGACGGGGCTACAACTTATCTGTTTTTAGCAGACCATTTGTCAGATTCCTGGAGAGGAAGAGCCATTCACTCTCTCACTGTATATTTCTATCAAAGAAATAAAAAAAAAAAAGGAAAGAAAAGTATGTCTTCCATTTTCTCTTGCTGGTAGAAAATGCAGGTGAATTGAGCAGCGGTGTGAAGGAAGCAGCGTTCCAGTAATGATAAATTATGGTGGCAGTGTTGTGTGCTCCATCATTTTGCTGATGTGGAGGAATGTGGATGCACAGCACATGCCATCCAACACCTCCCTGCACCAGCCCTGAGCTCTGGGATGCTCTGGGTGAGGTACCCAACCTGGGGCCACATCCTCTCCCCCAGCACCAGACCCCATTGCATACTCGCTGTGCACCCTCAGCATCAGCCTTTCCAACTTTGGGGAGCATTGGGTGCTCCTCTCCAGCCTCAGTTCCCTCTGCATGCATCCAGGAAAATAAACCACAGCACTTCAGCCTCCGGAAGATGATGCTAAGGTCTCAATCCCTCTATCTCAATCAGGATCAGTGCTGGAAGAAGAGCCAAACACAAGCCAGGTGCCCCCATCCCACAGTGCTCCTCCGACGCTGCATCCTCACTAATCACAGGCAGATTAAAAAAAAATCCACGTCAGCCACGCTACAGCAAAGAGAACTCTAAGAAGGATGAGGAAAATGAAGACACTGTGAAATGCAATAGATGTCAACTTCTACTTATTTTTTAATTTCATCTCTTACAAGCTTTTTGGAAGCTAACATGATTAAGTTCTTCACACAATTTATTAGCATCGTGTTGGAAATCCAGCAGTATATTACACTGTCTGAGTAATCCAATTAGTAAAATGTATTTATTTAACCAGAATATTAGCTGCACACAATCCCAAATGAAGTAAAGTCCCTGATCCTGGGGTTCCTCTCACTTCTTGGAATTCATTTACTAGCTACAGGAAGGCTTACTCTAATGAAATAAATATCAGCCTTATGTTTTTGGAATAATACAAGAAAACCAATCTTGCTGCTCAGCTAACTGCTGCCTTCTTTTTTTTTTTTTTTCCAGTTGATACTGATGGCACACAGTTTCCACAGCAGCATGAAGGTTTTTCTGGCTCTTCTCCCTTCCTCTCACCCTAAATCCAAGAACATCTCCAAACCCCACAAGCCCAACCAGATTCCCATTCTTTACAACTACCAAATCATTCCCAAAATCCAGAACTTTTTTTTTCGTTCACAACCCACATGCAAAAGTGAACCTCGTACCCTCTTTGCCCTGATTTAAAAGAGCTTTGAAATAAAACCGCTGTGGGAAGCGAGGGCTCTACAGCACTTTTTTCCCCTCCTAATGAAGGAGCTGAGTGACAGCCCCCGAGGCGGGAGGTCTGACACCACCTCAGCAGCATCCCTGCCGTGCTCACGTGCTGGCCTGACTCAGTGTGAGCTACAGGGACTGTGCTGGGAGTGCTGACTGATGGGTGACAGTTTTGGGGTATTTTAGTGATTATTTTAAGGGTTTTTTTTCCCCTCCCTTTAATTTTGTTATTACCTTGAATGCTCCCCACCTAGAGCTCCTGGCCACAACCTGGCTGTCGCCACCGGGGTGGCTCTCCCAGCCCGTGGCATCTCATCAAGGAAAGGTAAGTGGTGCCACTCAGCTGCCAGCAGTAGGAGAAAGGCTCAGTCTTGCTGGGACCCGCTGCCTCTGCAGCTTCCCCCAGGGAATGGCTTGCTGTTGACCGATGGTATTTTTCCAAAGCTGCTACTCCAATTTATCTTCATTAATTGGCTTAATTAATTATTTTCCCCTGTGGGCAGCAGCGGGAGATTCAGTCACGAGCAACAGCAAGGAGGTGGTGCAGTGAGCTGAGTCCTCTGCCCTGCCCTGGGCGCTGCCCAGTGACCCCAGTGCTGTGGGCAGCTTTTGGCACTTTCCCTGGTTTTGGATTTGGGCCCGAGGGAGCTGCAGACACTCTTATCTTCTCCCATCCAGACAGGGTGTGGAAATGAAAACCTTGGGGTAATGCAGCATCCCTGGATTTGCACCCCAGGAACCCAAAATCTGGGATTTTGGGAGTCTGTACGTGCCATATGCCAGCAGGGAAAGGCACAGAGAGGATGGATTTGCTTTACTTGCTCGTAACCTGTTTTTCTCACACCTCATGAAGCATGACCACATTCTCCATCTCCCTGTGCTGCTGCTGCAGCAACACCTATGAGATAAATCTGAAAGCTACAGTGGCAAAGTCGGATGGAGAAGGAAGGGACTAACGGCCAGAGTTAATAATAGACATCATTTGCAACGTGCCTCCAAAAAAATTAACGTCCTGAGGCAAAAGAGCTAATTTTGTGTTTCCTTTCAGATGCTCTGCTGAGTGCTGGAGGAGGGGAGGTGTCTGAGCCAGAGACTCGCCTGGGCTCAGTGTGAGAGCCCGTGTGATGCTCATTCACATGCAGAGAATTTGAGAGAGATCCTCCCATTAATGCAAACAGGAATTACCCATGTAATCTTGGGATTAACGGAGCCCAAGGAATTATTTACATTTCCTAAATGAGGGAAACTGTATCAAGTGGGTAAGGCAGAGACAGGGAGCTGAGGAGGGGAGAGAGACTCGATACCTGTGTCTGCAGGAACCAGTGTCACTGGCTTTCGTGAGAATGGGTTCATCTGGGGTTGCACAAAATATCTGGTGTCTTTGGACCAAAGCTGCTGCTGAGGTACAAAGCAGAGAGACTGATGCCATCCTCAGGCTCAGACCCCACATCTGTGCCTGCTGATCTCCCCTGCATCACAGGGTGCAGCTCCTCATTCTCCACCAATGATTACAGCAGCAGTAGGAATAATTAAGGCCAGTTTCTTACTTTCTTATTTAATCTCTCTTGTAATGTCTCTCACATAACAATGCAGTGCCCAGTGTGGCTGCTGGGTGAGGACATGGACCTGCTCCCTCCCGGGTCACACAGAGCATCCCTTTCATCAACTTCACCATCAAGATCTGAAATCGCTCTGAAATCGCTCCCAAATCACCCAGAGCATTCACCACAACGTGCTTTTCAGTCTTTACACCTCAAAAGCCACAGTGAGAGGCAGCAGAACCCTCAGAGCCCCATCTTCTCCCAAATGCTATAATACTCATCATAACCACAGCAACAACAACAGTTGCAATAACCCTCCATCCTTCACACACCAGACGACGAGGAGTCAGACTCCATTTCCAAACTAAGACATCTCATGTGCTATTCTCCCTCCCCTCCAGACTAATAGCTGACAATGTATGCCTTCCACATTAATGATAAGGGTTCAAGGGGAAAGAGACTGCTCTCCTGTTTCGCTGACATTACACTCTCCTATGTACCCACCAACATACCCTAAGGCAACAGAACTAGTAATAGGTTCCTCTAACTGCCTCCTGCATCAAATTTGACATCGGATGCTTTCTTCTCCTTTCCCATCGCTCACCTTATAACTCTGTCATCATCATTGATTTTGACTTAAGGAGAGAAAGAAACCACCCCCCAACCCTCTCCTCCTGCTCGTACAGCACCAGGGTGGTGAAGCACAGCTGCTACGGGGACCTGGAGCAGGGAAGTGTCAGCCAAGGGGACTGCTTTTCCCCAGTCTCAGTGGTGAAGGGACTGATGCAGCACACCAGGAGTGTTTGCTGCACCCAGCAGAACGGGTCTGCAGCCCCAGGACACCAGCACTGCCTGTGGGGATGCTTCCCAGACTCCAGGGCAGCACTGTTCAGGTGCTCAGTGGCTTTTTGCACTGGGCTCATCTTTCCATTGAGGTCAGGATTAGTTAATTTTTAGGCAGCACTCCTTTCTCCTCCTTCTGTCTTTCTTCCACAGAAAAGGCAGCTGGAGTGATTTCTACCTACTTCTGGACTGTGTCACTCCACATAGAGAACTCCCCTCTACTGCCTCCCCAAATCCTCTGCATCTCCACCTGCAGTGGAGGTGATGCCTGGGCCCAGCAAGCCCTTGGGACTGGCAGTGGAAGGGGTGAGTGGTGGATTCACAGAGGGGCGAAGGACCTTTCCTAGTGGTGATCCTGGGGACGGTGACAGGTGTGTCCCATGGGACAACAGACAACAATTTCAGCTCAGTTCAGTTCTCAGACAATCAAGACTCTCAGAGAAGAGGGCCAAGCTCCTGTGCCAGCACCGGCTGCTTCCTGGCATGACGCTGCCAGAGAGACCTCGGTCCAACTGCCAGCGCTCGTCTTTTGGAGTCACATCCCAAGATCTGCCTTCCAAGGGCTATAACCATCCTGGAAGGGAAAGGAACCTGTCAAAGCCCCATAAGCATGAGGTAACCCTTCTTTCTGCAGCCCTTCCTGGGCGATCCAGGAGAGCAGCTGGCTGCTCTGTCTAGTTTCTTCAGATACACAGAAGTGAATCCCCAGAGTGCGGCTGACCCACAGCTGGTGTTTTCTTTGATTTATGTCAGAGCCTATTTATGTCCTCCGCTTAAAACAATCCAGTTCATGTCAGCAGTAAATGAAACTGTGTACCATCCAGCAGCTGTTTGGCTGCTACCTGAAATGAGTTTCACTCCAGTTCTTATCATGGAGAAATGCTTTTAATCATCAAAACTGCCACAGCCGCCTTGGAGCTGTGATGGTGCAGTGATTGTAACAGGGGAAGGCACATTGCAACCCAGGGCCATGGAAAGAGCCCTGGAATTGCTGGTGATTTTCTCTTCCAGGGTGGCAGCCACTTAGGACACAGCGACACCTGTAAATGAGGGTCTTTGGCTGCAGAGACCAGTTTGCTGCAGACCTGGGCACTGGTGAGGTTTAACTGGGGCTGAAAGGGCCAGGCTGGGTGGACCCAGGTGCCAGATGGCCTTTGGGGTTCTCACTGTGTCTCCAAGCAGGTTCCATACAGCAAAAACACCAGCAGTCACTAAAACATGCTTATTTTAAAGATTCTGCTACTGATATTGTCAATAGAGCCAACTGGGAAAAAATCCAGATGAGATGGACTCTGAATATGTGCTGCAGCCATTACACCCTGACAAGTCTCCTAACGAAGGATTTAACTAACGAGGCTGTTGGCAATGAGCAGGGATGCTGCACGAGAAGCAAGGAATATCTGCCCAAAGCTATTCTGAATTCATTAAGGAGGACGGCAAGAGCTGGGCTGTTCCACTCGGGGACACAGCATGAGGCCACATAACCTGCTCGTCCCACCAAAAACTAATGATCACAGCTTGACTAGTGAGTATCAGACACTCACAACACGCTGCTTGCAAACAAGCTGCAGACCAAAAGCAATTCGAAGGAATTATTTGGGAAATAATTGTAAATAATGAATGAATGGAGAAAACTGCAATCTGTTTACAGATAACTCGCCCGCAGAAAAGAGCTGAATTTGCCGAGTAGATGATTCACTATTGATTATTTCCCCAGCTCTAGCTGTAACCTTATAAAGCATTAATTAAGACAAGTCTTCGTAGTTCAGCATATTCTAATCTGTTACAGCTCAGCAGTGCCCTCCTGGAAGGAAACCTGGAGATTCACACCCTGCTACTGGCTCCTGCCTGAGTGGTGAGGAGGTGGGGGACCCTGAGCAGAGCCCAGTGCCACTCCAAAACCCAGTGACTGATGCAAATATCTCAGCAGGCTGTGAGTTGGGACTGATGAGCACCTAGGTATGGCAGGGAAAGGCTGGATCTCACCTGGCTGCTGGCTGGATTTCAAATGGGACAGCTGCCTCTTGGGATAAACCCTTTAAAGACAGCCAAGGCAATCTGGCTAACCCCATGGTCAGCTGCCCTCAAATGACCTGTGGCCAAGTCTGCCCCTGTAGCAATACAGAAATATGCCCCAAAGTGGCACTGTGCAAGTGTCCCCTGTGCCATCCAGCCCTTCAGGGGGGGTCTGCACTGCTCCCCCAGCTTCAGCTCAGGCCGCCCAAGCACAGAACCCCCGGGGTTATAATCAAGAAAAAGGAACCTGTGTGTCCTTGCATTTTTACCAAGTGACTACAACTGCACCCAGCCCTAAAATCCACTGGGAAATGGCATGCACATGGAAATGCAAACACGCTGGCGGGGACTGGCACCCCTGGGCACGTCCTGCTGACACGAGCACAGCTTCAGCCTGTGCTGACGGCGTGTTATGAGCCAGCCTCCAGCTAATGAAACACAGGATTGTGTCTGGGTAATGCACAGACATGAAAATCCAGCAGAGCAATCTAATCCAGCACAGCAAGGTTTCTGATTCAAATCCCAGAGGAATATGGCTCAGGAAGCTGAGGGAAAGGGGCAAGCTGTGGCTCTCCAGCTGTGCTCCCCAAGGTGGACCTGCAGCCTCATCTTCTTGACAGAGCCTCTGAGCCCCCTCCCCACCCCCTGTCCCTCCAGGGCTGCTGGCCCAGCACTTGGCAGGCAGACACGTGCTTGCTTTCCCCACATCTTGGAGAAACGAGGATGTGATAACGTGGCACCTAACTGAAGTTAAAATACTCTGTCTTTCAACCAGCTGATTAGCTCAGCATTGCCCAAAGCATGTTTGCATCATTTCTGGATGTCTTGGAATAGAGGGAGAGCACGTCAGCCCCTGTATTAAGCAAGCCCAGTACATGACTGATTTTTATTCTCATAACTTTGTTTCAGAAAGAAAAGCTCAGATAAAGTAGTAAAGTTTTAACCAGCAATGAAATCCAGGCGACCAGTGACTGATCTTTCTATCCCATTTCCATGCCCACTGTGAACTACCATAAATTTTCCCAAGAGTTTTCCTCAGTTCCCACAGGAGTAATTTGCCAGAAGAGCCACCAGACCCTTTCTCACCACTCAGCACTATTTGGTGTGGTGCTCACTTGACATCACATCATGGCCAAGCCATGACCAGCTCCATGGGCCATACAGCCCTAATTTGTCCTAATTTATGCACAAAGATTAAAAGCAAGATTCCAGTAAAAGCCCATTTCCCCCCCATCAGATGCAATCAGCAACAAGCTGTGTCTCACAGGGCTGAGCTTCGAGGTAAAGTTACACTTGACCACTAACCAAGGAATGATAGCAGGAGAGGAATTAAACATTCAAACAAAATATAGCATAATCAGTTGAACTTTAGCAGCATGTCTAGATTTTTAATGATTTCAGTGTTTCCACAGACGGTTTGGGGCATGTAATGAAAATTATTTCGTATCATCTTTGCGAGAAAGCCTTGTCAAGATTGCAAACATTCAAAATAATCATTTGAAGGACACATGGCACAATATCCGATTTCTCCTAATCCGGGTGTTCAATCTTAACCCTTCAAGGAGACCACAAGGAAACAGTGGGGTGGGCTGAGGGGTCTGCTCCGGTTTTGGCTGAGCCATGACCATGCCAGAGCAGCCCATCTCCCCCCGAGCAGGTCCCAAATGACTGCACAACTCATCATCAGACATGCAAGCAAATATTTCTCATGGATATTGTCCGAAGCAAGATCCCTACCTGCTCTTGACTCCTTCGAGGGCAGTTTTCTGGTTAAGGCTTAGCTGATGGTTTATCCTTTGCTGAAAGACATAAAAAACAAAGAACAAATGCTTGTCAAACAGAAGTTTAGTTAGAAAGGATGAGATGCTCCTGTATGTGGAGAAAAGACACATTTTGTGCTTAATTTCATTACTGTTTCATTCATTTCATTCTCTCCTTTCATTCATTGCATGCCATACACACCTAAAGACTTGCAAAATTCTCCCCACCCCGTTTATTTTATTTTTCCATTCATCAAACTCTTCTCTCTCCATGAGCAAATGTATTGCTAATTAGGACAGAGGAAGAGATTAAGTTCAAATGAGTAGGTCTCCTTGTTGGGGCTGTTGCTTTCCCTGCCTCTCTCCAGCCCAAAAATCAATGCAAATCTTCCGGGGAATTGAAGCACATTTTCATTAACATGGATATAATGCACCCCCGAAAGAAGATTTATCAGAATTAGAAACTGTGTGAGGAAAGGGGATTGAGATGATGAGAGACACAGAACAGCTCTGGCAAAACGGGAGGTGCTAAAAACACGGGTACATTATCCAACCTCTGCGTTTCCTGGCCAAGCCTGGTTTGCCTGGGGAAGGGCAGAAACACTGGAAGCTGGTCTGTGTGAATCTCCACATAGTGCAGACGGGCTTAGGAGAGTTTATGGTGATGTAAAATGACCCTGCATCTAGTTGTCTTTATTTAAAGGAGTTTCAAGGGAACCTGCAGAATAAAACTTACAAAAGCTTAACCGAGCTCACACTATGATTTATTTGCCCCACTTCTCAAACTGAGTACTACAGCCAGATTTGATGCCATTATTTGGGAGGGACTCTGTGGGAAGAAGTCACTGTGCACATGTCCCAGGTATGGGATATGTCCAGGAAAACCTTTCCTACTTCCGGCTGAGGACCCTTGTCACCATCCCCTCAACACACTGAGGAACATGTCAGTGGTTAGTACAACCAACCCCAGTGCCAAAGGGAGATATCTAGACCTTAACCCCTCCATGTAACAAATACTTTGGCATGGGATAGAGCTTTTTGCACCAGATGGACCCCCTGGTCTCTTGGTAAATCCAGTTCTTAGGCTTTGCCACAAAGAGGCTTAAAATTAATTAGCAGACTTTTTTTTTTTTTAAAGAGTTCTGTGTATAAGAAGTGTGTAAGAAAGGGCATTCATTAGGAGCTTTTCAGTGCTTATAGACCAAGATGAGGATTTGTAAGAGAGTTCCTTTTATAACTGGCAATTCCAAACTGTTAAAAGCCTGAAGATGAAAACATTCCCTACTTTTCCAGTAAGACAGTCAAGAAGGGGGAGGTTTTCTGATTTTCTAAAGGTGGCCACTTTTACCAAAAGCATCTCTCCCCTCTCCAGAGAGCTGACACCCAGCAGCACCAGGGAGGCATGACAGGAGCCGATGTAAGGTGTGCCATGGAGGAGGAGCTTCCAAGGAGTAAATCACTACAACCTTCAGCTCCTGAGAGCTGAAACATCTGCTGCTGACCCTGAACAACTCCTGAGATTGTTCTGCAACAGCACCCACCATAACTGCTTTAAAAACACAGGTAGATGGTGAGAAATCTGCCTAGTTAAGCATATCACTCAAAAATATTATTCAAATGTTTGCTCTTATATTGATTCATTCCTTGACCTTGACAGAGTTGTTTTCAAAAGAGTAAAGGTTGGTGAGGCTTTGGTCAGAGTGGGGTTCTAAACAGGGACCTGCAGTTGCCTCCCCCCACAACAACATTTCCAGGAACTGCACTTTTTCCACCCAAAAATAATCCCACACAAGGTGCATGCAGGTCCCTGAAACCCTGCCAGCATTGCTCACCTTCCAGAGCATTTGCCCTCACCCCAACCTCATCAGGAGCCAACCAGAACCACAAACCACCCACAACCTTAATTCACATTAATTTTGTAATTAATGTTTCACAATTCACATCTATTTGCTAATAACTTTGAAAAAAAACAGACAAAGCCCTTAGGAGGGCACATCCACGAGTTAAGGTTGTTCACCCACTTCACAGGGTAAGGGAAGACCTGCCAGTGCTGGAAGCAAAGCACCACAATACCCTTTAAAGTTATTTATTGTCTCAGCCCTGTGCTACCTCCTAGGAGTTTATAGTGCCCACCAGCACGTGGAAGAGGAGGAGATGCATTAAAACCCACAAACAAGCAATCCTGTTTGGTGCATGGTGGCCCTGCTTGGTCTTCTCCGTTGTAAGAGTTTCCAGAGAAGGCTGGTGCTGCCAGGCTGCTGCACTGCAGCAACAGCAGCATTTCTCCAGGAATTAAAATACAACTTTGTGCTACATTAGCAGTATTGTCCCTGGAACCTTTAGTCTTTAATAACTTCTACAATTATTCATTGATTTACAAGCCCCTGGTGATCAAACCCAAACTAAATTAAAGAAGTTTTTCTTTGTCGTAAACCCGCTCTGCACGTACACGGCAATAAGCAAAATCCCTGATTTTGCTAGAAAACATTCTAAACTCAGTCTTGCCTTTACTATGTGCTTTTCCACTCTCCTTTACTGCTCGGTATTTCTGGGGAAATTTCCTTTGGAAAGAGGCTCTTGTCAGTGTTTTGCTGATGGTGTTTTGGATCAGCTCTGAGCAGTGTTGAGCGGCACCGTGTTTAAAGCTCTGTCAGTCTGCCCACTCAGCCATGCTCTCTCCTGTCTAGCTGCTCATGCAGTACCAAAAATGAAAAATTTAAGGAGAGTTAGACTAGTTAGAATTTGAAATGTTATTTCGAGGACTCAAAGAGCTGAAAGTACAGAAAAACCTGAGTCAAAAAGGACATAACTGGTAAAAGAAGAAATCATCTGAGGTTGGTAAAGTGGTTTGCAAACCTCCTCTTGCTATCTGAGGTCAGGTCTGAGATGACAGAGAAATTTAAATCTTATCCTTTAAAATATTAGAAAGGGAAACCATTTACAGGACTTGAGATCTGTAAAGAGATGTTCACATGAAAAAGCTAGGCTCCCAGGACAGAAATCATTCCCCATTCCTGCTGCCAAGCCCCTTGGAAAAATATTGGGGAATGCCTAGAGCAACCTGCATAATCAATATTACTCCACTGACCCAGCTCTTACTTTCAATTTTCTATTCTATCCTAATAAAGGTGGATTTCCTGTACAATAGTCTGAGGATAGCAGAGGTGAGGGTATTTGTAAGGAAAGCATAAAGAAGATAATATTACCAGGCTAGGCTACATTCAACTCTAACTGTTCAAGTATTAAATCCATTTTTCACCATCAAGAGTGTTATCCAACAGCATGAGAAATACAACAGGAGAAAATATTCTCGAGTGAAGGAATTGATGGCCGAAGCCTTAAAGTTTGGTAAAATGCTTTTCCACTTCATGTCCTACAAGCTGTCAGCACTAGGATGGAAAACCACAAAGCAGTAATTGCAAAGGACACTTCTTCTTTCTTACACTGTCTCTGTCTGTAAGGGAAGAGGATGGCAAGTTAATTAATTATCTCCAGCATCAGTTTACTTGAAGATCTTTTTTTCCAGCAGTGCATCAAAGGAGACTGATAGAAGCCTTGATTAGAGGGATAATGAAGGAAATCTCTAATAGATTATATCATTTCTTGCCCGTCTGCAGCCATTCTCAAACTGGCTGCCTCACAGGGCTGGGAGTCACGTCTGGAAAATATCACAAGCATGTAAATCCACCTCCGATGCAAAATTTATGGAAAAATTCGAGTAATTGCATGTTTACCATATTTCTGTCAAAGGTCTGGAAAAAAAGATATCAGAACATCTGACCTGCTATAGAGCAGAGATTTTCCATGTGTCCTGTTAGGGTCTCTGACTCCGCGGGGATAAATCTGTATTTTGAAGTCACATCAGACATGGATAGAGAAAATTTATTAGATAATACAGAGCAGGAGGAGAGCAGAGATGCAGGAGGAAAGCATACACTGATGTGTGGGTAAGACAGACAGTTTGATGTCTACCTTGTTATCTGTCCTCAGAAGCCTTTTACTAACAATGACCATTAGCAAGGGTCATTGGCGAGGTGATTTATCTGATTTTTTTTCTCTTTCTAATCTTGCCTGCTTTCACCTGCAACACAACATCTCGCCCAGTCCTTGCTTCAGACCCACAGGAGCCTCTGGAGGGCAAAGTGGGTTCCCGCTGCAGAGGAGAAAACTTTGGTACTGCTGAGTCCCAGCTCTCCGTGCCTGTCACACCAGTGCCTCACAGTTTGCCTCTGCTTTTGAATTCCCTCGGGGATTTCAGTGCCATTTCCCTCTTACCCAGCCTGTGCACACACTGCCAAATCTAATAGCGAGGAGAAATGAAGTGTCAGGTTCTGATGCACCGCCACACTGTGCTGATTTCTATCTCACGCAGATAAACCCCAAGCCATTCCCAAGAAGTCCCAGTGGCACGTTTAAGCAATCTATTTCTTTTAAGATGAGACTAAAGATTCTCCCTGGTTGCTGTTTGATGCTTAATAAAGCATTGGTGGCACTGGTTGCACTGAATTTTGGATGCTCAGGCACCAACATCTCCAGTGAGAGTTTGGACAAACCCCTGTGCTAACGAAGGGATTATGAGTTTCAGCAAAGAACCACAGAGGAAGACCATCATCACCATGTCACCCATCAAACCCACCCTGCTCCCTCACGTGCATCTCCAAGCTCTTGTCCTGGCCAACAGGTGTCACAGAGAGATGCTCCAGCCCTTGCTCTGGGTCTGTCCTGTCTCCCACAGCCACCAAGGGCAAAAGTAAATGGTGCCATGCAAGTGAGCAGAAGTAACGGCAGAGAGGGAGCAGAAAGTGTTTTATGGGGTTAAACATCCCAGTCTGAAGTAAAGCAATTTCCTTCGGTCTCCTGCCATTTCCTTGTGGGGGCTTATCATCTCCAGCTGGGACAATATAAAGGCCCATTTAATCGAGATCCATTTAACACTGAATCACGCTAACAAGATTACTTAGCCAGGGCTAATTCTGCATTTGCTGAAGTGCAGTATCCAGGGTGAGTAATCTCTGTGTGCTGGTGGCAGGTTCAGAGACAGGTTAGCCACTGGCTTAGCATCACAGACAAAACATGGAAAGTACATGGGGGACCACGACAATGAAATTGCAGCCTGTTTAGCCCATTGGGCTCTTTCCCTTCCCCTACTCAGTGTTATTTGTGATCAGTGCAGCAAGGGTTTCCTCATTACCCCATAGGGTCCTAAAAGGGGAATTATTTTCTTTGTCCTCACAAGCAGCTGAGCAGGCAATACAGCAAAATCCTCTTCAGTCATTATCTGTTAAGTGCATGGCATCCTTTTGTGAGTTAAATGACACAGTATTTCTTGCATGGGGCTGAATTCAAAAGGTTTTGCCTTCCATCAGGAGATAACTCAAGATTTGAGTGCTAATTGAATACATTTATATGCACACAAGTGATAGACATTCATACAATTTCTTAAAGTAGATTCTCACTATTCAGTCATTTAAAAATATAGCACTAAGGGCTCTATTATTTATGATTATTAAATCACAAATCTGAGTAGCAAAATACTTCACTCAGGGAAAGTGTGAAGAGGCTGTTTCAGAGGAAAAATCTCTTTTCCAGAACTTACAGAACATCATCGCAGGAGGATGCTGATAACTAATATTGTTTTACAGCTAAGGCTCTCCAAGTGACTTACTCAGGTAAATGGATTAATCCTAATCACCCCTTCAAATGTTCCCAAATCCCCCAAGGAGTCAGAGCTAAGGTTGACGTGTTCTGGTGAACTATTCACTTTTTTCATACAGATTGACTCATTCTGCTGTCACTGTAGGGTCTGGGACATCCCCACAGTCATTCCACCCCTGGCTTTGAGAAGATGAGTCTTCTTGTCACTTCTGAGGGGGATTCATCTCACCTGGTGTCAGAGGTCCACAAGGCAAGTATCTACACTTGAGTTAGTCTCTTAAATGTGTAAGTGGAGAGAAATTGCAGTGATTTGTCTGACCTATTTTAGGCAACCACCTCAAGATGAGAGCAATTGCCTGCTGGAGGTGCCCATTTCTCTCCATTGACGGTAAATGAGGTCTGAGTGCTCAGTGAGACCTGGGTGCCATCAGGTGAGATGGATCCTATCCACAGTAATTGCAACCTTTCAAAAAGAGAGTCACTGTTGGGTTTTTTTTCCTTTTTTTTCCTTAGGGAGTTTATTTTAACCATTTGAGGAGTTTTCATTTCTGTCTAGTGTCTTTTGGTCTTTCTCCCCCCTTTGGCAGCCAGTCCTCAAGCTATGGCAACCAGGTTGTTAAAGGGAAGAGATGGAAGTGGGAGAGCCCTGTGCCTTTCCTTCCACAGAACAGAGCATGGCTCATGGCTTTATTTTGCAACCCATCCCAGAGCATCTTTTGGTGCTCCAAGGGCTCAGAGATCCAACTCAAGAGTGAGTGAAACCCATCTCCATAGACTGGGTGCAAGTTCTTCTGGAGTGGGCACTAGTGTGAAGGACACAAGTTGTGGTAAGTCAGAAGAACAAGACCAGAGATGACAAGATGACCTCCAAAGGTCCCTTCCAACTCCATGAAACAACATGAGTTGTTTCATGATTCTATGAAAAAGGAAAAGCTCTCCAGGGCAATATCTTCACACCAGATATGGAGATCCCCACGCTCATGGTGCTGGTAGGGACAACCAGGACCTTTGCTCCTGGAAACACCCAGCCCCTCAGCACTGCTGGAAAGGCACCTCCAGGAAGTTTTAGGATATAAAAAAAGTCATCTATTCAGCTGGGGGCCTTTAGGGTACAGCAGGACCTTGGCAAAACCTTCAGTGTAATAATTTATACTCAGATTTCTAAGCCCCCTTGAATCCAGCCCACATCCCATTCTCAAAAAAGGGACATTCAGAAAACTAAACACCCCCTGGACAGGGGCTCTCAGCCCCCAATATGCAGAAGCATGGAGGTGTGTAATGCTGCTTCATGTGCCTGACACAGACCAATTCCAGGAGGAGATGAAACGCTGACATCAGAGCTGGAACCAAGCCCTGTGCGATTCTGGCCAAGTGCTGAGGTCACTTGTGAAACTGGGATTTTTGCTGAGATTTTTGACTCTGTTTCTTACTGCAGTCCAGAGCTCAGACCAGACATATGCACCCCTTCCTTCCTCCCTCCCACTACACACAGGTATTAAACCATGCCCCTGGTATCTGCACACCAGGAAGGCAATTTGCTGGTCAGCTCCACTCAGGGAATTCCTACATTTGACATCCACCACCTCAGTGCCTAGAATATTACCAACAGATTTTGAAGTTTTGTTAGAGAAACAGGCAGGTGTGAGGAGAAACAAAGTTCTCAGTCAAAACACTCAGAAAACTTTCCATCTGCTCTCATGACTTCATCCTCAATATCTGAAAGCACCAAAATCTTAAAAGGGGAATTAAAATCTACCTCAAAAATATGTTCAAGTCATACTGGAAATTCAACGGACTCTCTCTACCAAGTGCTCAGGGTGTCTCCAACTATACAAAACCAAAATGCATCCTACTCATATTCCTCCAAAGACCAGTCAGCTGGCCAAGGGGTTGGATTGCACACAGACAGCCCTGTGACTTGGACACCGTGGAAGGAGCTGAGACTCTAGAATGTAATTTCCAAGAAAAAATTTCCAAGCAGTTTCCAATTTTAATGTTGCCTAAAACAAATGTACACACATAACTCTGGTAAAGGAACGGACTGGCCACGGCAAATTTAAGCCCAAAGCTCCTTTTCCTCAGCTGCCTTTTCTGAACCTCTCAAAAACAACCTGCTGGCTGCAGGTTGCTCCATTACTTGTCATCTTGTTTTGATATCATGCCATCATCTCTTAATTGCTGGGGCACAAGGGTTTGAAAGACATGAAGTCCTGCCTGCACGTGTGCTGAGAGGTTTCCACAGTGTGATAACCATCTCTCCACGTCTCCCTGCTGGCTGGGCAGCAGTGCCTGACCACATTTATGGCAACCACAGAGGCAAAGCGTCTCTCTCCCAGCCACAGGACCAACTAGACTCCCTGGGAATCATTATTAACTTGGCTTTAATTACAAACTAATTTCCTCCTGCATAGCCAGCAATTTCAAGCTCTGCAGAAAGTACAAGGAAACAACAACATGCCATTTGCCAGCAAAAGAAGCATAAACAAACAGGCAAAATCCAGAGCTTCTATGGAGAGGGGTGCATTTAAATACTCCAAATGCAACTACCTGAGAAATTTTCCTCCATCTAAGCAGAAAGTTTGGTTGTTGTTTTTTTTTTTTTTTACTTTCCAACTAAATATTTCATTTTTAAGGCCATCCAATTTTACTCAGTTATAGGGAATACCTAGTAGTTCTTTGTAATAGGAACTGCCTGCTCCTAAAATATGCACAGGCTACCACCCCTCTGTAATAAGTTGCTGCTGTAGGTTGCTCTTCAGCTCCAGCACTGCTGAAACTGTACTTAGCAGCTGACAGACAGCAACTGAGAGCTGGAGGAGCATGAAGGCTTGTTAGCAGCAAGATTTTCCCAGCTGAGGCTCAGACACGCACTGATTGGCAATTCAGATCATGGAGTTTGTCCCGGTGGAGCCTCCATATGTTTCTTCCCCTGGAGGAACGATGAATGTCAATTCACCCCTTGGGGTGCGTCAGGCGAAAATCCTCCCGAGGGTGAAACGAGAGCTGACAGCAACCAGCCACAGGTGCCCGGACCAACTTTCATGCACTGGCCAATTTTGCAGAGAGACAGGCAAAAACGAAGCTGTGTTTGGTGCATCTCCATGCACAGCACTGGGCTGTACGTTCCGCTCTCAAAATTAGCTATATGGAAACGTACATAAAGGTATCACACGCACTCGCATACCATAAAACAGGAAAAATTAATGTTTATGCTGGTGACTCATCAGCACACCTGGGATTTCCCCAGAGTCCGTGGCAATGCCCTGGAAGTGCAGTCTGTGACAGTCCCAGTGAATTGACAGCTCCATCCTATTCTATTCCGTTCATCCAAACCCATCAGGATATATTTTGCTCCCTTATGTCCACTTCTCATATCAACCACTTTCTCAGAGCGTTCTGCCAGCGGCTCTTGACGGGCTTTCCAGAACTTAATTAAGCTTCAAGACACCTCAGTGAAGTTGACTAATGTAATTAAGTGAATCTTGCAGATGAGCAGCTGAGGAGATCAAACACCAGTATCATGGAGGAACTGTTACCCAGTGGCAAAATGGGTCAAAGGGTCCAGAGACCCCATCCCTGATGCCTTACAAAAATCACTGCCTTTCTTTTCCTATATCTGTAGTTGATTATGCCATGATTTTCCCCTAGAAAAGGCAGTTTGGACCATTGTCTTAACAAGAAAAGCAGCTTCTTTCACCAAAAAAGAATCGAGGTAGAGCTGCTGTCTCTAGAAGTGCTGCACATGGGTGTTTATTGCAAGTATCAAGAACAATCAGGAGTCTCCAATTATTATTATATTAAACCAGGGTCCCAGTTTCTATATAATATCCCTGGAAATGTTCAAGGCCAGGTTTGATGGGGCCCTGAGCAACCTGGTCTGGTGGAATGAGACGGTCTTTAAGGTCCCTTCTAAACCAAGCCATTTTCTGATTCTAAGGTAATTCTGTGTGTACATATAATGATATATTTTATTATTAATTAAGGTGACAGGAAGCTATAATCCAGTGTCTTCTTTCAAATACACTTTCTGAAATTACAGTAATTGTATAGATTGTATTTAAATCATTCTAAGATTATCTGGGTGTCCCCTAAAAACAATCTCTCATGAGATTTCTTTCTTTAATTTTAAAGTAAGCTGGAAGAATGATTAAAAGAAAAGCCTGAATCTTGTTATGACCTGAAGTGTGACTTGTGTCATAAGTTTACAAGGGTTCTTATGGACTTGAAGATGAGCATGAATCTAAATCCCTCCATGACTGAAGCCTTATTAAGCCAGACCATTCACTTGGGGCTTTTTCCTGGAAGTTGATGTCTAGAATGACATATTAGGGTGTACTTCATTAGAATGAAGCATTAGGATGCAAAAGGAATAAAATGGAAAATTTCCCAGCTTGGACTTGAGCTGGTTCTGTGATAACCTTCCTACAGGGACTCTCCTTCAAAAGAGCCTTTCCCAGGAAGTTCAGCATATTCTCAATGCCTAAAGAGCTCTTGCAAAGGGCTTTTTCCTTCCATGCCCATATCCAAATGAGGTTATGTTGCAATGTCCTCAGCATTCACTCAGCACGTAGGAGGCTCAGCCCTCAGAGGCAGAGGTTCCAACATCATCTCCCATCCCACAATGTGGAGAAGCACTCGAGAAGAAATCCCTCCTGTGACAGTTGTCAATTAGCTTTTGACATGTGCAGGGCTGTTGCTTGGCTCTGCCCTTGCCCTCCTAACACAGGCACTGGGACTGTCAGGGAGCACCCAGAGGCCACAGATTCAGGCAGTTCACACCACTGACTTCTCTTCCCACCCAGGCTCTGGTGACAGCATCACCTGACACCCTTCCTGAGTCTGCCAGAGGGGACAAACCCCACAAAACTGTGGGAAAATTCATGTGACACCAGTTCCCTTTAAAACTGTTCTTTCCCAGTGCTGGGACTCCATGGAAAACTATGAAGTGATGGCAGCTCCTGGGACCTAAGCCATGCTGATTTTTTTCTGCTTTGCCTCATCTGTTTCTTTATACTTCTCCGTGTCCCAAGTGACTCTGACACAGGAATTCCTGCTTTTCATTTTTCTGCTGTACAAGATGTCAGCAGATAACAATCCATGCTTCACTGGTGCCATTCCATAATTGAAAGAGCCAGCAATACATCAGGCTCGGAGTCTGCAAACCTCATCAATAAGTACTCTATTACTTGGGCATAATTTTCCACCACCCCCTGGATGAGACTTAACAGGCAGTAGGGTGATATCGCTGAAACCACACTTCGCTGCAAACTGTTTAAGGTAATGTCTGCTAAACTATAGTCTATTGTCACAAATTAGTTTCTCAGACAACCAGTGTCTAGCAAAAAATATACTTAATATGCAAAGCTGTCTGTTTAGATCTATCTGTTTTGCGGTGAAGCTACCTCAGGGGAAAGAGAACTGTAGCCCAAAAATAATGGCACAGGTTTCTTTCCAAGTCGACATAAGTAGATCTACACCTTGCCATAGAAACAAATTTTTCCCGTGTCACCAAGAGAGGTTTTTTTTTTTGCTTGACTTATCCTGCATTTTCAGGGTGTAAGAGAGACCTTCACAGTTTCTGCAGCCTTACAGATTGTGTGAGGGCAGTGTGAAACTTGCCTGGCCTCTCTTTTTAGATTTAATTCTCTGAGCTTTTCCGTAGCACGTTGAGAATCAGCTTCCTGGTCCATTTCAACAAAATCCTATCAAGTCCCAAGAGTTTCCCCTTTAAATAAATTCCAGGGGCTTGAGTTTTAATTACTTTCTGCAGAATCCCCTTATCAGCAGTAGCTTTGACAGGCACAGGCTACACGTTATCTGGAAACACAACTGAGATCTCTAACTCCTTCCATGTCTTTAGCCCTTGAAGATTGTCTCATACCTATTACATATCATGCCCAGAAGCACTGCCAGAGTGCAGGCTCTGATACCTGGATAGGCAGCTCTTTGCCTCCATAGCTTATCATCCCAGAGGATCCTTACACCCTTCCCTTATTGCTGGCACAAATAAATTGCTGCTGCTGAAGTTGTGCTGGCTATCAACCTGCACACCAGGCACCTCCCAAATCTGTTATTTCTTGCACAGAACATAATTTTCATTCTTCTTCAGTCCATAAGCTTTGGGGCTCTGCAAACTTCCCCAAAGTTGGTATCTACAGCAGGAAGTCACCTGTGCAGGTGGTGAACCATCAAAGGTCTGTGGAAGGCAGAAGTAGAGCAGCTGGGGAAGCAGAGCCTTTTTGAGGTTCAGTGCACCCATGACTATTCTTTGTTTCCAAGAGTAAACTGCAAGAACTGGTTTAAATTATTAAAAAAGAAGAGCTAGTCGTTGTTTAAAGTTTGCATAAAGGCAATTTTGAGATCTGGATGGAAGTTCAGGTCCTTTAATACCTTTTCTCAACTGGATCGACCACCCAGCAGTCCAGGAACAGCTTCATAAAACCCTGAGGGAGAGTCTTTCATCCCAATTCCTCCAAAATCTGCTGCTGCACTGCAAGCATAATGACTTACTGAAGGACCTTCATTACAGATTTATTGGAATGCCTTCTCATTTTTATCCTTGTAACCCCCAGTGAGAAGAATTGCACTGCCCAGTGAGAACAATGTTTGGCTCTTCCACCTCCCACACTGTTCCCTCCATCCCTCACCTGCACAGCTGGTGTCTTGTCTGAGTTTTCAGCCTCCAGAAATCACTGGAGATAAGAGCTGTAATCTAAAGCACCTATATGTATGATCAGCTGTTTTCAAAGGGCTCCATTCCTGACCAGGACAATGCCTAAACTCTGACTGCAGTGCACACTTGCTGCTTTTATGCATGGCAGAGCTGTACCTGCCCCAGAGGGCACCCACCCACTGCCTTTTTACCATATTAATAGTCCTGCTCTCCTTCAGTTCACCTTTGTGCCAGAAATAAGGTAGCCAAACTTCACTGCACCGAGAACAAAAGCAGGCAGCAGACCAGCCTCAAAGCAAAAGTAGACATAAACCCCCATTAAACCTCATGGTTCAACACATAAACAGAGCAAAGGGAGGACCTCCCAGAGTCCTGTGCATGAATCCAATAACCATCCATAACTACCCCTAAGGATAGTTTCTAAAGAGGGGAGAGCAATAAACAGCACTTCCCCTCTTCATTACACAACTCCAGCAATAACTATGATGAATGGCAATGAACAACTGGGTTTCATTGCTGGATTTCCAGGCTGTGGTGTCCAACAATAGGAGCATAATAAAGACAGATGGCAGTGGATTAACTCTTCTTGCAATGCGGCCAGTGCTGGTTGTTCAACCGTGCTCATCCCCAACTCCAGTGCAGGCACAGCCTCACAACAGCCCCATCCCTGCCCAGCAGCAGGGAAATATTCCTTATTTTTGTGCAGAGTTAGGTACGATGGGGATCAGGCACGATGCAAACCAGAGGGTTTGCTCAGATCAGAGAGCGGAGCTGAGCAATATACCCCAATTCTGGTGCTGTGCTTTGCTTTTAAGCACAACTGCTAAATACACAGAAAACTCAAAAGAAATCGAAGTGGATTTACCATAAAATATTTCTGCTATTTTTCAACTGATAGTATTAATTCCTTGACTTATTTTTAATTCGTAAATCTCAAAACAAAACAAAGCAAAACCCGAACCAAAACCACACCATGAAATTGTTGCTGCTTTGATGCAAAAGAGATTGGTTTTTAAATTTGCTATATTTTCCCCGCCAGTTTTGCCCATTTAAAACCATAGAATCATTTGGCTTGGAGATCTTGAAGATCATAGAGCCCAACTATTAATTAGCATAAATAAGAGCTAAAATGAATACACAATGAAATACACATTATATATATTGATTATATATTATAATATATATATTTTCAATATATACTTATTTAATTATAATAATATAATAGATAATAGTAAAATAGCATATTTTGCATTCTTTTTTGGTATGCTGAGTATAGTCCTAATAGGTGTGCATTGGTTAAGATTCCCAGGAAATTTTGGGTCAGTTCAAACAACAGAGAAGAAATAGGGTCTAGGAGGGCTGAGGAAGGAGAAGAGCTGGGTTGTGCCCACAGCTCTAACAGGGCTTTGCTGTGTGCAAATATATGAGATTCACTCTAATATTCAGCATTAAACAGGTGCTTGCACTGCCAAAATTAGCAGAGGAGGGGTCTCACCACAGCTAATTAATTGAGTTTGCAAAGCATTTGGAGACCTTCAGATGGAAGGTGCTAAACAAAGTGAAAATTATCATTATTTCTGCTTAAGTGAAACCGCCAAGCAACACTACTTTAATCATTCACTACAAATCCGGGTCCTTCTGCTGTTTGCATGTCCACTGTAACCCAACTTAATTCCTGCAGATGTATTTGTTATTCAGGAGCATTCACTGGGTTGAATAATTTTCAGACGGAGTTTTTGGGAAACACGTTTGATTTGCCTATTCATGATCTGTTACTCCGGATGTGTGATGGGCTACACAAAGCAGCGTGTTGCTGTTTCCGCTCACTGCCTGAATGGCAGAAAGTTTATTAGATGGAAGAATAATGAATAACCAATAATGAGTACTCTTGTTTTCATGTGAAAACAGATGAGCCTGTGAAAAGCAGTGTCTCCCCCCACTTTCTTGCCAACAGATCCTCATTGACAATCATGTTTTCCAACAGAGAAGAGCAAGCAGACTCTTGATGCAGCCAAATATCTGGTCATTCACAAACTCTAGTTTTACTGTCTTATCAGAATCACCTACATCTCTGCCTGAAATAGGGAGGTGGCTGCTCTGGGGTTGACCTGTTGCTTTTACAAAGACAATTAAAAATGAACGTCTTCATTTTTATGGTGTGTGTTAATCAGTCACATGGCATTTGGATTTTGTGATCTCTCCTGGGCACCAGCAATTTCACCCTATGGTATAGGATAACTCCTGCTCCATGGGGGCTTCTCCAGAATATCTCATCTTGTTAAATCATTTTGGTCTACGGGACTTCTGCAAGCCCATATGTGCCACCTCTGCCCTGGTACAAACCTCAAACCCCTGACAGTGAGTCATGCCAAAGTCTGATTGCATCAACCACCCCAAACTCACATCCCCCTGCAGCTCTGCTTCCTGCTGAAAGATGGAAAACTCAAATTTACACAGACCCACTTCCCCGATTCACTTTTTGCTGACCGTGTGACTCCCGGTTGCATGTAATTATTGTGGTATGCTGGTGTTAATGATGTGTCCAGTTCACTTAGCCTGTTCATCAGTATTGCTGGTCATTTGCTGTTTCTTTGTTTCTTGCCTCCCAAAAGGTCACTACATCATCAGCAAAACCAAGCACAATTCATCCATTATTTATCAAGCCAGGTTTGCTGCTCACCTGTCCCTGATTTCAAGGCCATGCTCCATCCTACACCTCAAACCTACACTCACCTTCCAGCCCACGCTTGTGCCATGGAGGACCTACTGGTATAAATCATCTATTAAACAGAAATTGTGAATTGTAAAAGCAAAGCTTGTTGTGGTGCAGACAAGGATTTAGTATCATTTTAAACATCCTGCCTTTCTCAACCTCAGGCACTCAGTCTCACTCCTGCTTTGCCTCCTATTGACTGAAAAGTGATTTATAAGTAAATCTATGCAATAAAAGACCTGCCTTGTGCTATTTGGCCTGAGCTGTGGTTTGCTTTAACCCTCCATCAGTGAGGGCTGCCTATATTTGTTACTTCCCCAGCCTAACCAGTTGCTAAGTGCTCCCCACGGCTCCCTGCAAGCAGCCCAACTGTGTTACTGACATCTGCCTCTGGAGCAATATCATGGACTAGCATCCCTGAGGAAAACCTACAGATATTGTGAGATGTCCTGTGAAAAATCAGGGATGCTCATCACAACTCTGCCCCAGCACCTTCCCAAAGTGAGTACCCCCTGTGCCAGTGCTGCCCCTGTGTGAGGCACCTGCAGCCTCACAGGCTCCCAGAGAGGTTGGGGTACAGGCAATGCATAATGTTATCAAAGTTTCATCTGCCTCCGGGGAGTCTTTTAAATCTCAGCCCCTGAGAAGAGCAATAACCTTCAAAAAAAAACCACACGGGACTTATTACAAAAGGGAAACCCTAACCTACAAATAAAGGCAATAAAGAGGCAGACCTCTGCATCTAACAGCCTCAGAACAAGGGGAGATGTCCTGATTAGCTGCCAAGGGGTAAAGGCGATGTCAGCCTTCCCTGTCGCGGAGGAGGACCATGGCTGTGCTGGGGAAGAGCCACTGAGCACCGCCGAGGTCACCCCAGGGCAGCTCAGCTCTCCTCTAACCTGCCCCTGGGGTTTGGCTGATGGCATTTATCATATCTATGGCTCTGACTGAAAGCCAAGCCGGAAGAAGGAACTGTGCTCCGGCAGGAGGGAAGAGGGGAGGAGAGCAATGCCATAGCCACTCTCTGCTCCCCCCTATTTGTCCTGGTTATCAGACTGGAAAAGATCACCAATTACCCTCTTCCCAACCACCACCGCTCCTGCCAACAAAAGATGAAAAGCACATTTATTTCTCTTAAGTGAGATCTTTTTGTGACACATAAGGACCCTTGTATACATGACAATTACTTGTAAAAAATGTCTCTCTGTCTACAGCACATCTGTAAATGGATTTAAGCCCATATAAAGGATGTAAAAATGGCAATAACCGCCCCAGTGCAGCTCCCTGGAAGCTCTCAATGGTGTTTTTTTCACATATATAAAAGCCAACACAGAACAAAAAGGCCTGTCAGCAAAGACAGGTAGGCTCGCCTTTCCACACCTAACTAGGGAAACTTAATTTTATTTATTTTTATTGACAATTTCAACAACTATTTCTCAATCATAAAACTAAAAAGCACAGGCTCAGCTAGCCGGCCCATCATTTCTATTTAGCTTTTTATTTGTGCGAGGAACTCTTTGGAGATGCAATATCTTGTTTGCAGAGACACCCTAGTGGCAACACGACATTACTCAAACCACCAAATGAGGCTTGTGCAGACATCGGAGCCTTCTCCTCTGGCACCTCCAGCAGTTAATGGATCTCACCCTGCAGCTTGGGGCTCCTCTGCTCCCCACACCTCCCCACCCCCCCCCCCCCGTTACCACAGACTCCTGGCTTTGACATTTAGGGAGGATGAGCAAAGCTTCATTTAAAAACAAATGCTGTCATTGCCTAGCAGGTGATTATTGACCATTGCATCTTATTATTATTTTTACCATATACTTTTTAAAAGATGCCCCCCGCGGTTCTGCCTTGCTGACCATCACAAACAACACCACAAGGCGCTGGGGGATTTATCTGTGCCTGAGTTACAGACACGACACAACATCCTTCCCTGGCCCAGGGGTTTCTAAGGGCCAGGTTTGTACGAGTAGTAAGGAGTCAAAGGATGCATGGAGGAATAGGAGGAACCCACTGGGATTTGCCTGCCAAGCAATCCAACTCCCAGATCCCAGCTGAGTCCTTGGGAGCTGGGCACCTAATGCTCAAATCTATTGGATAACTTTGGCTTTGGGCACCATGGTCTTGTTGCAAGGCCAGTGATGTGCTTGGTCCCTTGGACTCTCTGCAAGGCCAGTGACATACGTGGGGTGCAGCAGTGACCCCACTGCATGTGGTCAAGGGCACAAGGGTCCCTTCTTAATCTACACACAAAGAGCAGAGCAGAGGGGCTCCCTGTCCCGGGCCAAGCAGATCAAATCCTTTGACTCAGGTGTGGCCAGCTACCATCTCTAATTTAAAACCTGGGACACGCAGGCTTGCAGGGATACATTGCTTTCGGGCAAGGCTTGTATTAACTTCCCAGAGCGAGTCCCTTTGGCCCCGGCGGATAATGAAATCAGTGTTATGCTACCTTGGCATCTGTGCCTTCACATGGAAGCGAGACAGACTCAGCTCCTATTTGCACTCTTACCCCAACAACAGCACAGGGTGTCAGGTGTCTGCGAGCTAAAGGCTTCCCTCTCTGTGGCACGATATTAAAAGCATATGCAATGAGACTGCACCTTCTGTTCACACTCTGTCAGTAATCCTGCACAGGCAGGTTCGCTGTTAACCTTCCTAATGGAAAGTCTGTTCAATGGCTTGCTGGCTTTGCCTCAGTTCAGTATTATCTGCAAAGATGCAGACTGTTGATTTGTGGGCATCTTCTAAAGTGAGAGCTGCAGAGGCTCAAAAGGAATGATGCAGCCTGGAGCTGCAGAAGGAAGGTGATTCTTTTTGCCCAAACACAGGCCAAGTCAGTCACATATAATTCCTACAGAAGAAATAACTCGCTTTAGCTGGTTTGGGGAGAGGGGAAAAAAGAACTTGTCTCAGCGTAATTACAAATTTACTTCTTTCTCTTTCCTCTCTTGCCATCCCTGCCCCTCACCCCCTGATAAAATGAGGGTAAAAAGCCCCGCAAATGGCAATATCCAATATTCATTAGTGGCTTGTGAGAGAGACAGGGAGACACAACTCATTACTGGGTTCTTCACCTTTACCCTTGACAATGGTTATTTACATAATAACCTGACCCTTAGGTTACTCTTCATTAACAAACACATGTGCAAACATAGAAGCAGCTGGCTACAACTCATAAATATATATTGTTAACCTTGGCTTAGAAGACTTACTTTCACTTACTAAAGAAAAAAAAAGAGAAAAGGAGACACTATTTTGCATAGCCATTATGTTATAACCCCAGTAAATGGTACAATGAGCCAGAGGCTCAGCACAGAGCTGGTGTGCTTGAGCTTGCAGGACACGGCACCATGGCTAGGGTAGCTCTCCACACCTGCTCTCTGGTGGATTTGCAAACCAACCCATGGATTATCCCTGTCTAGAACATCTTTCTCTGCCCTGTGGAGACTGTCCCAGCTGGGGGATAAAGCAGAGACCATTGGCAGTGGGAGGGGAGTCACAGAATCATAGAATCTACCGGGTTGGAAAAGACCTCCGAGATCATCGAGTCCAACCCTTGATCCAACACTGCCGTAGTTACCAGACCATGGCATTCAGTGCCACATCCAGTCTCACCTTAAACACCTCCAGGGACAGGGAATCCACCCCCTCCCTGGGCAGCCCATTCCAAGGTCTGATCACTCTCTCTGTAAAAAATTTCTTCCTAATATCCAACCTAAACCTCCCCTGACACAGTTTAAGACTGAGCCCTCTCGTCCTACTGCTGGTGGCCTGGGAGAAGAGCCCAACCCCCACCTGGCTACACCCTCCTGTCAGGAGAGTGATGAGGTGTCCCCTGAGCCTCCTCTTCTCCAGGCTAAACAACCTCAGCTCCCTCAGAGTCAGTTCATCCCTTACCATATTCTCAAACACAGACCCAATGACTTTTGTTCAGCCAGAAGCTTATGTTTTCCAGTAAATACTTGAGTGGCCACACATCAGACAGTCACCCACAGAAAGACAAGGCTCCATCAACACCACGTATGGAGAGCAGCTTTCATTTTGGCCATGGCTTCATACACGTCCAACCAGAGGGGGTCACACAACTTGTCCCTTTGCTAAATGGCCCTGGCTGCAAGCAGGTAGGCCTGGTGTTCAGGTTCTACCAGTAAGCCAAGAATCAAACACTCTCATAAAAGTGGGGTTTTTGTTTGTTTTAAACAGTAGATGTTGCTCAAAGAACCACCTGCTCACCATCCTGCACACGAAAATGGTGCAGCAGATTTGTAGGACCATGAATGTTCATCATCAGCTCCTGGCAGAGCCCATCTGGGATCCAACACAGAGATCTTCTGGGATACCACCACCACCAGCTCTCTGCAGATGCAGGATGGACTTCCTGGGCCCCAGTGGGATCACCCTGTGCTTTAGCTCCTCTCAGCTATGACAGTTGCTCTCTTCAAGCCTTGCCCTGTCCCAGTCTGGATGACAGAAGGAGGCATTTTGGAGGTTGTGAGCAAAGAAAACAGCAGCCACGGGTCTGCCTCAAATTTGACATTTGGGAAACAAAGGAATTGCTTAATGAGAACTTAAATGAGGATAAGATGCAATCGAAACAGAACTATATCTAGTGTTCACAGAGTACAAATGTTAATTGTGTTTATGTATCGAAAGCTGAAATTTGAAAAATCTCACAAGAAAGCCAAACCCTGCTGTTCCAGGCAGTCTGTATTATCCAGCACAAATCGCTCAGAAGCCTTTTTACCTATTCACTCAGTATTTCCAAACCAATTACTAGCTTACAGTTTGCAAAGCAGGCTGACACTTGGGGTTTCAGGCAGGGACTTCCTTCAGTCCCACTACCAATCCAACTATGTTTTAATTTAGTGAAGAGGGAAAGCATATAATTTTTTAGCTCCAGGGAAGCCAGAGGCAATCACAAATATCCCTTGAGCTGAGTCAAATTCTTCAGTTTAAAGAAGCAGCCCATTCTATTGCAATAATTGGACTTTAGTGTCCCTTTCGTTTAAAGAAACAATAGCTGATCTGGAGAGCTGATGGCTTGGACACAGGGCACTTCACCTCTGGGACTCGAGTCACAGACCTGACTATAATTGGATGAACCCAGAATAGCAAGTGCCTCACTTGCACGAAAATAATAATAATAATAAAGCAGATCAACACACCAGAGACACCCCCACAGCTGGGTGTTTGTTAGCATTCAGCATCTGGATGATGCTACACCAAGACAGATGTCAGTGAAATACAACTTCAGGTTGATGAAGAAGAGATGGATGAAGGTTTGGAGTTTTGGGTAGGGCAAGAGCTACTATGAGCAAGTCTGGACATTTAAAATCACACCCCTCTTAACCACTTAAACCCCTCTGCACCACTTCAGAGCTGAAAGGAAAACATCTCTAGCTGGAAGGATTGGCCAAGAGAGATATCCTTGGAGACTAAATGAGCAGATGGGAACTACTGTTCTACGAAAAGGCTGAGAATACTTATTAGAGCAGAAACTGGAGAAATTAAGCTTCTTACAATATCAGAGTGATAGCTGAGCTTCAGAGTGAAGGATTCATTGCAGCATCCCACCAAGGAATGGTGAGATGAGCCCCTCAACACCACCTCACCACACCTTCTGCAGAAGAGGCTTTAATTGCTCCATGAGCAGCGATTAGAGAGGCCTCGTCCCATCCCCGCTGGCACCCGGGGAATGGGGAGTTGTAGCACCCTGGGAGGGGATGGCAGCTCTCCCCAGTGTGCACCAACAAACCATGCTTCCCCCTGCGCCCGGCAAATGTCAGCCCAATATTAGATATGGCAGTGGCACTTATAAATCCAAGTTAGAAAATGCCATCATGTATTTTTAATCCAATCGCCTCGTCACCGCATAATAAAATGAAAGGATTGCCGAGTTTGACTGACATTTGTAAGTAGCATGTGAAAGGGGCTAATAGAGGGAGAAAATTAACTGCATTTATCATCTTAACTACATTCATATTACACTCACGATCCAATTGTTTAAAAATTGGGCTTTTAGAGCAGGTCCTTTTGAAAGTTTAAGCATTCCAAACAACCGCGATTTATCCTCAGAACAAACATTACCTTAAAAAAGATTTATTCTGTAGCCTTCGTGAATTGTAAAAGGGATGGACTTTGTTCCATAGCTTTCTGGTAAGTACAGTCAGCACCAAAGCCAGTCAAAACACAGGATTTGTGTTCTACACCGAGCGCTGATGTTTAGAAAAAAAAGTGCAAGTGGGACCTATTTAATGTTTGAAAAAAACCCACAAAATATTCCCTCTGAAACAGCCCTTCATTTAACAAAATTTTCAAAACACTCAAATTTTGAGGTGAGATTTCTTTACAAATTTTGTTTTTTCATTTTTCTATTGTAATTTTGCATTGTTGCTTAGCATTCAAGTAGTTGCAGCAAGCGGTGTGTTTCAAGGACATATTACAACCTAAGACTTGAAATCCTGTAGGATTGTTGCTTTTGAATCGCTCAGGTCATCTGTTACTCAGCCCTGATTGAAATATATTATCTAATTCATAGCACTTCCTACTTGTGATGTAACGAAAACATAACTGAAAGAAAACAACATGAAAATGCAGGAGAATGAAAGCACTTGCCAAACTTGCCATAGTACAGCTGAACAAACCTGACCTAGAGATGCAGGTATTTTAAGTAGTACTAAGTATCACTATCCCATAAATGTCTAAACAATGAACAGACATTAACAAAATTCCTAGTTTTAGGTCATATTGTGATAACTCAGAGGTTGTTCAGTGCACTGTCGTGACATAAATATATATTAAAAAGTTCTGTGGAACTAACCACAAAATGTCACCATTTTCTAAAAGAGTGTTTTGTTTCGCATTATTTTTGCACACTATTTTCACCGAACACTGAAAGTGATATTTCTAAAAAAAAACAACCATTTTTTAACTCTAGTTCGTGTTTATACCAAAACAATGCAAACTTGAAATTAAGGAAAAAAAGTTTCCCCGTGATTTATTGCTGGTGTTAGTGCAATGATCCTCCAGCCTATGTCGGGCTCATTGTGTAGCTGTAGGACCTGCAGTCCCGCTCCAGCCCAGCCATAGCACGAACTTAGAGAAAATCTCCCACTTCCACACAAAATTTCCACTTCTGGGGTCTGCCTGCTGTTCTCCACTTCCACTCCCCAGGGCAGTTTCCTCCTCAATTAGTTTTTATCATTCCTTTTGATCCTAGGATGACCTGAGAATTTATTCTGCTGCTGAGATGTCTCCTCTGCACATTGGCAGCAGGAGACAGTGTCAGGAACCAAAGTTTCCCTGCCTGCTCTGCTAATATGAACTCCAGGGAGGTGGGGGTTGATGCTCTATAGGAGCAAATCTGGCAGATCTGCAATTTCAATCAGCTAAGAGTCAGATGCACCCTGACACAGACCCAGATGCTTGAGGACAGGTCACAGACTCTTCTGCAAAACTTTGGTGGTCTCATCAGTGCAATGACACCTGGGTGTCTGGAAACAAAATGTTCCAGGAGATACATCATGGCTGGGACAGAGTCACCCACCCAGTCCTCTCCTTAGACACTGTGATGTCCACCTGCCTCCCCCTTGATGTCCATCTCCTCTCTGATGTCCGCCTCTCCTGTGATGCTGTGAGTCTTCCACTCCCTCTACAGTCAGCACCCTCCTTGCTCACAGAGATGTGGAAGCACAGGAATACACTAAAAGGTGTCAGGACAGTTTGGAGGAGGGTAAATCCTAAGAAACATTCAGGAAATAAGCCACGGGGCTCAAGACCAAGGCTCTACAGGCACCTGAGATCTGCAGGTCCCTCATCAGGCAGGCGTAGCCCTACTGGAGAAGGTGGCAAAGAGCCACTTCATTCTCCTGCTCATTACTGGCGGAAAACCAAATCCCAGAGGCAGACTGTTGCCTCTCTTTCCAGCCTGACCACCTTCTCTCACCCAGCTGCCAAGGGGGAAGGCTCCCCTTTGCCCTGTCCCTCCACCCCTGCCCCAAACAGTGATTCTGCAGCTTTTCATTCACGCTTTGAGGGAGGGCTCTGTTTTCTAATTAAGCTCTCGGCGCACAGCCGGGCGATAGTGGAAGTGTGCAATTAGCCCTGAGTCATCGCTCGCGTTCCTCTCCCTCCCAGCCGCGCCGTCCTCCAGCGATAGAGACGTCGCTGGCAAGGCAAAGCGTTTCAGACCGGCTTGCTGGGAGGAGTCACTGACCCACTCAGTAATTACTCATGCTAACAGCTTAACTAACATGCAAATTCCTCTGCTGACTGACAGGTAAACAGTGAGCTGGCCTGCCTGGGTCTGGGGGGAGCGGAGGGGGCGGAGTGACATAGATGTAAAAGCTTGTGTCAAATTCCAGATCTAACGTGGCTTCAAAGTGCGACATGATTCATTAGCCTTATTTCATGCCCAGGATAACAAAGTTGTGGTTGCTGTGTTAATTGAGGAGGGAGGAGCAGGAGGGACTTGCTGGCACAGCAGCTCCTGGGCCACCCTGCAGCACCCACACTCCTGTCACAGGGATGTTTGGCACCTCAGCTGGCAGCTGGATGGGGGTTCTCTGGCTTTGAAGGAAAGGGACCACTCCATCTTCTGCCTTGATGGATCCAAGCTACATGCTGAAGAGGCTGGAAGATGCTCCAGGGGCTGCTTCTCTTCCAGCATCCTACACTCCTCCCTGCAGCCAGGATCACTGCAGCTCTCATCAACAGCAACTGCTACTCTGCTGCTCAAACAAGCTGCTTGAAAGCAGCAAAAACAGAAGGCTGGAGCAGGTTTTGAGCAAAAAATCTCCAACTCTTGTCATAACAGTCCTTGCAGCTCAGCTCCCTGTGTCCAGCAGTTCTCCCCTCACTCTCTCTTCTAACATTCCAGACACTCTGGCCAGCCCCCCACTTGTTAAATGAGCCTAACTCTGAGTTAGATGAAGAGGCTGAGGCAGCACTAGGGCTTATGGTGGAGGAGGTGGAAGAGAGGAAATTGCAAACCTGAATTTAAGTCATGTTTTGGAGTGATCTAACACAGCCACTAAGCCCAACAGTTCCCTCATTTCCTGCTCCTCGAAGAGTTTCTGCCCTGAGGTTTGTTGACACTGGCTCGTGTCCAAGGACCTGAAGAAATTGTACAAATCCTCTTGTGCCCCAGTGCAACACAACCTCTGAAGGCCAACAGGGTTGGGAAGGAGTCATGACAAGGGATAGCACTCCGATCAGCACCCCTAAAACTTGGGGGGAACCCAGAGCACGACAGGACCTCACACACCAATACCCGGCAGTGGTTCCTGGCTGCCCAGCACCAGCTCAGGTCAGAGCAGGAGGATTTTATTATTGCTGACATTGTGCAGGGGATGGAGACAGCAGGGACAGGGTGCTGTGGAGCTGGGTGAGTGCAGTGACAGAGCCAAAGGCTGCTTTCCCCCAGGAGCCAACCCCAACCTTCCCACCCACACTGTGAGGTCAGGATTTAGCAAAGAGAAAGGGCTGCACAGCTCAGTGCCCCATTTCCCAGCCCAGTGAGATCCTGAGCTCTCTGACAAACTCTGCAAATTGTTCAAATGAGTTAAAGAAGGCGAAAACATCCAAGAACAGGAGAGCACTAAAGCAATCCCAAACTTCACCTGCTGCCAGCAGGGGAAAGGGGCACCCAAGCAGCAGCCACTAGGGTGGAGCCAGGCAAGGAATGAGCATCCCCTCTCCAGGCTTTGGAGGAGCTCTCCAGAGGGATAATGGGCTTGGGGGCTGCATGGCACTGCCACAACCACCAACCTCCTCTGTCATCACTGGAGGGATTTAAAAGACGTGTGGATGTGGCACCTGGGAACATGGGTGGGTTTGGCAGTGCTGAGTTAACAGCTGAACTTGATCTTATGGGGCTTTTCCCACCTAAACTATGATTCCATGATCTGCCAGCCCAGTGCCAGGAGCTCCCAACGCTGAGCTAGATCATCCCTCCCTCCATCCTTCTCTCTGTGTATTTATTTCTTTCAAGTGGCTGTCAAAAACATCTGTCATATGTAGCAATTGGAGGGGGATGGGGAGCGAGCTGCCCCACTCTCAAGGCTCCTTGCCTCAACCACCACCTTCATTTTAATTTTATTTATTTATTTATTTTGGTTCAAACCTCCGGCGTCAGCGCTCTGCACAGAGCCTGCTTACAGCTCCAAAAAGCACCTCTATTATTCTCAGGCCATTTGGTAGCAGTTGCCATGGAGATCAAAAGCAAAATGGCATGCAAATCAACACGGCCCCGCGCTCGATAACAACGGGAAAAGGGCAGCAGGATAAAAAAAAAACAACAAGAAAAAACAAAAAAACCAACACAACCAAAAAAACCCACTTGAAATGCTTCAACCTGCATTGCTGGTTCTGATTAGATCTAGAAGGCAGGAAAAATACCCTAATGGGTTACACCAAAGGACTCGAAAATACAACTCAGCTGTGGCCTGTGTGATGGTGTCAGTGTAAACCCCTCCATACACACACAGGCCCACGCACACACACATATTAAAGTGGAGCAAATACTTCATGATTTTTTCCCATAATATCCATACACAGCCACCAGGTTCCCGGTGTTTATCAGCAATCTGTGGCACTACTGGATTGCAAATGAATCTCTTCCCAGTTCCCAGCTCCCCTTTCCCCCCTCTCCTCTCCGCTGCGATTCCAAGCCATGCCACTGGGTGCTGGGCAGCCTGCAAGGAGAAGCTGCCTCTGCAAGTTCACTTCTGCCCAGCTGGAAAGTTCACTGCCAGCAATTTCCCACTGCTCGGGAGCCTGTGGAAAACAAGCTCCACGCAGCCCAAGCAAATGCACCAAATGTTAAAACTTAGCACCAACCGCCTGTTTTATTCACAACTTCTACCCTGAGGTGTTGCAAGCAGCAAGATAAATGCAGGGGTGTGAACGTCAGCGTTCAGAAACCAGATTTTTGGGTGCCCTGGGGCTGGCTACCTTCTGATGTGGGCTATTGCATCACCAGCAGCCCCTCACTCTGCAGGACCCCAGCCCTGCCGCTGCACTGGGGGAGGATGCTCGTTTTACAAGCAGCTCGTCAGTATTTAGTTTTCTCCTCATTGTTATGGGCAAACTCGTGCCTTCACACAAATCAACCCTGCTTTGAAGACAGAATTACTCATTTTTCACAGGCCTGCCCACAGCATTACAACTACGCTACTTAGTGCCTCAGAAATATGAATGAATTTATTATGTGCCACAACAGGCAGTATTCACGCTGCAGCCCTTATTTGTACAGAGAGAACAAAGACTTGGGAGAGAAAAGCATCAGGGATTTGGGATAAGGATACTTATTTTTTTCTCCAGGTTATGTAGTAGCATTAGACAGCAGTGCATGTGCCCAAGGGACATGTCCTGCCACCTTCATCCCCAAACCAGAGCCCAGAAAATCCAAGCCAAATAAAAGGGAACACATAATTGAGTGCCCATCAGTGAAGTTTGGACAAGGCACCTCAAATGTGCCGTATGAATTTTGATTTTCCAAAGGCTTCAAACTTTGATTAGCCAACACTTTTCCACAAGTCAGTTCCTACCGTCTTCCAGGAACCTTTTCTAAAGAGTTTTGGGGTGTTTACGACAAAGGACCCCACAGACTGCTGGATATGACCGAGCTCCAGCAAAGCAGCTTGCTAAGGAAGGGCTTGATTCCTCCTATTTATCTGCGAGATTTGTTTTCTGCAAGAAAACAGTGCCAAGGAGAGGGAAGAATTATGGTCTTATTAGATCCTAGAACAGAGACTGAAACCAAAACAAGAGGAGAGGAGGTGCCCTTAGCTCGAGGGAGAATTTCTACCTACAGAGGGCCATGGGCGCGTGTTACCCAAGGGACACAGTCACATTTCCTCCAAGTTGTCTAAACTTTCCCAAATACCAAGCGAGCTCTTTATCAAATCCACATGCTCCTCTGGGCTGTGGAAACTATCCGGGGACAAGTCAAACATGGAAAAGTTGCTGCCTTAAGGCTCGTTGTTCGATTGCCTTTTTTTTTTTATTAATACTGTTTTTATTTAAAGTCAGACTCACTCCTAGCAGGATTCAGACTCAGGCTCTTTCAAACTCTCCTTCCATCCTGCCTTTGGGCCGTTCATTTTCAGGCTGTTCAAGCTTTTACAACAAGGCACAAGTTTTTTCCAAGCAGCACGTTTAGCTGAGAACACTTGAACAGAGCAATTCAGAACTGCGTGTTTCTAATGCAAAAATCCCTTTTCCTCTTCCTTACAGGAGCCAGATAACTTCTCTGTTCAGTGTTAAAACCCAATTATTTATTAGAATCACAGAAAGGTTTGGTTGGAAGGGATCTTCAAGATCGTCTTGTTCCACCCCCCCAACATGGGCAGGGACACCTTCCACTAGACCAGGTTGCTCCAAGCCCTGTCCAAGCTGGCCTTAAACACTTCCAGGAAAAGTATTTCTGGGGAAAAGCTTATAACCTTAGTCATGCTTTCCTCCACTTTGAAGTGCCCCAGTGCCATGAAGCTCTGCTGCATCCCAGGTCCATGTACAGGTTTGCCTCCTTGCACCACCCACCCAAGACCCTTCCCACCTCCTCAAGGGCATTTTTAAACCCAGCCTAAGCCTCCACTTGCCACTGCCTTTGCATTACTGAAGGAGCTAATTGGGAACCATCTCCTTTGCCTCCCCAGCCCCTTGCTGAAGCGCAGCAGCAGCGTGTGGAACGCACACCTTCCTAATTACGTTTATTCACAGAAATCAAAAGGAGAGGGAAGCAGTTGAGTAAAGGTCACATTAATAATACAGGCTGAAAGAAAGTCTGTGGGTATATATTTTTCATTAGAGACACATTTGACTGAAGGGGACGGTTCATTTTTGGAGTGACAGTGTTTCTCTGGGAAGCCATCAATACCGTCGGAGAAATTCAGCTATTTTTCTTGTCACGGCTTGCTGTCTGATGGAAACTTGCTTCTTTACCGAGAGATGTCAATACCACTGTATGCATTCAAGCTTCTTACATGGCCAAGGTATCAGAGAAGAGGAATTTCTGCCTCCATCACAGCTTTAAAATTTGTGCCAGCCTCTACTTCTGCATCCAGTGGGAACTCCTTCAACATCCCACGCCCAACCCCAGTGTGCCCAGGGCTGCTGTAGCTCCAGCAAGAGCCTTTGGTGGATAAAACTACCACTTTGCTGGATCACTGACATCAAAATAATCACCTGAGGATAACCTTTCAATATGTCAGATCCACACCCAAACACCGGAACCTTCAACTTTGTTGTCACCTTTGAGACCAACCAGCCCTGTAAACCAGGCTCACCACAACGTACCCAGAGCGCAGGTGAACAGGGATACAAAAGGGCCCTGCAGCTCCATTTTTGTAAGCACAAAACGGCAAGAAGATGAGATTTAAGAACCTATTTATTGGATTTGGGTGGCTGATAATGCCGGCAGAAATGCAGTGACCAGCTCAGCAACATCCCATCCAAAAATCCCCTGTGCCACGCACTGAGCTTTCCCAGGCATCTCAAACACGCAGCTCCCTCAATATCTTGTTTTTCTGTTTATTCCCATTTTTCCCAAAGCACCTTTTCTTCAAGCCCACCATGCAGCACTCCTCAGGACCAGTTCAAAGCTGGGTGACCCTGAACTGGTGGGGAGGTGCCCAAGCATCACAAGAGGTGCCAAAAAGCTTCTGGGAGCTGCTTAACGCAGCGGCTCCCACAGGCAGGAAAGCTCTGTCACAGCTGTCTGAACAATACGTTTGCCAATTAAGTTAATATACTCAAATCCCTCCTATCCACCAGAAAGGGCAGAGCAAATCCAGGTGAGAGAGAGAGTGGAGTCTTACAAGTCTCCTATGTATCACACGGCAGAAGAACAAAGGAATAGGAAAAGAACACACGAGAAAAAACTGTGAAATCCACTATTAATTATCACGAGGTATCAGGGGGCTCGTTTATACCTTGACCTGCTGCTCTGCAAGGAGGGCTGGGACAGGTACATCCAGGAGTGAGTGCATGGTATGGTTCCCTGTAAGGAATTTTTGGGAACTGCTCTGCAGTTATTCTGGATGAGACACAGCTAAAATTCCCCCATGGACACACCTGACCCTGCTGGGGCCTGGGTCTACAAGGAGCTGAGCTCCCCAGCTTGGATTCTTGGCTGGAGACTGTGGGTGTGAAACCAGCCTTTAGGGGTAAAAGCTGTTCCTGAAGCCCCCCAAAAGGGAACTATTAGAGAAAAACTGGCCCCTAGAGTAAAGTATTTCAGAATGGAGGAGCAGCTGATGTAACTAAATCCTTTGCTTTTTCCAGCTACATCTGTTAGTCTAAAAACCAAAAAAACCTCAACAAAACAAAACTGAAAAAGCACTTAAAAAAAAAAAAAGGGAAAAATTGCACTTGTTCTTATATACCATGCCTCTGTCACAGGCTGTGTTGGGTTTGGGTGATACCTCCAGACCCCACTGAGGCCATTCCAAGAGCCTCTTTCTTCTCATGAGCGTTCTCCGTGCCCAGGGCTGTGTGGGGGAGGCTGGGGTTCCCACCACAGCTGGTTTTAGCACAGGGTGGTGATGTTTCTGCTGTCCCCCAGTGAAGGAGGCAACATCTTTCTGGAGCTACTTGGTGAGAAGCCACCAAGGGGGAGCAGCTGCCTGGGGACACCTGGTGCCATTCAGTGCCCCGCAGGGACAGGGACCTCCCTTGAGTGGACAAATAAGAGCTGTACAAACATGACCCACCTGCAGAGAAAAGCTGAATGAGCTGGGTTTTGGTCTGCAAAAGGCTGAGAGGGGATGGGATAATCCAGGCTCTATAATGAAGCCAGCAGGCAATTGTTTCCTGTGTCCTTAGGGGCATCACAAAGCCATCAGCTTAATTTGCAGGAAGGACTTAAAGGAATTAAAATATATATATAGTACAGATTTTCACCTATATATTAAATATATATGTACTTAGTGTCTTTTCACCTGTATATATTAACTGTATAATTAATAAACATAAAGTACTTTAATACCTCTGTATGAATAATAAATACATTTTGTAAATGTATAATTAATGCACTTTCACGTGCACACACATGTACATATAAAGGAAACCCCTTTCTGTCTGGTGGCTCTGACTACGTCCCAGATCCTGCTGTGGGTGGGAACTGTGGGATTTGCTGCTTTGAAGGTTTTTAAGAGCAAGTGGGACAAGAGCCTCTCTTGAGAAGGATCTCTGAAGGACCAGTTTTCTGCTTATGCAAATTGCAGAGCTCTGCCCCATCCCAGCTTGCAGTCCAGATTTCCTTTTTTAAATTTAAAATCTGTTCTTAAAAGAAAAAAACCCAAAACTCCTCAGCAGAGGGTAGCGGTGCCATGTGCCGCCTGCAACCAGGTCATCAGGGTTGTACTGGGCAGGGCAAACACCCACCTCAGGTATAATGGGGAAAGAAACAGTGACCCAGGGAGACCTCATCATGGGGAAAAAGTTTTCCTGGAGAGGGCCTTTTGGCAAGGGCACGTGGTGATAAGGGGTGATGGCTTCACACTGACAGAGGGGAGGTTTTTGCATATTAGAAAGAAATTCTTCCCTGTGAGGATGGGGAGGCCCTGGCACAGGTTGCCCATAGAAGCTGTGGCTGCCCCATCCCTGGAAGTGTCCAAGGCCAGGTTGGATGGGGCTTGGAGCAACCTGGGAAGTGGAAGGTGTTCCTGAATGAGGGTGAAACAAGATGAGCTTTAAGGACCCTCCCAACCTAAACCACCTATGAGTCTATGAGCTATGGTTGTGGAGCAGCACTGGACATATTCCCTTCCCCAGGCTTCTCTGCAGGGTGAGGAGGAGGAAAATAAGGATGCTGGGGAGATACAACTTTACACCCCTCCAAGGCAGGACCCAATCCAGCCACAGGGCAGGGAAGAGGCCAGTGACAGATGCACCAACAGGGAAGGGATCACCAGCAGCCACTGAACCCCAAGCAAAGAATACTTTGTGGGCAGGAGTGGGACCAGGTGTGGGCTGGGAGCAGAGAAAAGTGCTGCCCTGGACTGGAATGACCCTGTAGCCTCAAGAAGGGCAGAGGGAAGCGAGAGGCAGCAGCTCTGCTTCAGGGTAAAACTAGTCTGCCTCCCTTCCTAAACCACAGGCAAAGGACCTACTGAAGACTGTCAGTGGCTGATGGGTGACTAAAATAGAGAACAAGATACAGCAAAAAATGGCAGCAAAACACTTCCATACGGGGACGGGGTGGCTGGGGGGAGAGAGGAAATTTCAGTATAATATCTGCAACCTATTGGAAAACTGAAGTGAAATGAATTAGGAAGATGGTTAAAGCATGGAACCCATACATAACAGCAGAAGGTCTCATATTTATCAAAAGATGTGACCGATTTGCTGCATGAAGCAGGGACATCTGTCAACTCTATGAGCTGCAATTAGCTGCTACTCTGCTACCCAAAAGAGGTCACTGAAACCCACAGGTTCTCCCTTCCTAACACAAAAACTCCCAGGCTCCACATTTCCATTAAGAGCAATTGCAAGTTTGGTCTTCAACATGATTGAATGATCTGGAGGAGCGATGGTCTTTGTGGGTTCTGCAATTTGTCTTGTGGAATACCAATTATAGTCATTTTAGAAGCATGACAGAGCCCCAGCAGCTCAAGGATGCTGGGCTCTGCCCGAGGGGTCTGTGCTGGGCACCGGGGGGTGTGCAGGACTAGCGGTAGATTTTTTTTAATTTACCTTTTATTAATTAGTCTCAAGGTTTATAGCACAACTGTAGAGAGCAGGTGCTGTGGGAGGCTCTGTGCATAGCTCTAACCCATCCCCTGTGCTGGCCATAGATCCTCCTGCCCCAGCATGTCCCTGATCTCTGGGGATATCCCCTGTCACGCCAGGTCCCATCCCTGGCTTTGCAGCTGAAACAGCATCTGGAGCTTTATTTTCTGATCATACATTGAGGTCCCTTTTCCTCAGCAACACAGGCAGCTTCTGTGCCTCAACCTGAGAGCAAATCTCTGACAAATAATTCACAGGAGGGGTTTCACTTGTGCTTGGGAGCAGCCTGCAAGCTGCAGCTTTCTCAAGCTGAGCTAAATTTCCCCCCTAATAATTTATGCAAATATTTCACAGCCTGGCAGCAGTTCACAAACTACATGTTGCAGTGTTCTGAGGTACACGGGGCCCTGAAATGTTTCCCTGCCCGACACTTGGGAGCTGCTTTCCTGTGCTGGTATTTGTGATCAGACTTTACTCCTCACTTCCTGCAGATTTCTGAAGGAGCAGAGGACTTTTGCTGCCTCCCTGGACAAAGTTAGTGGGGAGAATTGTCGGCAAAGGGACCTCAAAGGGACCCAAAAACAGGCAAAGGGAATTATTTCCTGTTTTGAACTGCTAATTCATTCAATCACAGAATGGTTTGGGTTGGAAAGGAACTTTAAAGACCATCTAGTTGAACTCTCTGCCATGGGCAGAGGCACCTTCACTAGAGCAGGTTGCTCCAAGCACTGTCCAGCTTGGACTTGAACACTTCCAAGGATGGGGCAGCCACAGCTTCTCTGGGAAACCTGTGCCAGGGCCTCACCACCCTCTCAGGGAAGAATTGTTTTTCTCTGCTCCTTCCTTTCTCGCTGTGTTTTCCTGCCTTTTGTTCCTTGTGGCTGGACATTGGGTTCCTGCCCCACGTGCAGATGGGACTGTATCATCTCCTTCCCTCTCTCTTTTTCAAGTTACCCAAAAATCACCCTTACTCTTTACCTGCCTTCATCAGGAGTCTCCTACTGCAGCATTAGGATGCTCCTAATTGCAGCGGGGGATGAAGTCATGAACAGACCACAGAGGGAGGGGAAGGAGATGGGAGATAAACAGGGCTCTCAGCTCCTGTGCTGCATCAGGTGGTGCAAACAGATGCGCTGGGGCTGCTGCAGAGCCTGTCCCCTCCTCCCACTCACATCAACCCAGCCTGTGTCTGCACCACCTTTTAAAAGCAGCTCTCGCTCACTCACTACAAATCTTCACAGCATACATCAGTTATATCAAATTAATTCAATTGAATTAATAACAGTAATTAATTCATGCATATTAGCATAACATCATGCATCATAGATGGAGGCTAATAAATGCAATACTGATTTTCTTAATCGACTTCTTCAGCTGCCATGTGTCTTAGTCAAAGGGAAGCTGTGGGGTCTTCCCCTCTCTTCCATATGCAGACAAGAGAAAAAAAACAACCAACAAACCACCTTAGAGACCCAAAAGTATTTCTGATTCAGACTGTACTTCTGCAACAACAACAGAAGCAAGCACTGGGTTTGTGCTCTCAATTCCCTGCGACCCAGCCAGGTCACAGGCTGCAATCTGGGGCTATTTAAAGGTCACCCTGCAAGTGTAAGGCTCTATAACAGACTCTGCCCCAAAAGCAGGGAAAGGAGCAACAGTGGCCAACGACCACTGTAATAATCATATATCTAAATATTATTTTCTCCCCTCACACACGGTTATTAAGAGACGATGCAGGTCTTAAAGCTAGAACCTTTTGCTCTGGGAAAATTATATGTGACACTTTACATACGGATTAGATAATTAATGTATGTCCTGATTTCTTCCACCATAACATAAAAAGGGCGAGAGCAGCGCTATAATTCCAGATAATTAAAGAGTGATGGAGTTACAGTGGCCTCCACGGTGGTGGGAGTGCTGCCCGCTGTCATTAGCATGGGAGAAGCCCTCTCTATTCTTCACACCCTGCTGCAGGCTGTGCCCTCCTCCCCAGGGGCCATCCAGCCATGGTCCCTGCTGTCCCTGGCCACCAAACCCCGCTCTGTCCCTCTCCTGCCATCCGAAGATGCTGGGAGGAAACAGGACCCTGAACTTGCAGAAGCCAAACTGCAAAAACGCGCTCCAAGAAACCCCCGAGCCGGTTTGTGCTATGGCAGATGAGCCCATCCCCGAGGAGTCTGGACAGCTCTACACTGCTGGGCACATGGGGCTCAGATTGAGGGCAGCCAGTTGTGGCAGACACACTGAGCCACCTCGGCACTGCTTCCAAACCTCAGGTGTGCCCACCAGAGAGCTCCGCAAGTTCATCTCCTACTGAAGGAGTGGAGGGCATCAGGAAGGACAAGCACAAACCCAGGCTTGCTACACCAACTAAATGAGTGCTACACCGTGCTAAAGTGAGGTGCAAGCTCCCCAAAATGGACTAACAGACAGTCCTGTGGGGACCCTGGTCTGGCAGAGGGTGGGTGTCACCCACCCTCGGTCACCCACGTCCCTCGGTGGAGCTGCACCGGCACTGGGGCTCAAGTGTGTCTATAGCACTGGGGAACAGAGACTTTAGAGATGCAGCAAAACAGGGCACATTCCTCCCAGCAGCAATATGTGCCTCATGCTTGCACCGAGCAGAATTTGCATGAAGCCCAAACTAGTTTTTTCCAGCGAGGTAGGCGAGACGCACTCATTTAATGTAAAGAAAATGCATGTCGGTGCATGGGGACAGAGTATCTTTTGAAATCCCTGCAGGACCTCCCTGCCTGCTGTGATCAAACATTAAAATCTAGAGCTGTCACTAAGCAAAACAAACACAAACTGTCTGTGCTTTCATCTGCACAGCATCCTGCATCCTGCCCCGCCGACATGCTCCCGCTATCCCCGAGGGCTTCAGCACACGAGGACCACGCCAGGTTGGGGGGACAGCAACAGCACCCAAGGCCCTCCACAGTGTGACAGTAACGTGCTCTGAACAACCAGGTGTTTCTCTGCTTGATCTTTTAGCAGGAAGCTGCTGGCCTGGTTTTAGCTTGATGCAGCCTTTGGTGTGTCCCTGCCCCAGGTGGGTGCAGCCCTTGTTTCCTGCTGTCCCCAAGGAGTGAGCAAAAATAAGCAACTAAGGGAGCAAGACAGGTTGAGTGGTGTGGGCACACAGGGGAGTGTCCCCCTGCACTTGTCACATCTGTGTGTGTCAAACCTCCCTCTTCCTGTGCAGCTGAGCTCTGTTCCCAGAATAAAACAAAACAAAAAGCACCCACCCCAACTGCAGAGCTTTCAGACAGGCTCCTCTCATTAACTGGGGCTTGAGCACGAACGTGCTGAGGAGCGGAAAGCACGGGCTGCAGGTGAATAATTTCCTCTTTCGGGCTCCTCGCTCGATCTCTCCGCGTCTCCCGCTGCAGCCTTTGTTTACCCGCGCGGCTGCTCCTCCATCACATCACTCAGCGCGTCTCAAGTGCTCGCTGCTCTCCCTGCTCCCCGGCATCTTGGCAATCTTGTATTTAAAACACTAATAATAATCAAGACGTGCTATTTTTCCTCCTCATCCTGCAGGATCTCCTACGGCTGTGAAGGTCTCAAACGTTTGACCGCGAGCCTGATAAATGCTTGCCTTCAGCGATGCACTTTCTTGTACCACCTTTGAAATATGTATGCACATGTTATGCAGTGTGGATGCATATCAATGCCATATCTACCTTTGCATATTAAATCATCGCCACATCTTCTCTGGCAGTAAAATATGCAGAGCATATGCTAAAGACAGCATCTTCCCTGCCTAAGCACAGCAGCCCTCCCCCTGCGCACTCCCCCCCCAGCACAGGCTGTGATCCCAGGTATTTCAGCCCCTCTCTTTTGTTCTTCTCCTAGGAGAGGTATTTATTTTTATTTCCTCCCCCCACATTGCTTTCATGGTTTTAAGGACTTCTGCTACTGCCTGCTTACAAATATATTCCAGCTAGAGCTGTACCCTAACTTCTCTCCCCCATCAGAGGGAAGACAAATAAGAGAGAATATGGAAAACTACCTGAAACAACAAGCCAGCAGGAGCATGGGATTGTCTTCCCCGTATTTACCCTCTCTCATTACACAATCCTGCAGAGGCAATCAGGGATTTCAGAGGAACCTGAAGCCCTGCCATTACTGCTGCCCCATCTCGTGTTTTTACACCTGAGCAGTCAAACCCGGCTGACATCGGAATTGAGTCACAAAAAAGGGAATGAGGTATTTCTGATGGAGGGTGGGAATACTTGCTTTGATGATCACTGGGATAAAAGCCAGAAATAAGAACGAACTTCTGTGGGGCATAAGCCAGCTGCTAGGTGCTGGGGTTAGGCAGAAACCTCTTGTCAAGATCTGCTCCTTGGAAGGAGCCTTGGTCCTGCTCTTGGCAGCTGTGGATTTGTGCTACACAGAGGCTCCAGAACCTCTCCCAGTATGGGGCTTCCCATTCTGCTGGTTTAATAAAAATGCTAAAATTTACAATAGGGTTACCCAAATTCATACACAAAACATGTGCTCACCTCCTCTTGGGAGTAACAGTGGTGGTTTGCCCAAAATAATCCCTTGGACACCTAGATAATCATACATAGGGATGTCAGACCTGGAAGCAGGAAATATGCACACACCATGGAAGCAAATGGGGCGAGTGGCTGCTGTAATATTACAGGTGCAGTAAAACAGATTATTGTTGTTATTATTAACAACACTAATAGCCCAGGCACCCAAACCAACAAATCCTTCAGCCCATGCCCTGCCAGTCCCTGGGGCAAGGCAGGCAGCCAGCTGTCATCACTCTGTTCTCACCAAAGCTCTCTGGGGTCATGGAGCAGTGGCAGAGGGACCAGCTGCCCTGCACCACACACATCTCTGCAAATCCTCCTCTACTTCCCTCTCTCATCAAACTAGGCCAAGGATTCACATTCTCCTGTCACACTGGTGATGCTGTGCCATCCTACAGCAGGGCTGGTTGTTTTTCAACCCTCCTGCTTTCTCGCCTGCTAATTCTCCTCTCCTACCTGTGGGCTTCTGTGCTTCTCTGGCATTCCTCTTCCAGACTAACTTGTCTCTCTCCTCCTCCCCCCACCTTTCACTCACCCTAATTTTGCAGATTTCAGAAAGAAGTGAGGAAAGCTGTCACTGTTAAAGGGAGCTCTAATAGAGCAGAACAGCACGAGCCCTTTTGTTTCTCTACAAGATGTCAAAAGGAGAAGGATTAGTGAGAACCATTTTCTCCTCATCTCTCAGGTGAGTGCTTTCTCCTGCGGGTACTGATCTGCTCATCTTTCCCTGCTCTCCAGCAAAAGCCCCTGGACCACACCTGCAGGGGAACCCTGAACCAGCTCCATCACCCCAGAAAGGAGAGGGGGCATCATGCTCTGTGGTCCCACCTCTCATCCCTATCACGCAGAGCTACGTTGGAGTGATGAGCTGTGCAAGGCATCAGCCTCTCAAACAGCTGCTGGATCAACCCTCATCCTATACTAGTAATATTCTCCCTAAATCAAAAGCAGGATGTGATATACATGGGCCAAGAGGGGCTATTTGGTACAAGGGCTCCCTCCTGGCTGTCACCACTGTAATTTTCCAGGAAGAGAGGGACCGGGCTGGTTATGTCACTGTGTCACCAGGCTCATTTCTACCCACAGCTGCCTTCTTTTCAATTACCACCTGCCCCAGGTCAAAAAGAGCTTGACCCCTTTCACCCAGAGAGAACTGCTCTGCTTTGGCCTGTGGCAGATGAACAAATCCTTTGGCACAGATTAACAGCATAGGAAGCACTTTCTCGCCTGTTCTTCTCTAGAAAGCAAAGCCCTGTTAAAGTCTTTCAAGAGATCAATTAACACCTGGAAGGGCTCCAGCCTGAAGCCCCCAAGTTCTCCAATGGCACTATGTGTCCTACAGGAACCACAACATGAAATGAAATCTCCCTGACATCCACCCGGAGCCTCGATCCTCAGCTCTGGCACAACTCAGATCAACCAGCACAGGACTTGGAGCTTCTGGAGTGAGTCCAGAGGAGTCCATGAAGATACTCTGAGGGCTGGAGCATCTCTGCTCTGGAGACAGGCTGGGAGAGCTGGAGTTGTTCAGCCTGGAGAGGAGAAGGCTACAGGGAGACCTTAGAGCCCCTTCCAGTGCCTAAAGGGGATCTGAGAGAGCTGGAGAGGGACTGTGGACAAGGGATAGAGGGACAGGACAAGTGGGGATGGCTTTAACTGGAAGAAGGCAGAGTTAGATTGGCTATTGGGAAGAAATTCTTCCCTGTGAGGGTGGGGAAGCCCTGGCACAGGTTGCCCAGGGAAGCTGTGGCTGCCCCATCCCTGGAAGTGTCCAAGGCCAGGTTGGACTGGGCTTGGAGCAACCTGGGACAGTGGAAGGTGCCCCTGCCCATGGCAGGTGGTTGGAATGAGATGATCTTTAAGGTGTTTTCCAACCCAACCCATTCTGTTATTCCATGACCCTCAATGTTGCTCACCAAGCCAGGTGTCCCCGAGCTGTGGGGTCATTAGCAGGCTCATGGCAGATGATGGTGATGTCAAGCTGAACCAAGTCCAGGAAAAATACAATTAGGTACATTTTAAAGCCAAGGTGTGATGCCACCTTTTAATTTGCTGGAACTTCACCACACACAGCCAACTGGGGTACCCTGGTGTACTTGAGAGCAGTGACAGCTTATTGACAGCTGACTTTTGGCTCCATCAAGGACAGGGCAACCATCAGCTGAATCCGTGCTGCTGGCACAGAGCTTCAGAAAATCAAGTCTAGGGACTAGCAGAGATGAGAAACAGACTCTTCACAGCACTGCTGCTAAAATTTTGGGAGGAGATGAGCCAACTGCATACATCTGTGCCTCTTTAGAGGGGAATAAATTAAGAATAATTATAGAAGAAAACACAAGTAATTGAAAGTGGAAAATCTCTGCCAGTGTGGCCAGTGATCATCATCTCCTGTGACACCACAAGGATGGTGATCACACAGACTGGGCCATGAGAGCAGCAGTTTCACCTGAGCATCACCTGCACAGCCTGGACTGTCCTGCTGCAGCAGCAGATCACGACCTGTGGCATGTGAGGGTGCTGTGTGTAATCCCATGGTGGGCTCCATCCCTCTCCTGCCTGTTGCTGTAGCTCTCTGCAGCCAGGTCTGCCTGCCCTCACTCCCCAACCACCCTGCAAGGTCTGTGCATCAGATCTGTGCCCGTTTCACGGGGAGAGAGATTTTTCATTAGCTCTGGTGTTCCTCTCCATCTTTCAGGATGAATCATGGCTGGTTTAAGCACACAGCAAAGATTTATGCAGTAATAGATGTGGGGAATAGCTGTGGCTCCGGGGTCTCAGAACAATAATACATAATTCAGAAATTAATACAGGGTAGCAAAGACAATGGGATTTGAAATGAACATTATCGGCCACAGCAAAAGGAAAACTCCACAGGCTCATCGTGTGCAGATGCTTCCACGATCCACACACCCAATTATAACTTTAGCTCTTACAAAGGGAACTGACTTAAACCATTAAATCTTTATTATTTTTTTCCCCGTGGTGGGAGGGGGAGTGGGAGTGCAGATTCCTTAAAGATAGAGAGTTTAAATTAAGCTTTAAAACTGTGACTGAGCAAGATTTAATACTGACAATTAGCCTGGACAAACAGTTAATCGTCCTGCAGGCATAATTTATATATTCTCTGTGCAACAGGGAGAGAATGTCAGCACATTGCACTGCAAATTAGTGCAATAAAAGAATCTCATAACCTCTAACAGCTCGGCTGTCTGACAAAGAGAGATCATTCCTCCGCTCCCCATGCTGTTGCCTAGCCACACTCACATCACCCTGGGCTGCTGCTCTTGCCTGTTAGACCTTATTTTCCAACTATACCCCTCTGCCTGGACCTTGCTGCCAGGTGGAGAGCTCTGCCAGATCCCCTGGGATGAGCCAGGTTGGACATTTGGTGAGAAGAAGGTAAAAATATAAAAAAGCATCTTACAGGACGTGGTGGTAATTCCAGTCCTGAATTAGAAAAGCAATTAAACACATGCCTAAGAGTAAGGATGGGCCTGGGCAGCAATTTGGGGCTTGGCTGAGCAGAACCAGACTAAGCCCTGATCAAGAATTGTCAGCTTTCCAAGGTGGGCATCAGGCAGCTTGAATGTGAGCTGGGGTGGTGGTGAGGAGCTTGTGTTCTTCCAGGTCAGGTATTTCAGATAAAATACACAATTGAGACCAACCAACAGTACAACATCTTTTTCCAAAAAAACATTGCCAGCGTTTAGGCCATTGTGATGAGCAATAAAAACCCCCCATAATGATCTTTGTGGATATTTTTATTTGGTAAGGACACAAGGCTTGGAACACTTTTTAGCAGACCATGGCTATATCTCATTCTTTATAGTCTCATGTTAAATCCCCTTTAGAGAAATTTAAATATTCACTCAATTTTCCCTGTAGGTCCAATGGCTATCGCTGCATCCCATATGTCATATCACAACAGAAAGAAAGTAGGAACTCATAATGAAGAAGAAAAGAAAAAAATCTTTTAACAATATAGTCCATATCCGATATTATTATTTCAAGAGTATTATTTCAGTGGAGGCTTTCATAATGACTTACTGACCTAAACTATTAAAAACCATCCCCATGTCTGCAGTGGAACAGATGAAGTACTCCAGAAATAGCTACAATTCAGTGATACATACATTATACACTCTGCAAATTTGTTGAGGAACTTTCATAAGAGGGCTATAGAAAATTAAATTAATTATTAATAAAAATCAGCAATATCTTTTCCCTCATCTCCTCCTAATACCATACAGGTGGCCTGCGCTGCTCTATTCTTCCACACAGAATTCTTTTCCCTGCTAAAATTCTTTTGCCTTTCTGTGCTAAAGGAGCCTGTGGGAGGCTGCTGTATGTAAAGAATTTGTTTTAAGAAAGGCAAAATGTTAGATCCCTCAAAATCAGCTACTAAGCAGTGGGAGACACTGAGATATTGGAAAAAGAAAATAAAAAATCTTGTCTTATTCAAGAATATCTTTATTTCCCGTGAAATTAAATTTGCATTTCTTTTGGGGTAAAAGAAAAAGAAAGTGGGGAATTAAAGTCCAGAGAAAGCTAGTGCAGGGATAAAATATAAAAACTCTACTGGGACTACCAGCTCTTAGGCACAGCAGGAAACTCAATACAGATTTACTTAAAATAGGTTAACAAGGCAGTTTGCCATCATCTTCCTTTAGCACTAGAGGACTCTGCTTTCGAAGGACACAATTAAAGAAGGAAGGATCAGGACTCGGTGGTGCATTTCCAACTCCAGCATTTCCTTCCGCTGCAGTTGGAGCAAATAATGTCTTTCTGCTTCATTTCAGCCCTCAAAGACGTGGAGATAACAGACAAGTGGGGCAAACCTGCACAGGCCTGTGCTCCACACTTACCAAAGATCTGGTCCAGCATCTACCTGCCTCCTAAAGACCTGAGGATGCTTATATGGGACCCACATACAAGTACAGACCACAGTCCTCACCATAGGTTTCAAACCCAGCCCACTTTCTCATCCCTCAGTTCTCCCTCAGTGCCAAGCTGCTAAAAACCCAACATCACCAGTTATCTACCAATGTCCTCCCAGAGAAAACTTTTGGGGAGGCAAATAAATGGCCCAGACTGATCAATAGGCAGCAGGACATGTTAGAAGGACAAAAGCACCAGCACTGCCTTCCCTGCAGATTTACACTCTATGACATCTGCTCCGTGCAAGACAACCTGTCTGCATAAAATGCTCAAAACACGACAGGTTTCCAAGCCCATTTCTCTAAAGACTCACCCCGAAGCACACACACCTAAATGCACACATATCCCCCAGTGTCAGCTCAGCTGTTTGAAAAACATGCTAAAATGCATTTTTAATACAGAATTTTAACAAAGTGTAGGTGAAGACAAAAAACCAACCACACAAAACACTTCTTGAGAAGTTTTTGGTACTTTTTAGTGCCATGGTGAGGTGTTTTTTTTAATGCAACCCAAATCCAGGTATTACTGCGAGCTCAGCCCAAGACATTGACATCAGGTCTTTGTGCTGAGGACTTGTTGATGCCAACACTTGTTTGCATTTGTCAGAATCTTTGGCCTCCCAGCAAATGAAAACACCAAATATTTTTCAGAAATATATTACATGGCTTGGTAAGGTCACTTGCTTCCTCCCCCAGCTCAGCCACCATCCTCCCTGGGATCACAGGCTTCTCCACTGGCAGGGCAGGCTCAATCCTCATGGGCAGGCAGAGCCCTGCCTGAGAGCCTGGCCACAGCACTGCCTTCCCCTTGCCCGTGCCAGGGCACACTGGGCAAGGAGGAGTCCCCAAAACAGCCTTGATGACTTGCAATAAGGGGGATACAGGAGAATATGGAGTCTTTTCAGTGTCTCTGCTGCTGGAGTGTGGGAGGGAGCAGCTGAGTTCATGAATGTCCATGCAATGAGAGCAATTCCCTCAGTTCAGTGCTGCCATCCCATTTCATCCATGCAGACCATCCCTGCCCCTGGGCAGGAGGACTTGGGTCACTGGACCACCAAGCAAACTGCAAGAGCAAATGCTGATGAGGATGAAGGTGCTGGCAGAGCTCATACAAGGACGCAGCTCCTCTAACACCTGCCCAGTGGAGGTGCCCACTTGCTGCCAAAGGCAAAACAGCCACTTCCACACGGAGCTAGAACTGCATGACCAAGTCCAAGACACTGCAGAAGAGGCAAGTGAGTGTGGCTGACGTGGCCCCTGCACCTCTGACCAGCTGAGCTGAGGCCAGGAACACATCTAGGGGCACGCCAGAGCTCCAGCCCACACAGCTGGGTTTGTAAACAGCCTCAGGGGCAGAGAGTGACCCACAGCGTGACCTCAGCTGTGGGATCACAGCACCCTTTTGGCTAAAAACAAACAGTTCTGGTACGTCAACAAAACTACAACCCAATGGGAACAAACAGCCCTGCAGCAACCACCAGCCTGGGAGACACAGGAGATCAGCTCTGCTGGATCCCACAGGCTCACTTGCATCACAGACTGCCTCCATGCTTACAGGAGAAGCAAAACCGGGGAGTTTTCTGTTAGAAAAACTGTCACTGGAAATTATTACTGATTTATTTCTCATGAAAAGATGGCATTTTGTAAAGCTGCCTGTTCAAGAACAACCCAAAATGTCAATAGAACACAGTGAATTCTCTTATTTACAATAATTGTGCGTTAGTTTGTCTGTTGTGCCTAGAGTGAACCTACCAAAATAGTAGGTGAAATGCTACTTTTTAATTTACTGGTTTTTTAAATAATGGCACCTATGAAGTACTGATCAAAACAACTTATTGTCTTCTGCAAAGAATAACGCCTTCTGTAACAGACATCTGCCAGTTTGATATGTCATGAAATAAAACAGAGAGATATGGGAGATATATAATAAAAGCATAAGGCAATCAAATCAAATATTCAGAATTCCAAAATTTAATTTTCAATTTCAAAACAAATTTCTCAGAATTGAATAATTCTGGGGAGTTTAATAAAAAGAAATAGGGTTTTCACTGAATAAATGAATGGAGTTACATCTGGAAACAGCTCCATTTCTAGTAAGGTACAAAATCACAGCTTCAGCAAGAGTCAAGTTAGACATTAATTCAGTTTTGCTTTGTCAGAATGGAAGACAAACTTTTTTCACAGCAGTTTTGAAACAGCCAAGCTGCCACTTCTGGCAAACACCTAAGCAAGACACTCCAGTATCAGCAAAAGCAGCAGCTCCAGCTTGCTCCATATGGGGTTTTCCCAAACTGGAGGAACCTTGGAGGGGGAAAGGAGGCTGAACAGAGACCTTATTACAGCTCCCTGACAGGAGGTGGTGGACAGGTGGGAATAGAGCTCTTCTCTCAGATAAGGCAAGAGGAAGCGGCCTCTGTTTGCAGCAGGGAAGTTTTAGACTGGATATTAGGAAAAAAATTTTTCGCCAAAAAGGTCATCCAGCCCTGGCACAGCTGCCCAGGGCAGTGGTGGACTCACCATCACTGCAGGGATTTAAAAGACAAGTGGATGTGGCACTTGGGACGTGGTTTATTGGTCGCCTTGGAAGTGCTGGGTTAAGGGTTGGATTTGGTGGTCTTAAAGGTCTTTTCCAACCTAAACGACTCTACGATCACATAGTTAAAAGCACTTGATTATCACCTGCTAACAAGTGAATCGAAGGCCTGGGGAGCACCGACTCTCCCAGGATGGATGCTAATTAAGTCCAGAAGCACAGCCTGGATGTGCAAAGTGGCTTGCACAGAAGGAAGTGTCTTTCACACCTAGTCACTGTGCATTATGAATCTGTTCCAACAAAATTATCCCTTGATCATTCGTTTTTGTTGAACGAGGTTTCACATTAGTCATCCCAAAAATAGAAGTCACGAATGGTCTTTATCCACTTAATGAGGGTGGTAATCACTTTATTCCAATTGGTACAGTCTGCAGTCCACATACACAGTTTATTGTACTAAAAGGATCCTTTACACAGTTCCAACTTCCAGTGTTGGTTTAACGAGCTCCAGAAAAGGCAAATCACTTTTCAGAAAGACTGGGCTGTTTCAAACACCTTTACTTTTCCTATTGTTCATGGCAGGTCTCTACAGGTTTAAAATTAAAATCAGTTGTATAAACACACTTGTCATTCTTGATACCTGCTGTTGGTTTATTGTGAAGTATTTTACTGCAAAGATGCTCTTCAGTGGTCCCAAACTGTGAGACCAAGGAGCAGACAGACCTCAGAAGAAGGCTGAGCTACCCTTTGTGTTCCCGTACTACCAGTAGTAAATCAAATATATTCTGAATGGTTTTTATTTGGCTGTGACACAGCATTTGGATCCATTTTAGGGCAGGTTTTTTATTTTGCTCCGCAAGACTGTTGGTCTTTCAAGAGGTATAGAAGGATGAGGGTGTACACAGATTAACGACACGGAATTTGCAAGGAGCTCTAACAGAGGAGAGGGAAATAGGTCACATTTTTAGGCTTACTAACATTAAAGGTGCCCCTTTAAGGAGTTAGTGCTAATGAGCCAGCAAATTATTGCAATGGAGCCAAAACTAGCCTTCTGGTTCTGCAGATCTGGAGAACCAATCTGGAGGTGCCCAAGTGGAAAATGATGTGGTTTGTGGAGGTCAGTATTTCAGGTCAGTGTTTGTGAGGGCTGCCTGCAACTGCTGGGGCTGCCCACAAATATATCACAGCTGAAGTCACTCATAGCAAGTGGCTGTGACCTTTGCAGAGATTACAGAGCAGCTGCAATTGCAAGGAAATAGGCTGGGAAATGGGCTGGGAACAGCAGTGAGGTTTATACAGGGCTCTGTCAGAACCACAGGGCCCTTCCAGCAAACGTTACCCTGCCCAGGTTCAAGGTGGAGTGGACACCATCCCCCCTAAAGGCTGTTACCCCCACAGGCAAACCAGCAAACATACAGGGAGAGGGAAAACTGAGATGTCACATGAAGGGGCTTTTCCTGGATGAGCATCTCTAAGGGCAGAGCTGGGAAGGGAGCCTCCTGCCAGAATAAAGGCACTGGAGGCAGTGATGCTTTGCAAGCTCCGGTCTGATTTGCTTCTCATTAGAGCACATACATCTCAGTGTTTTTACTCATTAGTGTTTTACATCCCTCAGAAAATCCATATTTTGCACTAGCTGTCTCAGTGTTTAGTCTCTTACATTTTCCTGCCTGAGTTTTCTGCCTGTTCCCCGTCTTGTTAATTCCCTTCTCTATTTTCCCATCTGTCCTGATTCATGAGGCACCTCTGAATGTAGCAAAACCTGCCAGGAGGGAGGCAGGCAGAAGCAAGATGGCCCTTAACAGGAAGGCAACTCAATGAATGGCTTAGAGAATCATAGGATCACTGAATGGTTTGGGTTGGAAGGGATTTTTAAAAGTCACCTAGTCCACCCCCTGCCGTGGGCAGGGACACCTTCCACTATCCCAGGTTGCTCCAAGCCCCATCCAACCTGGCCTTGAACACTCCTAAGGATGGGTCAGCCACAGCTGCCCTGGGCAAACTGTGCCAGGGCCTCCCCACCCTCGTTCTAAAATCTTTTTCCTAATATCTAAGGGCTGGAGGGAGGGAAACAACTTATTTCATCTCAGCTGCAGGATCACACCTGCAAATTGAGACCTTCTGCAACGGACACAGGGACAGGGGCAATTCTCCCAGGTCTACCTTGAGCTCTCCAAAACATATTTCAGAGGTATCTTAACAAAACAGGAGCAAGGAGAAGCTCCTCCTTCCCAAGCGCAGGAGTCCACTGAACATTTGCATTACTTCTTACAAAAAGGGATGGGGGGGGAGTTAAAATGGAAACTGAGATACAATTAATTATCTGTTAACTGAAATGAAGGACCTTTTGCTCTCAATATCTAACCCAGTTTAATTATAGGTGTCTGGAGCTGGGGAGCCTGAGTGTTCACAGGTGGGGTAGGAGGTGGTAATAGGCAGCTCGTCCCCCCAGTCCTGCCTCCAACCTCTCACTGTACCTGTTTCTGATATGTGCAATAAGCATGAAGAAGGGCTTTGGATTACAAAGAGAGACCTCCCCCTCACCTTGTAATTACCAAATTAACACATTCTAATGGGTGAAGTACTCCAGCAGCAGACTATGATTAATGCACAAGTCCAATTAGCCGCAGATTCTTTCCCTCTAATTTTAGCCCACTTAAATAGCATGAGACAATCTGTAATGTCTCTGGGGTGAACCTCCCCTCTACACAGGCTCCCTCCTCTGCCATTTAATGAAATCTCTGGTGCTTAATGCGAGAGGCAGCTCAACTCTGCCACTCTGCTGGAAACCTCGTTCTGGCGCAGCCACGGCACCGCCGAGGCGCGGGCGGGGGAAAGCTGCGTCCATGAGAGACAAAAAGAGCACCTCACTTCAAAAACATCAGCTGATGGGAGCTTATCTGTTTCACACCAGGTGGAGAGGCGGGGATAGCTATAGAGAGACCACATTTAAGCTCCCTAAGAGTGCTGCTGATGTCCCCAAACCTTACGCCCACGAGGAGCCTTGCTGGCAGCAACCTGAATATTTCTGAAAATGACTACTCAGTCACAAGGGTTCCCAATCTGGACCCTATCTAAACATAAGTCCATTATTCCAACAACACCACAGATATATTGATTGTTAAAGCTCTCATTTCTTTAACAAAATACTTGGGTTCTTTTCCCTTCAAAGTAAAGTAGGAAAAACTCCTCAGAAATGCCCTTTGTTGAGCCCCATTTTCTGTGTAAAAGGGGATTCTAGTTGGCCCCATGGTGATTTCACTGGTTTGATAGAGAAGGAACTGAGGGACTGAGGAAGAGGGGAAGGCACATCAACAAGAAGCTCAAAATACTGTGGGCGGCCTGACTCAGCCCAGGTAAAAAAAAAAAAAGGAAAAATGGCTCTTTGTGCCAAAGCTGGAGGAAACTCAATCCAATGCTGGGTGACAAAACAACCTTTTAATAAGAGCCTTTGCCCAGTGGGGAAGTCTTAGGAAGGTGGAACACCAGTGCACCCCCACACCTGGCATGTGAACACAGCCTCTGAGGAGCAGCCCTGGGAATCCTGGGCAGAAGGCAGTGGATGCTCCCAGAGGAACAGTCCAAGTGGCTGCTTGGAGAGGATCCCCTGGCTCATTGTCCAGTCAGGGAAGCACAAATATCAGCTGCTGCTAAGAGCCTGGCAAACGGCTAAAGGCACACTCATCAGGGGAAATGGCTTCACACGGACAGAGAGTAGGTTTAGATTGGATATCAGGAAGAAATTCCTCCCTGTGAGGGTGGGGAGGCCCTGGAACAGGTTGTCCAGATGAGCTGTGACTGCCCCATCCCTGCAAGTGTTCAAGGCCAGGTTGGATGGGGCTTGGAGCAATCTGGGCTAGTGGAGGGTGTCCCTGCCCATGGTAGGGGGGGGTGGAACAAGATGATCTTTAAGGTCCTTTCCGATCCAAACCATTCTAGGATTTGTTGAACTAACTGCTTCTCCTAAGCCATTACTTGACAAAACAGGTCTCCACTGCCTGGGAAAGACCAGTACCTGTGCAATGAGCAGTGGCACAAACTTTCTGAGCTATTGGCAATAACCTCCCAGCTTCTCATACTCAAGGAATTTCGCTCTCCCAACACACAAACCTCTCCAGGTTATGAATGGCAAAATGAGCAGGTTTCTCAAAGGGTAACAGCCATATGAACAGTCAGGCTGCATGTCACTGATGCTCCCCAGCTAGTTGTGTTTTTTTGTTTGTTTTTTTTTTTGCATGATGTTCTCTAACAACAAAATTTGAGTGGAAAAGAACAACCTAAAATTCCCACCAACCCCGTGGACACTCAGACATATACAGTGACCCTGAACTGGAGGATCCATAACATATGAAGCTGGTTTATGAACTTCACCCCTTCTGTCAGGGAAAGGGGGACAAGGCTTCTGGAGAAGGAAAATGCAAGTGACACTTGACAAGGTTACCCAGCAAGTTTGTGTCTGAGAGAACTGCTGCTTCAATTGCACTCCTGATGCCCTCTCCACCCAGCTTAGGACAAAACTCTCTTGCCACCATGAACAGAATCATCAGTGTCTCCTGCAACAACCTTTTTAATTTTATTAAAACGTAACCTCTTACTTTCATTAGTAAAATCCACTACGGTAGCAGCAGCAGGTTCTTTACTGAGCCACTCCCAGCACTGCCCTTTTTGGCCATCACTTACTTTTTCTAAGATGTAAAGAAATCTAATAAGCTTTCTAAGCAGATGATGTTGTGTACAAAATATTAATGCTGCTTATCCCTAAATTGATATTTCTTTGAAGACTTCTAATAAAGCCCAGTTCCTCCAGAGCCTTAACCATGACAAACGTCAATAAATGTTATGAGTCCCTGAGGCTGAATTTTAAAGGAGCATTAAAGATTAAAGAATGCACAGGTCAATTACTGAAACAAGCAAATGACTTTAGGAGTAATTACATATAATTTTGCCTTGTTTATTTTGCATTAGTTATAAGTGTCCATAATCCTGTGTCCCCCCCAGGGTCTCTTATGATTTGGGTTGAAAAATTCCTTCATCTCTCATTTGATTTTAAGCGCAGTTGCTGGGGCCAAAAAGTGGTTTTAAAAATTATTTTCTGGTGCCATACATACACATGTATATATGCACACACACATACCATACACACACACACACATTCCCTCTGGTATCTCATCTATCCAGCATGAGTTCCTGCCTGTCCAAAGCTCCCTGGAGCCATATCCCTGAGCCCCAACTGGCACAGCCCATTTAGCTGCAGTAGGACAGTTCTCCATTTCAATACCTCTATAAATGGCTAAAGCTACTAAGTGGCATTTTCAAATCTCTGTTATTCATCTGGCACCTCCACGTAAAATGAGCTGATGAGAGAGAGCTCAGATCCTGAGGTGCTCTCCCATCCCTGGGCACCTCAGCTCCTCCATCCCCTCCTGGCTCTGTGCACACACATCACACTGCACTGTTTTAACATTATCTGAAGTTTTAATGCACTGAAACCCCGGGCTGCTGAGGAAAACCTTCACCTGCCCATGCCAGGGATTACCATCATCTCCCTTAGTGCTTGCCCAGGTACCAACCCTTGGCCAACCCAAGGCTCACCCAGGGACAGGATGGGCCCCTGGAATGCACAGGGATACTGGAAGGGGAAGTCACTGTGGAAGGGGACCCATCAGGACATAAGAAGTGCTTGCGTAGGGCTTTCACCCACTTTTCATTTCTTCTGTGTTCTCAGATGGCACTAGATTAGCAAAGTATTTACATAGCTCTTATGAAGTACATTTGATGTTCAGGGCAGAGTCAGCATCTCTCATGTGGCTGTTCTGCCTCTAATGTCATTTTATAGTGTGCCTGCTCATAACAAGGGTAATAAAATAAATTTGGGAGGGGAGGCGGAGGCTGAGGGACACATTATGGAGGAATCTGGACCTCTCTGCAGCTGGCAGGAAGAGGAAGCTCAGTAATGGACATGTCATAATCTTTCTGTGCCAGTTAATATATGTCCAGTGTTACACTGATGTTTTATTGCACTCCACACATTCAGCAGAAGCCCATTTCTTTTAAGTGATTTTGATAAGCTGATTGATGCAGTCCCTGTTTTTCTCATATGTGTGTGTTTGTAAGAACCCGTCTGCCTGATGCCATGGGCTTCTATCTAATAAAGGACCTATAATGTACTTATTTTCCTCGACCATGACTTTCCTCCACTTTCGCCTGCAATTTACTACTTTAGAGAAATTTAATCTGCTGCTGAAATTCACTGTATTATTAATGGAGAGGCAGTGCACAGCCTCACTGTAATTAAACTATGCACCAAGAAAAAAAAAATCTCAACCCACCCAGTGCTCAAACAGCATCAAGGGTTTCACTGGAACTGTGTGGAGCCAAGAAATGTAAAGCCATTGCAGGACAGCTTTCCTGGTTACGGAGCTCTTTGCTGGTTTTTGCAGACCCAAGGTGGCACACAGACTCCCAACCTTCACAGCCTCCAGGGGGTTAAATAAAACTCCTCCCTGCAGGTGTCACACGGGGCAAATTCTGTGCTGAAAGAGGGACAGGCTCCCTCCTTTTGGTTAACAAAACACCTCAGCCCTTCGCACATAAGTTTTGGAAAACACTGCCCCAGGAGGGTGCAAAGGGAAGAAGAATAATATAAATGGGCAAATTCACACTGTAGGAATTTGTTGATGTCCTGGATGATCCCAATGCAACCTGTACTATAGGAGTGTCTTAAGCTGTTGGCAGAGCAGACAAGGCAGGAGCACTCTGCTTTGCACCTCCAGACACAGGGCTTGCACAGGTGGCTGCAGTGACTTCCAGAATCACTTTTCCAGGCTTGCCCTTAGCCCTGGGCCAGGGATGATAGTCGTTGACTCTGTCCAGAGATGCTGAGGCTCAAGGGTTCAACAGATGTAAAACTGAGGCAAAAAGCACCCTTTAGCAGGCAGAGATAGACTGTCCCTTAGACTCCAGCCTAACACAGGGAAGGACTTCACCTGCATCCTTCAGACTCCAGTCTGACACAGGGAAGGACTTCACCTGTATCTCATGTTCCTGTGCAGCACAGGCAAAACTGAGATAAAGTGATGCCAAGCTGCCTGAAAACTGGGAACCTGAGAGAGGCTCCTCTAAGCTCATTCAGATCTCAGCAAACCAAAGACCAGCAATAAACCCCTGGGAGCGGCTGGGCCGGTGCCTCGGGGTGTCACACACGGGAACAGCTGAGCTGTGACGGCAAGTGCACAGTGCCAGGTCATGGACCACGGCCACGGGCAGCAGGAGAGGGTTCACTTTTGATCTTGACAACGTTAGCTGCTGCTGGGATGAAAAAGGCAGGATGTGACATGTTTTCTTTGGGACTGATGGGACTCAGAAGTCCCAGAAGATCACCAGGCCACCGTTTGAAGCTCTCTCACTTAAAAACAGTCAGAGAAAACAGGGCTGCACCAATTTTTTTTTTTTAAGTTTTTTTTTTTTGTTGTTTTTTGGGGGGATGTCTCTTTTCATTTGTCAAACCTCTGTAGCAGGATTAAGCTATAAAGAGAATATTTGGCAGGAGACATGCAGAGGCAAGAGAGGTAGGGACAGCATTTCTTGGGAAGAATGGGAACGGCGTGGAATGCAGAAGGAAAACAATGCAATGTTATCTCTGTTGGTTTGTTCTCTTGACTCTGCACTCCCTCCTAACACACCTGTGAAAACACCAGCTGGGCAGCCAAGAGCACAGATTTGCAATGAATACACTGGTGGGAAGGGCTGACCAAGAGCAGGGAACAAAAGAAAGGAAAGAAATGCTGGTAATTGCTTTTATGCAGGAGTTCCAAAGTGCTGACAGAAAGTGCCAGTGTTGCAAACCTGTGAAACACTTGAAATTCCCAGGAAAAAAAGTACCTCTCCTGCCTCATTTTATACAACTCACTAAGCAATTTACATGCAATGTAAATCAAAAGTTGGAAGGGTAACAATTTAGGGGTTTGAATAAAACTATGCTCAAGTCATCGGCAAAAGAGTTGCTGATGCACCACTTTTAGAGACACATACGTGCTCATGAATACTCAGAGCACCCCAAATCTCAGTTAAAAATAAGACACAAAGCTCACGCATGCTTGACAAGGACAAAACCTCCATTGATTTCAGTTGTTCAGTGCTGATACCTCTCTGTGAAGATTGCAAAATACATTCTTCTCCAACTATAAAAACCTGCAATTACAAGTGGGTTCCTCAACAGAGAGTAGGAGTTGCATTCCCAGCAGCAGGGTCACCCCTCCCCTGGCAGGGCTCAGGCTCTGCTGCATGAGGGGGACAGACAGGAGGTTTTCAGAGACATCAGACACCACAGTATTCTGACTTTTGTTGGGTTTCTTTATTTCTTAATGGGTAGAGCAAAGATTTACCCCCCTCCAAGTTTCCTGAAAGGCAGTTGAACCGTTTTGCCCCAGCTAAAAGAAATCCACACATCTGATAAGAGCTGAAGTAGAGTTTGTACAACTGCAGGCCAAGATTTTATACTCAAAATTGGGAACTGTTCCACAATCTTAATATTACCTTGTTCTTACCAGCTCTGTCAACAAGACACTGCTGCATGCAGTGTGCAGATACTAAGGACAAGATATTTTGCAGGTTGGTTTTTTTTTTTTTGTAGCAGAAGGCTCACCAAAGTGATCTCCTTAAAAACATGGTACTAGACAGTGGCAGTGGACACAGAGAGGAGGAACACAAGAAATAACCCAAAAGCTGAAAGAGTCTCTGCATCACTTCCAGAAAGATTTACAGTTCCCTACCTGGAAGTAGGTGAAAGCTGAAAGGGCAAATATATATATTTAAAAAAAAAAAATCCTCATTTGTCTCCCCTAGGGTTGAAAAGAAAAGGAAATATGATGACTGAAAGCAGCCTCTTGACTTGGTAGTGCAGCTTCTTATTGGTATTTATTTGCCAGCCTCTAGTCCCTACGTTTCCTTCACTCATTTGGGAAGGTTTTGTACAGTGTATTTGTGAAGGATGATTGACTACAGGGAGTCTTTGTTGTACTATCTGCTGTAATTATTTTAATTCAAACACATTCCCTTATAGGACTGACATCATAAACGCTGTTTTCTATAACAAATAGCTGTCAAGGCTGTCAAGCAGATCTGCTTACTGTTTTATATCATTACGATATTTAATTTCAACTCTGCGTTCTTTGTCAAATGTTCTCAAGATTTCCTTTCCCCAGCAGCAGATCAGACAGACGCCTTCGGTTTCCAACAGATCATTCTTTAGGGTGAGGTCAGGAAAAAAAAAGAGGGAATGTGCAGGAAGATGCTCACATCCCAATGGGAACTCATGGCCAGCCTTAACTTTCCAACAGTGCATTACTGTATGTGGGGTGTTATTAACCACCAAGCTGGTTGGGTTTTATGACATGCTCAGACTCAAACCTTCTCAATAATAAGATCACAGGGAAGCCTTTCTATTATCAGGTTATAAACAGGACCAGGAACTGATAGAAACAGGCAGCACTTAATTCCCAGCTTCTTCTTGTGTTTCTCATTGATCTGACTTCCAGCCTTCCTTGTTAAATGAAAAGCTGTGGTTCAAAAATAAACACTTCATAGTCCTCAAAGGAGAAAGGCAGTGGCACAGACCAGAGCCACCACCACACAGCACAGAGTGTTTTTCTTAGAAAAAGGCAGCTTTCTGTGCCTGTTGCTCCCAGCAGCTGCTCTGCCCTGACCCCCAAACTCTCCTGGACAGTACCTGCTCTATTTGAGCCACCTCTGAGCTTGTTCCTTGCATAAGAACCTGATCCAAGGAGTCCTAGACACTGTGTTTCTATCTTGGTGCACTGAAATGCAAATTATATTGCAAAAGACAAAGTGTGGAGCTGCTCCATTTCAGGAGTTTTGGAACTGGATGTCTTCTCCTTGGTAAGCACACCAAGTGTTTTACCCAGTCCATCTAAGGGGGGACAGGAATCACCAAATTTGCAAAGCACATCCGACCTTGCCCTCATTGCAGACAGACACACTGAACCCATGTTTCTGTGGGTTGGCCTGAGACATCTGAAACAGGGGCTTGGTTCTTGTGTGTTCTGCCAAGTCCTGTTCATGGGCTCCTGGAAAACACACCTGAAAGGAGGCTTCCACAGGCAACCTTTGTGTATCATTGCCCTTTACAGGTGCTGGTCCATCCAGAGGAGGTCACAAATGCCCATCCATCTGCTCCCAGCTTTTCAGGGCAAGAGGAGAATAGAGCAGCAGAGAGTTCCTGGGGTGCAGGATCAGCCCAGAGGGAAGGAAGATGCCTGAAGAGAGTGTGTTCCAGAGGGGGCTGAGCACAGCCCTCTCTGCCCACAGCAGGCTGCCCAAACACCAGAGGACTCAAGACTTTCCCAGATGCTCTTCAGCTCTGCTGAAAAAGGTCCCTACATGTCCTGAGGGTTCCCAGTTCTCCAAGGCAGAAGCTACCTTCTTGATGATTATTCCTACCACATATAGTACAAAGCAATTTTAATTCTAGGTTATTGAATGAAATCAAAATTAATGAGAAGTGAAAGGCAGGCATGGCTTGACCACTCTTTCCATGGCAGAATAAGACTTGCCTACACAAACACCAGGGCACACAGCCATGACACAACCCAAACCCCCTGCTCCCTCCGAAGGGCTCATCATCAGCACAGCAAATATGTCATTTGCTCAACTGCTGAAACGTGGGGCTGCAGCCAGTTAGGAGCCCTGCACATGCTCTGCTATTTGGAGCTTATCATTTAATTAAAAAATAACACACAGGTTTGGGGGACCAAACCAATGATATACACCGAGCTGTCTCCTCTCCCTCTCCCGTCTCTCTCCAGCCCTCCCTGCCTGCCTGTGTAGGTGTATAACACTGTAACCTTGCTTTCCGACACAGAAGTGTTATAAACCATCAATAAATTTTACTGACTTTCCTGTGACCTTCATGAGGACCGGACGAGTCGCATCTCACACCAAAGATGGAGCTGTAAATATTTTATCTGTGCAGTAAACACAGTGCCGACAGCAGCAACTCACTCATGTCCCGGGGACTGCTCTGTGAGCATTCCCACTGTGCTGGGATGGAGATTTATCTGCTGCTTCAAGAAGAGCCTGGGCACAAAGGTAGAGCAGCTCACAGAGAGCTATCTTATTCCCAGCAGTTTCATGTCACCGGCAGCGGCCGCTGCCTCATTACAGAGCAATTCCCCAGCTCTGTGAGAAAGGCAAGGAACAGGAGCCAGGCTGGCAGGAAGGCAGAAGTGCTAACTGCTCCTTCAGTGAGGCCCTGAGCCAGCAAAGCCCTAAAAAACATGCTGGAGTTTGACAACGTGAGATGTTCTCTGGCTGCTGTGGGGTTTATGGCACCTGGGGATTGTTCTTTTACAGACTCTGGGGTTAAGGTTTGGGGGGAGGTTTGTGAGATGATCATTAATTCATGTTTCCCTCAGCCGTGTAGATTTCTTACAAGTTCAAGAGCATTCACACACAACCAGATTTCTCACTGTTGCAGGTAAGCACAAGCTGATCCATCACCAACAGGAAATTGGACTCTCCTCACTCTGTGTTGGGGGCTGTGGTCCTGGTACACTCTGAGCTCTGGTGGCTGCCCTCCAGAAGAAGGTGGCCAAGTTCTATTTAGGTGGCCAAGTTCTATTTAGCCCTGAGGATCACAGCAGCTGGAGCCACTGACCTGTAGTGACCAGCCATTCATGAGAAACCATCTTGTCTTACCAGGGATTTCTGTTAAGGAAATAAAAAACCTCCTTTCTGCTAAGCCCGAGGTCTGTAGAAGGCGATGAGAAGGATGGCAGTGAGCCTGTTACCAATCAACTCCCCAGCAAGGGTGAAAAGTGGCTCACAAGGGACACAACACAGCTCCTTGCACCCTGCTCGGGGTTTAGATCTGCCCCATGAAACAGTCAGTTCTGTCTCATTTTAAATACTCTGCACACCCAAGGACACGCTCCTTTAAGGCATTACCACTTGTCTGGATCCTGAAAGGGTAAGTAATTCAGCATCATGAGGTTACCCCTCAAAAAGCCCAAAGCTCCTCAAGATCTTTGTTTCCCCTCATCACCATGTGCCCTCCGAGCCTCTGCCACACACATCCACCCTCCCGCTCACCACCCACCCTCGGCGCGCTCGCGTCAACCTGGACGCGTTGTTATTCTGTAATATTTCTTAAGGCAAAACCACGTCTACAAGACAATCCCCAAGGATATATCCCTTTGTTTTCCAGCACGCGCTGCCAGGAGACATGCACGTGAAATGCCTGCTGCTATAATTGAGCCAAGAACAAGCAAGCCTCCGAGGGTTTCACTGACAGCCTCCACACAGGCTTCCCTGGCTCCATCACTCCTGCTGCTGGCAAGGGATGGGACTACTGGGAAACCTGCCTGAGGGATATGAGGGTAAGAGGGCTACTGGCCTGGCTCCCATCTCTGCTGTCTGTCCTCAGATATCCTTCCTGATCCTGCTGGCTGCATCTGGTCCTAAATCTTCAGCTTTCTCCCCAAGTGAAACAGCCCAGCTTGCCCTGGCACGGCCTGCTGCCTTGGATCATCCTCATCTCTTCCCCGTGGAAAGGGGGAATTAGAATCCCTCCTGCTAAGTAAATCTCACTGCAGCTCCCCCAGTAACTTCAGAGGGCAGGGACAGCCCAAATTGTCCTGCTGTGGCACGAGGCAGCAGCCTGGTTTGGGTCATTTGCCCACCCAGAGACCCCCGTGAACACACACACAAAGGCACGGCGCTCACACAAACCCAGGCTGCTCAGTTTGCAAAGGGTGAGCTCGTGAGAGTAAAGGGTTAGTTTTGTCTGGCAAAGGCTCCCAACCACCACCACCCCCCTCCCGATTTATTTCTGCAATTGTAATTAAGGCCCTGACAAAGTGGTTTAGCTGCCTGAGTCTTTTGTTCAATTTATTGATTAGCTATTTCTCAGAAGTTCATTACCATCCAGAGGCTGGGAATTGGGAATTGGGTCTATGTGGTTTTTCAAGGCTTCATCTCTGCTTCAGATGATTAAATGCAGCCACAACACATCCATCCTGCATTGAACAGCTCTGCCCAAGGTCAAACATTCATGCAAAACAGGAGTGCATATCTGCATGTCTAAATATCATCTGCATGAATTTCCAAGAGGATGTTTTTAAAGCTTTCCCAGCAAGTAGGAAAAAAAAAAAGTATTTATGGCAGTAAGGCAGGTCATATCTTAATGCTCTTAATACAATATCCTTTAATTATAAACGAGTATATTAAAAAAATATCTCAAGATCCACTCCCTCGAAGGAGGAATGGGGGAGGTGGGAAATTGTTATTGGCACAAATTGGCAGCTCCTGCTCAGGAGCTGAACGACAGGGTGGACAATTCTGCAAGACAGAAATACGGAAGAAATACTGGATACCACCATCCATCTTATACTGGGGGAAACAAAGGACTCCAGCACACAATGCTGTCCATCAGCAATCTTCATTAGGTTCACTATTTATCACAAGCAAAACATCAGCACCCCCCAACCTGCTGTCTTTCCTTGAAAGATTTTCTAGGCAAATGAGATGCAGCAGGTTTCATCCAGATTTCCACAGAGCATTTGTCATTAGCTAAGCTTGAGAAGACAGGATTTAGTAGAATCTGTGACATGGGTGAAAGTCTCAACAGAAGCTGAAGGGCACAGCGCCAGGAGGAAGGCAATTATTGATGGAGATGCAAAATACCTCTTCTTATTCAATATTTTTTGGGGTATTGACCACAGCATAAGAAAAATAAACACATACTGAGGAAAGGTACAGAGGGACAGCAGGGCAGGTGCCAGCAGGAACAGCACAGGTCAAACAAGGAGAGCTCAGGATCAGGGTCAGAGCTGGGAAAGGGCCCAGGCAGTGTGCCCAGGTGGTTTGGAAAGCCAATGGTATCTTACCTTGTGCCATCAATCATGTGGCCAGCAGGACCATGGCAGTGACTGTCCCCCTGTGCTGGGCACTGGTGAGGCTGTGCCTCAAAACCTGGGTTTAGTTTTGGGCCCCTCACGACAAGAAAGACATTGAGGTGTTGGACTGTGTCCACAGAACAGCAACGGAGCTGGGAAAGGGGCTGGAGCACAAGTCTCAGGGCTGTGCTACCCTTTCCTGAGCCTCCTATATCCAAGGGACACAATCTCCCTTCTCCTCCTGGCACTTGTTCTTCCACCTCCCAGGTCAAGAACAGACACAGAGAAGATGCACTGGGGGATAAACAAGAATTTCTGCTGCTAACTGGGAATTTCACCACTTGGAAGACAAAAACGATGCCTAAACTCATCAGACAGCATTTCCAGTAGAAAAAAGTTACATCTGGCAACTCTCAACACTTCTGAACAAGAAGGTCACGGCAACCTTCAAGGAGAAGAGGCACAGGCTACAGAGTAGCCTGGGGGGAGCAGAAAGGCTGTTCTACAAGGGAGCTTAAACCAATTTAAAGTGTTGCAGCCATTAGAGTGAAGGCTGAGGATAGAAGAAACTGCTAATAAACACACTGAGGGTGTAAACCTTTGGTGAGGCAGAGTTATTCAAGCTGAGGTGCAATGCTGTGTGCCATTAGAAAGACATGGAGATAAATACAGCTCCAGTGTAGAAGGGATGTGAAATAATTACACATCTGGACCCTATGAAGCTCTCCTGTGCAGTGACAGGGAAGCCCAGCAGCCTATGCCATTCGAAAATATTAACAATACTTTTTCCTGAAACACTAAAGTTTGAGCTTGGCATACACCTGGGACAAAGTTTTGAATCATATTGGGCCTGCAGCACAATCCAGCTCTTCAACACCTGACACAGCCTCCTTTTCTTTCATGTTAACAAGGAAGGTTCCTGCTTCAGTGTTCCCTTCGTATCTGCTTTGCCTTTCACAGACCAGCTCTCTGACGTGGTGAGAGGCACTGCAAAAAAACCAATCCCACCGAAAAAAACAAGACAACTTTATTCAGTCACTTCACTAAGAGAGAAGGAGAAATAGTAAAACCCTAAAAAAAAGTTGTAGGAGTTGCCAGAGAAACCACTGCTCATCTCAGCACACTGCTCTCTTTGATACCACGCTCTCCCTTTTTCAAGCTTGTCCCAGTGCAAGAAGCCTTTAAAAAAAAAAAAAATTTCATTTTCACCTCAAGGACAGGAGATGAGTAGTTTACTCATTTTCTTTTCAGAAAAAGATGCATTGTTTTTTTCTCTGACAATTGAACTTCTCCAAAATAAATACCATTTATATTCAGACAAGACCATTTCCTGCTCCCCTTTTGAGTCAGCACCTGTGTGTGTAGCACTGCAATTATTTCCGCAGTGACACACTTGTCACCGTAGTTGCTCTGTGTTGGGTGCCAGCTGGAGCACCAGGAAACTAAGCAGGCTTTTATGTAGGGAAAAGGTACTGGTTATTGGTAATGAGTAAGGAGAAAACAGGGAGGGGTTGCTTTTCCCCCTCTACCTCCTGCATCCTCCCGTCTGAAGATTTTGTCTCCAATTTTCTCCCCTTGCCTTGGGGTCCCTTTCAAGGGATGTAATTGATATAGTCACTGAAAATAATGGAATTTATAGCCCAGGCTCAACACTATAAATTTAGCTATTACGTTCCTGATGGGAAAATGAAGAACAAAATGAATTGAGACAGAATATTTGTCTTAATAATTGTCTCTTTTCTATGCCGTATGTGTTTAATATGTCTGTGCGTATGTATGTGTGAATATATACATACACATAACTATATTTAGCAAAGGGGGTTTTTGTTTGGGATTTTTTTTTTTTTTTCCTTCTTAAATGACCACATCAGCACATATCCATGGCCAGGCAAGCACATTAAGAAGCCAGAGCAACAAGGTGAATTTCCCATAGTGGAGCTGTTTGATGGGGGAAGAGCCGAACTTTGCATAATCCAGACACGGTAACAACCAATTGCTCCACATTGCAAAAAGTACACAGCTCCTTCTTGGGGCTTTTGGCTGTTTTTCAGATTTATTTCATTTTTAGCCAGCAAAGTCAGAGCTGAGCCAGCACTTCTCTGCTCAAAGCCATATCCCTGAGACTCTGATAACGTTTCCCAGTGAAACCTTCCCTCTTCTCCACTCCTCCCTCCCCATCCCTGCTCCAGCTTGGGCTGGTTTGCGTTGGGATAGCCCAACATCATCCCCATCCTACTGGAAATGCACCACCAAAGAGAAAAAAGTTCATGTCCAGGCTGTGATCATTTGTCATTTAGATAGAGTCTATGATATGAACCATGGCAAACACTGTAATGACTAATTTCAAACATTTATTACAACACTTGAGAGACTTGAAAGCTCTCCCTGCTCTTGATTTTAATAAATGCAGTCTTGAAGCAGCCGCTTATCAAAGTGACACAAATTGTGTGGTAAATAGATTATGGCACAGCTGAAATACTGGAAAATGAGATCAGAAATGCTACTATCTCCCATTTAAGGCTTTGTAAGATGCTCCGATCAAGCGGATTCCAGAAAAGTGGCACGGGCAGGGCTGGTGGAAGTGGGAAGAAGCCAAAATGCCAGGGGATCAACGCAGGGCCAGCCGGCTGCTTATCATCCCCCCATTTGCATACGTACAATTTCTTGCACATTAACGAGTTTGTACACCAAAGGGCTGGGGAAGAGATACCAACAGTCCTTGAAGTCGGCATTTTAGTGCCAAACCAAGATATAAGACCGGCTTCATCTGGAAAGGAGTTATCACACCAGCAGCAAGACCTCCTCATGCTGTTCCCTGCTCCTCGATCCCATTGTCTTCACGGAATAAACACAACTTGCCACAGTACTGAGAAGGGAAATACTTTGACTTCTTGTCAAATTGCATATAGATTTCTATATGCAGACAAACTAAAAGCTGAATTAGTGTTTGTTTTCATGAAGTTCTAAAAAAATTGAGGCAAGAGCTTCATTTTCGGAATATGCTTTGACCAAGAAAATTGTTGAAAGTCTGGAAAAGTTTTGTTTTCAAAAAGTATTCCCAAAGGGCACAGAGAAGGGAAGTGTAACTAGCCACATTTTCAGCCAGCCACACAGGGACTCTAGGCCAGCTGGTAAAGGAACATAAACACAAGAGACAGGAAAATTACCTCGCAAATGTAAGAACTTTCTGACCAAAAATAGGTTTCATTTATAGAATCAGCTTTTGACAATTGTTTTTAAGGTACAAAGAGTACCTTATTAGGTATCTGGTATTATGGGATTTCTCACTCAATAGCAAACACCATGAGTCAGATTATTTTTATATTTATAGCTCTCCTCTACTGAAGCCACCAGGCCAAATGGCATGGGAAGGAAACACACCCAGCTTTAGTGAAATAGGAATTTCGGGGTTCAGCTCAACTTAAGACAAATGTCACAGTTATCCTCGAGGTCACCCACACCAGCACAGACACTCATGGGGCAGGATATTCACCCCAACCCAAAGCTCCTTCAAGCTAAACTTTGAAGATCCCTCTGGTCACTGGGTGTTGAACTGGTTGCAGAGTTAAATATAGAGACAGTACTGGCCACAGCAGCCACCTGGGCTCTAAATTTGGATATCTAACCTGGAAGTTTTAAATTTCATGGAGAGAATAACCCCCCCAGCTGTGCTAATTTTGGAGGATCTTTGCCTAAATCCCCTGGGCAATGCTTCTTTCCCTCTTTATGGCTCATTCCTTTGAAAAGATGCTGCCTAAGAATAAGGCTGCAAGTTTTGAATATGCAAAGCAGGAATATTCCCTATCAGATATTCTTTTGCTTTATTCATATGACTGAAACTCTTGCTATGGTTCTTGCAAATCCAAGGAAATGTGTTTACAGTCTCATCAACTGAAAAGAATTGGATTCCCACGTTGCAGTTCAGGGGATTTTCTGGGGTTTCTATCAAACACAGCGACTCTGAAGGCGGCGACTTTAATAAGTGTCTGTATTGCAGTTTCTTATTAGAATACACAATTAAAACCAAGAGAGGAAGAAAATACACATGCTTTCTATCTCCCTTCAGGAGGAACTCCAGAAATCTGTGCAGTGAGGGAAAACAGGTTCATCCCAACCACCCTAAGTTCTCTCCCATATTTTTTTTGCTTGATGCTCGGTTACTTTTCGCCCCTAGCCCTGAAAAACCTCTCTGGTTATGCACACCAAGGTATAGGAGATGCTGTCAGAGGGGATGGGAGCTCTGCAGCAGCACCATTGCACCTTCCCTGCCGTCCCTGCACCTTCCCTGCTGCCGCAATCATTGCTTGTACCAAGAGCAAAGCCAAAAGGGGAGAGGAGCACTCTCTTGCTCTCCAGACCCCCTGGACCAGTGTTACAAACACCTTCCTGGGGGATAGTTAGTACCCAAAGCAGCTTCTTGGAGCACACAGATTCCTCATCCAGAGTATTTCCCCTCTGCTGCAGCACCGCCACAAGCAAGGGACGAGTTAGAGACTTGGCTGCTGTGGGGCACAAACCATCAGCTTTCCCCAGAACTGAGAGAAGTTGTCTGACAAAACAGAAGCAGTTGGTGGCATCCAGCATGGATGAGGCACATGTGGCACAGGACTGGGCAGCTGAGCCCATTTAACACATTCCACCTTCTGGCAGTGCCTCCCCTTCTCCACTGACTGGGGACAGTGAGCTCTGGACTCATTGCTCTGAAGATCTGGCAGAAGGATCTGGCACTGTGAAGCTGGATAAGCACTAGTGATCACACACACCTCACCTACACGAGACAGTTTAAAATACAGCTAATAGGATCTGGCCCAGAACAACCTTATTTTTCCCCTATGCACAATTCCTTTGGCCAACAAACCTACTTGTTTCATTCCTAATCAATATCGCTAAGTGAGATAACACACATTCAGTGGGGATGGTTTGGAAAAATGCAAACCATAAAACCAAATAGGGACCAAATTGGCACTATAAAAATCCTAAGAGGATGCTGAGTTTTGCTTCCAGTTGCCTTACAGCAGAGCAGTGGGAACCCCACACTCTCCTCCCAGTACAGCACTGGGGGCTCTTGTTCAACCCTGACATCCATGCTTAGGGTCCCTATGGCCTTATATAGGATTTTCATGCTCAGTCAAGGCACTTGGGCACCCCAGTAGTAACATCCCCCCAAACACACACCATTACTCTGTCAGCTTTCCTCTATTTCTACTTTATAGCCTGTAAATGGATCCAGGGGTATTTTTGTGACAGAAACCCACAACTGTTGTTGTGTGACAGAGGAGCTGCTCTCAGACAAGTGTAACAGCCCAAAACGTAGTTTCAGTGGCTTTCATCTATAAAGCTCGAGCTGCCTTTGGGTGGCAGGTAACTGTCACCCCTTCAAAGCAGGGGACCACAGCAGGCAGAGGTGTTTGCATCAGGAAGGGCAGAGCAGGAGCTCAGGTTTCCCAGCTCTCTGTGCTACCACCTCCCATCTGCTTTTCATTTTCTCTCTTCTCAAGTCATAAACAGAAGGAGCTTTTTTGACAGGTATTTCAAGCTCTTGCTGGGTTCATTTTTTTTCCATTTAAGGAGTCATTGGCAACAATTCACCCAGCTCTAATTCAAAGGAGTGAGTTTGTGACCCACTACCCACCCACTGCCTCTGTGCTGCTGGAGAGCCCCAGCCCAACACTGCCCATGACAGGGTGGGCTTCTGAGCACAGGCAGCGACCCTGGCAGAAGAAAAGACGTTGGGATAAGGAGAGAGATGCTCACACTGAGATGTAGCCATGGCAACATGCTTTTGCAGAGCAGGAGGCATATCTGCCAAGGCTCAGAGATTTGCCATTTGATCGCATGGATTTCCATGCTCTGGATGCGATCACATCACACAAAATCCAGGTCAGGCTCGATGCCTTGAATAATTCTCTACCCTCAGGGGCACAGAACTGATGTAGGAAGCTGCGTCTCATGGAGGATATGGTAGGATTAAATAGATTATCTTTTTGGCCAAAAATAAAGGTGAGCTGTGCAAAAGAGGAGACACCCAGTTCTGCTTTTATTGCCCAGGAGGCAGTGGGGAAGCAGCAGAACCTCAGAGCTGTGTGTGGAAATCTGCATTTCCTGGGGAGGAGATAAAGCAAAAGTCTCTAGAACCAGGGTAGAATCCTTGCTAAAACTCCCACCCCCTCCTCCCCTTCACCTTGTCACTGTTCTCCAAATATAGGAGTAACCACATTTCCAAACTCAGAGCAGTCACAGCAACAGTTTCCAATTTTTTGCTCAGGGTTGCCTCTGAACAACCCACCTGGGCTGGGCAGGCATTTGTCAAACCATGGGTTCAGACCTTCCCCTGGCCCCCAGCAATCAGGAGCAGCCATGGATGTGACAGATCCAGTAGCCCAGTGCCCATTCAGCTGCAATCCTTCTGCTTTGGAGAACCAGCATCCTCACCCTGCACCCCTCTGCAAGCACAGGGACCAGCAAAAGAGCAGAGCCAGGAGGTGCCAGAGGAATCTGCACCAGCACAGGTGGCAAGGAAAATGCGAAGCCCTAAGGGCCAAAGGCAAGGAGAAAGAGAGAAACCACAAACCCTTCAGGGCTTAAGGAGATTGGTGGTAAAGCCTGGGATGAAAATATTTTCTCGGGGGTTCTGCCACTGAGCCAGACCTGCAGACTGGCAAGGGCTGTATTTGCTTCAATATGTGCCTGTGCAAATCATAAAAGCCAGGTCTGAAGCCCAGCAAGAACAGGCAGCTTGAGAGCAAACAGCACAGAACAAACGAAGGATGTGCCAAGTGTTTTGATTTGAGCAAGTCTGCAAGAACTGCTGTGAACTTCACACACCTCTCTGGGTTGGTGGGGAGAGGAGATGGGGAAGGAACAGCCAGAGTTCTGTGTCACATTGCTCAGCCTCCTTTGTTTTGGTGCAGTCTCCATCACCTGATCCCAGGACAGGGATAGCAGGAGCCATGGCCCCACGGAGCAGCTTTACCCTGGCTGTGACCATATGTGCACTCAGCTCTCCGTAGTGGGGAGGGAGGCTCTAGAGATATGTCAAACCTAGGTAGAAAGAGGAGTCTCATCTGAGTAAGAACTTAGTGGTGCTTAGGGAAAAAAAAAAAAAAAAAGAACCAAAGGCTTATTTCACATTTGGAAGATATTTTTCTCCCTTTTTTTTTATACTAGCAAGCCTGTAAACCCTAGAAATTAAGGTGTTCTTCACCTGGCATTTTTGAAGGAGTGCTGCCTTCCCTCAGCAGCTCCAGGGCTTTAACCTTTTTAAAACAACAGGTCCTGAGACCTTGAAAAGAAAAGCCAGCAAGGCAGAGCTTGTCCTCCATTAGAGCAGGAACAGGGAGGGAGGGGGGACTTATCTCAGTGATACGAGTCTTCTGGAGAAGTTTAATTCCCTCCCTTGTCAGGTCCTTTCTGCCTTGCCCTCCCCACTCCCAGCTCTCTCTGAACCAGCCTTCCTGTCCCTTGCTTTTCACCTCTGCAGGCTTGAGCATGAGATAAACATGCCCTAATTATTTTCCTCTTGCACAGCTGAGCCCTGCAGCCCTTCATTTCCTTACCTGAATGCTCTCGCTTCAAGTGGGTTATATATGACAAAGCCTTCCGAGTATATTTGTTGTGCAGCAGAACTCGGGTGTCACACAAGCAACTCAAAACCCTCTTTTCCCCAGCACAGACTAATAAGGGACATGAATTACTCAGACTTCTTACAGTCTGAGGGCCAAAAGACTAAGGCAGGGAAGAAATAAGGTCACAGATCCTCTTGCCTTCAGACAAATAGCCCGGATACCTCCCTGGTTGATGGAGATTAAAAATTGCCTTCAGTTTTGTGCTTAGGTTTACAGAGGGACACCAAGAGCTTGGTGGCATTGCAACTGCCTTAACAGAAGCATAATGTCCTCCAGCTCAGCAGGCACCTTGTTGGCAGCTTCTGCAGAGGGCAGGGAGCAGTGGGAACAGCCACTGCACTGCCTGTCCCATGGGGTGACCCTCGGAGGGGCTGCTCCTGCTCTGGGCACAGACAAATCAAGGGGCTGGGCAGTGCAAGGGAAACCGGTGCTTTTGCTGTACTCACTACACCATTCCCTGCACACTTGTAAAAGTGAGGAGATCCAAAGCCTCCCATCACAACTGCTGCTTCCTTGTACCAAGCACAGACCGCCCCACGCATAGACTCCATCCCTGCTTTCACCTACAAACACCAAGTGCGGGATGCACACAGGAAGGGGCACTGAAGGTCAGCAGACATCCAAACCTTGCTTTATTCAACTAAAGTGTAGTAGCAAAAACCATCCCCTAGAATACCCACTTGAATACAGGTCTTAGAAATGCTTCTACATCATAAGAGTCATGGAATGGTTTGGGTGGGAAGGGACCCTAAAGATCATCCTGTTCCACCCCCTGCCATGAGCAAGGACACCTTCCAGTAGAGCAGGTTGCTCAGAGACCTGTCCAACCCGGCCTTGAGCACTTCCAGGGATGGGGCAGCCACAGCTTCTCTGGGCAACCTGTATTAACATCAGGTACAGAGCAGAAAAAGATAGGACACATTGGTCAGCACAAACTAACCCTCTTTCAAATTTTTCTGGCCCTCAGGAACCCTCCACGGGAGGTAACTACCTTGCCTGTACCACACATGGACATGGAAACCTCTCACAGGTGATTCCCCAAATCCTCCCTTTCCTTGTAGAGTCCTGTTTTAAGGTGACTTCTTCATGAGGCCAAGAAAGAAAATCCCCAAAATCATAGAGGCTGCAAAGCCCCTGCATTAATGGTGCCAATAATGGTGATATCACACCAGGGATGTTACCAACAGATAAAATCTGTGACACAGACCAAGTGACAGAGACCACCATGGCTTTTGGCCATCAGGTAGCTCTACCATAGTCCTTGGTCTGGGTCCACACGAGTATAGAGCTGTGCTGGCAGGATGGCTGTGGGGCCATGAACTCCCCACTGTGGGAGGGAGCTGCTCAGACCATGGGAGGTTATTATTAGCTGGCCCCACAGCCCAGCTTGACATTTATCTGCTCCCCATCCTGTAACAGCAGCGTGGAGATCTGTCATCCCCCAGTTCTGCTTCCAGAACTCCCTTTCCACAGCCTGTTTCTCCCAATTCCACATGGATTTTGCAGTGTGGCTTGTAAGATCAAAAAGGTTGGCTGGGCTTTGCCCCAGCCCCCCCATCTGCTTTGAACTTCTAATTATTTTGCTAATTCTGAGCCTAGTGCTAAGATGCTCTGAGCACACCTAAAACCTTCCCCACAAAAATCAAGCTGCAAAACGTCTCCCAGGATCTAATCCCCAGTGAGAAATACTCTAACCTTTCCCAGCAACCAGGAGCAGAGCTTGTCTAGTCATTTGCAATTAAGCTCCTGAGCTAATGAAGCTGCTTAAAAAAAAAAAAAACAAAACAACAACCAACAAAAACCCACGAAAATAGCAAAAAAAAGCAAAAAAAGCAAAAAAACCCCAACAACCTCAGGTCAGTCTAATTAAGAAATGTTGTACCTTGCAGTCCCAATGTATCTTGTGGCAAACAGCTGTGCATGCTTTCAGCTTTGACAGCAGAAAAGGTGTGATTATTTATTTATTACATGAATGCAGGGAAGCTTCAGGAGTACGAGACAGTGCTGTGAGGGAGCTGAAGTAGAGAGAAAAGAAATGACATTCAGCTGGAACCTGTAATTATAAGAGGGGATGTTGACCATAGAAAAATGCAATTGTGTAATGAATACTTATGCATTAGCTTTTCTTTGAGATTAAAAGTACACAATCAAATCAAGGCCAAAGTGGAGCTTGTCCTCAAGGAAAGGCAGTTTGGAAGACAAATGTAATTATGCCACTGTCATTTACAGTGCTACAGAAACTGGCCGAGGAAACTTCATGGGAAAGAATGTCTTAGTGAAAAAACTATTTGGAAAAAATTTTGCTCCTGATTTGAATCTCTCTGTTCCCTCAACAAGGGAATAGATCTTTCCTGCTCTCTATGGGCTCACATACACAGGATCTCACCAGCCAACTTCTGCTCCCAGTATGCCTTACTGATCTTAGATCTGCAAACAACCGTCTTCCCTCTGATTTTCTTTTGATGGAGTAACATTTGTGCAGCAAGAATTAGATCTGATCTTCAAGGGCAAAATTGTAATTAAGTGCCAGAAAAAACCCAAATACTAATTTTAGAGACTGGTCCAATACACTATTTCCTTACATTCTCCTATCCCTCTGCTTGTCTCTGCACTGTGTTAGCCCACAGCCCTTCTGCACTGCACGACAGGATCCCAAAATTCCAAGCATCCATCAAGCCATTGGTATGTGACACTGGTGCCCGGAACACTGATTCACTGAGCTTCGTTGCTTTCTACTCAACAAGAAGAAATGACAAGGTGTTAAGCAACAGAAGTTGTAGTTAAGCCTATCCTTCTTTTTTAGCCAATTAGATCATTTTTACTATCTGCAGTAGACACCAAGGTTAGAGGGTAGCTGCCAGCACTGGTCGGGCACAGCTCATCTTGATCGGTTATTAAAATTCTGCTTGTTAGCTGGTGAGGAGAGACACATCCAAAATGACCTCACGTTGCAGAGAAACCCACTGAATTATCTCTGTGGCTGAATGGAGCATTGGCACAGTCTCTCCTCCAAAAAAAAAAAAAAAAAAAGAAACCTACAAAAAAACCCCACACCAAAGAAACCCAAAATCAAATAATCTCAGGAAAAACCTCAAATCTTTTCTGGGTTATCTTATGGATTATCCACAGCCATGGGAATGGAGGGGCACTGTTGTGTTCCCAGCCACAGCTTTCCATGAGTAAATCCCAGGTCCTCAGCTCCAGGCTCAGGTTGCAGAGAGCCAGCACTGCCTGGCTGAGCAAGGGCTTCACTGCAGTGCTCAGCTCAAGTGATCCTCCCCAAAACAGCCAGCACACCCCACCCTGGAACAACACAACCACGGGGACAGACTGACACATCATCGACCTGCCCTCCAAGAGTGGGAAAAAGCCTCACAGCACACTTCTGCTAATCATAACCTTCAACCCTGAGCTACCCCACAGCCCGAGAGCTCAACAAAACCCCTAAAGTCACCAATCAGTGAGGATGCACAAAGGGACTCGAGCAGGAGGGTGGGGAGAAATTACAGGGAGAAGACAGACACCCCAAACCAGCATATGGGAATTGAGGGATGGAGGGAAAAATGGAATTTAGACAGAAGAGATGCAGTCGAGTGTGGGAAAAGGGAGGGAAGAGTGGGGGAAATAAAAGATCTCAAGAGCATCCACTTAAGCTTTGAATTGCCTGGCTTTGTCTCTGCTTCACACAATGGAAATGTACAGTAGCAACAGACAGATGCTGAGAGCTGGTTTGCTTCTCATCTGCAATTCCAAACACCCTGTCAGGAACAAATATTTGAAAAGACATCTATCCAACCATTAATGTATCTAGTGGGGCAATTTTTTTTCTTTTTTTTTTCTTTTTTTTTTTTAAGAAAAATAATTCTGCATTCATCACAAAGATGATCATGCAGAGAGATGCCAACAGAAGCACCGGAGGGATAAGCAAAGTTACAGGTCTCTCTTTAGGGCTGAAGACAGCTCGCTATTGAGCTGAGAAGGTGCAGCTGGTTGAGTATTTGCAGTACAGGGAAAGGGGAAAAAAATAATCAGACAGCTGTATTTTTAACTGATCATGTGCTTGCTTCTGTTTCGTAAGATTTATTCCCTCATTAATCACTGCCCTCCCTTCATTCATGTTAAATATAAAAATGATTAGGAAAGATCCTCATCATGGTTAAAAAAATAATTAGCTGCTACATCATGTTGCACACATTCAGACAGAAAGGAGTGATTAAATTAGGAATATTAAAACCCCATTAATCTGTGTTCAACTTAAGCTCTGCTTGTTCATCTCACTGTGGCACTTATTATTTCTGACACTGAAAGATATTTGAATTACTAGCTGAAACAAGGTCACTATCAGAAAGATGTCAGGTCAGCAATTAGTCAAAGGTGGGAGAAGCTACCAGAACTGAGCTGTGCTTGACATGCCACAAATGCATCGAGAAGTCTTCCCTTCCCAGTGTAACCTGGATGAGCAGGTCAGTGCCGGGACCCCGACAGCACACGGGTCTGGATCAGCCCTGCACTGCCTGTACCAGCTCTGCCAAACCCTCTGTGCAACATCTGAACTCCTAAGGTTGCCCCAAATTGCAGTGTCCCAGACTTTCAGGGGAAAGGCTGGGGCAAAGGGTTCAGCGTGGAACCCACACCCAGAGCTGTGCATCTTCCCTGGGCTGGCCAGGGCTCACCAGGGGCAAATCCCAACCTCCACCACAGCAGGGGCCGGCAGGGCATGGGCTATAGATGGAAGGACGGAGTCAATGCCAAAAGAACGGAGCTTTAAGTCTAAAGCAACAGCATTGATTTCAACACCACCAACTACCATGTTCACCACTCACACTAATGCCTGCGGGCAGGAGCACGTACTGGTCGTCCAACAAAGCATCTGAGATCTTTTCTCCCTTTCAAGAAGCTAAACCCTCACTTCTTTTTTGACTCACAAAGCAAAAACCACCAAGCCTGGCACAAGAGAAGTCATGACAGATGCAACAGAAAGACTCTAAAAAAGTTATTTTCTCTAGGGAAATGAGTGTGAGCACACCAGCATTTGACTGCAATGAGAAAAGGTAGCCACAGATCCGTGTGTTTCACGGGCTTAGACTTAAAGTGTGGTCTGGAGGGAAGGCACAGAACTGGCATTCACTATGTTGTCTTCACCATTTGCCTGTCATTGCCAAGGAGGGAACATTACACAAGCAAAATCCCCCACAGGCAGTTGGCACCAGCCTCAGGGTGAGGGTCTCCAGTGCTTCCACTGTCCCGCTCAAAGAGCAAGGAACCATATTTGCTCACTGCCCTGGACAGGGCAGTCCACATCTATCACAGAACCACGACAACCTTAATTGCCGATTTTACCTCCAGCTTCAAAAATGAAAACAAAAAAATTATTTTTATTTTAACAGGACTACCAGATAAGCTTTTTGGAGAGCCCCAGCAGTGCTGTGTGGGGACTATACAGGAGGTCTTGGTTGTTGCTGCAGGCCCTGTTCACCACTTCCACCATGCTGAGCAGAACCCTTTGAGATTTGTGACTGGGAGCCGGGCATTACCCACCGCCACACACAGATAAGGGAGGATGCAAGCACAGGAGGACAAAAAGGAAGCTGACAAGTCAGTCACGTCTCACAGATGAGTTCCTAAGCTGTTTTTTCAAGCCACAGGTGGACTCAGGTGCTTGGTGGTTGATACCTTTGATATGTTTGCTACGCTTGCCCTCATTAAGGGGAAAAAAAAAAGCACAGACATTTTCATCCACAGATCTCCCAAAGTCTTTCCTAAGCACAGTGTTCCAATATACAAACTATTTACTCTATACTTCGTTCAGCACTGACAAAACCACCTCTGAGCCTCTTTAAAAGGGAAACAGATAATAAACCAGCTAACAAGCCTGCACTCTAATTGACAACACAGGAAGGAGGGAAAGATGCTGCGTCTTCTTGTAACCACAGGAAGAACTTTAGGGAAGCGGGATATAATTAATCGAGTTGGGATTTCACCGAGATCTCCTGGTCTTATGAAAAATGCCATAAGGCATTTAATGACCACAGGTGGGGAGAATCTTCAGTTTACATCTCATTTGAAACTGCGCATGCAGACTATAAAGTGATCCAATGCCACCACCCCCAAACCCCACATAAATTATGCTCTCCACTTTTCCATTTGCCTGTGGACATCCCACAGAGCTCCCTCTACCAGCTGTGGGACCTCTTTTTGAAACTGAGGAGACAGAACTGCTCCTTGTGACCATTCCAGTAACTGCCCAGCAAAAAAATTAGCTTAATATGGATCTCTCTGCCATTTTGCTGCTACTTCATTTTAGAAGAATGCAGTTGGGATGGGTGAAGGGGGGGGAAGTCAAACAACAAAAATGTTGCTGCTAAAATATTTATTTACTATCAATACTTCAGGATATGTTTAGTTCAGGCAGCAGTCACAACACAGCAGCAAGACACCCTGACTTCACCCACAAGTGGGATTTTCAGCTAGACACAAAAGCAGCTCTCTGTTGCCCTTGAAGGTGAGCCATTGACTTCACCAAGAAAAGAACTGAACCAGCAAAGAACTTTCAAAACTCTCTCTACTAATAATAGCATTGGCACCACGGGGCAGCTGAGTATTTAGCAGGCAACATGATCTGTCTTTTGCTTCATTTGAAATGACTTTGAGGTTCATCTACATGAAAACAAAATCATACATGGCTGTTACACACCCATAGCCACCCTCTGACATTGGCATCAGGGGGTTTTATTTAAAAACTGAGGAAGACCAGGAGCAAACCCTGGGAGTTCCCAGGGTTTGCTCCTGGTCTTCCTCAGTTCTTAAATAGGCTGGGTGGCCAGGAGAAGGAGAGGTTTACTTGGTGACTGAACTTACTGTGCCAGTCTACCCCTACCCTTTGACCAATACAGTCTTGTTGACAGAGCCATAGCTATGGTTAAAGTGTATTTTCATCCTAAATGCTTTTGGAAGTGAGGGAACAGGACAAAGGGAACTCTGCAGCTTTAGGTGTTCATCTGGGACCTCTGTATTTGGTAGTTCAGGCATTATGTTGTGTGCACATCATTGCTCTTTTTGCATGATTAATTAAAAAAAAAAAATCCTTAAGAGCAATAACTGGGAAGACTAAGAACACATCCAAATAAGAGGAGTTATTTCGTCCACCAGGAAGCGAGCAAACACTCTCCTGCCCCAAGTACTGTGGAATTAAGACACTCATAAATCCCTGCCCAGCAAGCCCTGGAGAAATAAAAGTGGCTTTTAATATAATCTAACCTACCACTTCATAGAGCAAGGGGAGTGAGTAGAACGGAGGGTAAGCAGAGAGCAGCAGAGGAAAGGACAAACATAATTGCTGGAGTCAAACAGAGGAAATTGCAGGTAAATACCAGCTGGATGCAATTCCAAAAACTCCCCCAAAGCCTGAGGTGGCTCCGGGGTAACACCCAGCTCACAGCAATTGCAGGGACATGTGGTGAAGGAAGGGGACTGATGACACTGGGGTCAAGCAGAGCTGTAAAAGGCATCCCCAAATGCACCACAGCTCGTTAATCAGAGCTGTGCCACTGAGATTCCATTGCTGGATGGGCTTTTGTACAGCTTTGACACTTCAAAATGGTGTTAGGAAATGCAGAGCTTGCCAGCTCTTCAGGACTCCAGCCAGCACAGTGAGTGGCAACTGCAGTACCTCTTCCAACTTGCTGGCACAACATTTTGCCACACATTCACACGTGTGTCCCGTGGCAGAGACCTGGAGGAGAGGGGGCTCAAAATCACAGGTCTGGCAGGGAGGAAATTGGGCAGAGCTCGACTCACAAAAAGAAAAATAACAAAATAAATAAAAAAAAATCCACCATCAGCTGCACCAGCTCATCCTTTTGCTTCCCAGTCCAGGTCTGTACTGACAGTGGTGTTTCCCATGGCCTCTGGGCAGCATTCACTGTCTCAGCAGCTCAGGGAGGGTATCTCAGGGCAGGGAAGGGCAATCCAAGAGCAGTTGCATCGCAAGAACTTCGCGTTGTCAGGGAAACAGCTTACTGGGTAATGGAAGCATCATTCTGGGGCTATTTTGTTCTCTTCATTGGTTTTGTATCCCCACAGCTTCAGCTAACTAAATCAAGCCCCAAAGCACAAGCCACGAGATATAAAGCAAAATGCAGCAGAGCAAGCAAGAAGGTGAGGGTGCACACCAGTGCCAAGGCAGCAGGTAAGGGTGAGCAAGGTTTTGCCTTTAATATCTGGTGAACTGTCTAACACTGTTATTAAATATATCCTCATTAAGCAATAAATAAAACCAGGCTGTGTTTCCAATGGACGAGCCACCAGGTCCCAAATCCAGCTCCCTACAACTAAGTCAGTCTCATGCCCTCTTCTCTTGCCAATCCATCACTCCTGAGGGAAGGGAAAGGGCCTTTGAGACCCTCCCCAGCACCCCTCCATTTCTGTTGCCCCATGCTAACAAAGCCACCAGCATGTTCACACTCCTCTAAATGCCCTCTCCTATGTCATCATCATGCCACGAGCTGTTATGGTGGCAAAGACCACATTAAAAGTGGACAGCGAGTCTTGCAGCACTTGAATGAGGGAGCAAACAGCACCTGCTACCTGGGGCAGGATTTAATTGTATGCCCAGGGTGCTGTGTAACACAGGGGAGTCTGCACACACCTCATGAGTTCAGTACAGACCTGGGACACCACATGAGAGAGAGAGACAATATTTATTTTCCATTCACTGAAGATAGAAAACAGAAGGAACTCAACACTGAGCTTCACTGAAGGATGACCCAGTGTTCTGCTGGGAGTTACCTGGACTGGGACCTGCAGAGTGGTGTGTGAACATGGGAAGACAAGCAGCATCTTCACCTCACTGAGCAGAGCTTGCTTAACTTACTCTACTTTCAGAGACTAAAAAGTGTAATTCCTGCATTTCTCCCAGCTCCCAGTCTGATCCCTGTAAAGCTTCACTGGGCTGTAAGGAGCTCCTCACAGGGATATCCCACAACACAAAAACCAGCCAGCCCCTGGGTGATCTGAGTGCTTCAAAGCTCCTTGTGGGCATGTAGGTTGGCATGGTTTAAGCCCAGCTGGCAAGTAAGTACCACACAGCCCCTTGCTCACTTCCCCCCAGCCCCATGGGGAGGAGATTTGGAAAAAAAGGTAAATCTTGGCAGTTGAGATAAGGATGGTTTAATAATTGAAACAAAATAAAATATAGTTATAATATTAATGATAATCATAGCAACAAAAATAGTAATGAAAAGGAGGGAGAGAGAGGAATAAAATCCAAGAGAAACAGTTGATGCACAATACAGTTTTTCACCACCCAGTCAGTACCTGAGCAGTGACTGGGAGCTCCCAGACAACTTCCCCCAGTTCCTATACTGGGCATAACTTTCCATGGCATGGAATATTCCTTTGGCCAGTTTGGGTCAGTTGTCCTGGCCATGCTCCCTCACAGCTCTTTGTGCAGCTCCTCACTGGCACTGCATAGAACACTGAAAAGTTCTTGATTCAGGGTAAACACTTCTTAGAAACAACTAAAACATCAGTGTGTTATCAACACTATTCTCATGCTAAATTCAAAACACAGCATTGCACCAGCTACTAAGAAGAAAATCAACTTTATTCCAGCTGAAACCAGGACATGTGACCAAGCAGTCACCCTCAGATATAAAAAACTACCTAAGAAGGCAAGAAAACAGGTAAAATTCACCAATGCTTTTTAACATTTTCCTTGGTAGAGAACATCTCCCAGTTAACGTGATGCACACCAGAAGGAAAGCTAATGCTACAGGGGGTCCCTTCAAAAGCAAACTCTAGAAATGATACGAGCTGCTGGCCCCATTCCCAGCACAGGGGCTGAGTGGTGAAACTGCTGCAGTCAGAAACTTTCAATTTTAATGATTCTGAAATTGTCAGTCTGGGGGTTGTTTAAACTGCAGTTACTTTTCACATCGGTCAAAATCTGGGGGATTTCCAAAGTGTTTCATTTGAGGCTTCTCTAATCAAACAAGTGATGGAAAGTTTTACAAGTTCATCTTGTCCCTCCTACACATGTAGGTAAATGAACCTACAGTGGTATTTGGCCCAATTTAGCCCCAAACTGCCCCTACCAGGCCCTGTCCCCATCTGACTCCACAGAGAGGGAGCAGGATGCGACCCAGTGCAGCAGCATTGGCACAGGACTGTGTTGTCCACTATCCCCAGATGTTTTCAAGTCACCAAATTGAATGGAGGAGGAGGAGACAGGCAGGGACCGACACAGGAGAAAGTTTTGAGTTTTCTTGTTACTTTTAAGTGATGTTAAATAATCTGTCGTGGCTGATTTCGACTCAATCAGCTCCTCCAGTGAAGTAACTCTCAACACCGGGGGTTGTTACAGCCATCCTTTTGAATTTGGGGCAGCTCAGGAGCTTGTCATTACCAAGGCAAGGAAGCTTTGGTGTTTCCATCCCCCCAGGCACACCACAGAGAGCTCAGGGAAGGAGCCAGGTGTGCAGGGGTGACCACATCCTGGGGTGCAGAGCCCCAGCAGCATCACTCGGAGCTGTGACAACAGGAAGGGAAGGGGGGCACAGGGCCAAGCCACACCATCACCACAGCATGGGGCAGGGAGAGGATGGAGAACGAGAGTTATCATAACAGAGAATCACAGAGTGGTTTGGGTTGGAAGCAACCTTTACACCTCATCTAGTCCAACCCCCCTGCCATGGGCAGAGACACCTTCCACTGGAGCAGGTTGCTCAGGAACCCGTCCAACTCGAATATTTCCAGGTATGGAGAATCCACAACTTCTCTGGGCAACCTGTGCCAGCATTTTAAATAAAGAGTTCTAAAGCCTCTCCAAGGACCTTTCTGGGTCCTTTCAACCGCAGCACAGGTAGGCTCAGAGCACTCCTCACCAACTCTGGTCCTTCATGAAATCGCATATGTGAAATTTGTGCTGCTGCTGTGGCCCAAGTTCCCTACCTGGGCTCCCACCAGTATCCCAGCAAAGCCCAAACAGCACAAATCTGTCCTGCCACAACAAAGTCATTTCTTTTCCCTGATGCATTTTATTACCCAACAGAAGGGAACCCGTATTTTTGGAAACTGAATTACAGTTTCTTGAATATTAAAAGAAAAAGTTATTCCCTTTGCCAAGCTGCATTAATAACACCCCTAGTTCACAGCTCTCAGGGAGGGAACAGATTAAATTTTCTCATGGTGGCTTTCAGTCCTTGAGTTAAGACCCAGAGGGTTGATCTGCTGCTCAAGGAGGCTGCATCAAACACCCAGAGCGAAGGCAGCCAGCACTGGGAAAGTGTCAGGTTTTTAGAGGCAGGACTTCTGTCTGGAGGATGACTTTTGAACCAGTGGCATCAGGACACTGCCACCCAAAGACTCTGATCACAGAAGCAACTTTTAAAGAAACAAGCACACAAAGAGAAAGAACCCCACTTTATCTTCCCAATGTAATTTTCATTTTTGCCAAGAGAAAATGGTCTTTGTCTTTGCTTGCTGCAAGAACTTTGACCATGCAAACGTGTGGTATAAACGGGATGTTTCTTGCAACAAGGACCAAAAAAATCCCCAGACATACAAATATTTGAATGGCATATCCTAACCCAAATTATCTTCCAGAATTTCAACTTGATTTCAAGGATCTCATACCCCTGTCATCTGACAGAGGAGGAGACTCACTACATCTTCGGAAGGAAACTGGGCCTTCGTACAGAGGTATTTATTGTTGTTTCCTCTCTTTTTAGCCTTTTTTTTTTTCCTGAGGCCCGAATTTCTTAAATCACGACTTTTATTAAACCCCAGCATGGTGCAGATCACAGCCATAATTCTTTTTCCCCCACCTTCCCACCACAAATCCATTCAAAGTGAGTGACATTTGCAAAGTGTATTTTCACGGCCCTCCGTAATCCCTTCAGAATATTAAGACTGCATTACTTTGTCTTTGGTTACATTAACTTCAATTTTCCTTATGAGTAAGTATTTGGCTAAAAATTAATATAGTGAAGTTGAAAAGAATCTTATGATAGGAAAAAGACTAATTTCATCTCTGGCTGCTCAGATACCAGAGTACACTGGGGTTAATGTAATTAACTTACAATTTTAGCCTAGGTTGTGTACATACACTGAATCTCCCTGCTGGAAACAAGATTAGATTTTATTACACTATATATCCTGGTTATCTTCACCATGCCTCCAATATTACTTCCCTCAATGACTTCAAGGCTCTCTGCTGCAATGAAAATGCAGAACCATCTGGTATTGAGCCCATGCAGTTTATTTAAGGATTTAATTAAATGCTCTAAATGGAGAGCTTCTTTGAATTAACATTTTAAATGTGACTTATTGCAGGTTTAATATTGTCTTAATGCCAACCTGGGAAACTCCATAGCCAAGTTGTTGACGTTTAAATTGAATTCATTTGGGTGGCTCCAGGGGGACTCATTAATTAATCTAAACAACTAATGGGGATTGGTTCTGACTTTTGATGAAGATTATTTACAGAGACAATTTGCAGTGAATAAAGAGTCACAGTAGGCAAATGTTTAATTGAATTTAAAAAAAAAAAAAGGACATCTCATTGTGTTCAATATCAAGGATGCATCTTCCGAGTAAGCTTTGAAATACCAAGAAAGGGACGATTGCTTGAAGCTTCCTGGCTGCACACTAATAACAAAGAGAATGAGTAATTACATTTGCCTGCGTAATTTGCAGCTTGTAAGAGGACAACAGGTCTGTCTGCCTTACAGTACCCAGAGAAAGACCCTAACAGGAAATATTCTGTTTTATGAAGACCAAGTTGCCCCACTCACTTTTACTCCCGTACCAGAAAATGCCATTTTCCAGCCAATCACTGCTGGAAAAACAGAGTCAACTCCTCTCACTTACATTTGCAAAAACCCAGAACAACTGCAACGAGCTCAGCAGAGCCGCTTTAATTTACAACAGCTTAACCTCTAACATCCAATTTTCTTTTATTCTTTGATTACATCAACTTTGGAATCAGTTATTTGCACCTCCGAGCACACCACCAGCCCTGCGAGCACTAACAGCCAGTTATGTGGTTCATCTTCACTAAGCCACAGCACCAAAACAGTACCTGCTTCCCCAGGTATCTGCACTCATTAAGGCAAATCATCCTTTAGCATTTTTCCTCTGTTATTATCATTATCCCGTCTCATCTTGAAGTTTCCGGTAACAGAGGTTGCCAAAGCAAGAAAACACAGTGGATTAAACGCTGTGCACGCTTGCATTCCCAGGGAAACACAGCTCCTGCCCTGCCACCCCGGCTCCTGAGGGCACCAACACCTCTAAATACCTGTGATTTCAGTCAAATTCTTGAAGAGCAGTTTGTGTTTAACACAAAGCAGGTGTGGAACTGGCAAACAACCCAAGACAGCACAGCAGACCAAGAGTGAGACAGAGGCAGATCACAGGGTGAAGGTGTCAACAGCAGGTTGGGGCTCTCCTGTCTGATGCACCCTTTCCTGTGTGATATCTGTTCTTGCTTGTTATAGATTGTCCTTAACTTAAAGCCCTATTGATTTCAGACTTAAAAGCACAGCACTGAAGGGCAGGAGGAGGTGAAGGACAGCAGGAAAAAGCAGAATGTTGAGAAGAAAATACAACATCAAATGCCACAAGTGCTACTAACTTCTAATGTGGCCATTACCCATGCAGAAAACTTTGATGGAGAAATTATCCAGCTCCTTAAACACTCACATAATTGTGAAACACACCAGCTACCAAAGATGCCCAGTGGGGTTGGAGCAGCACACACAGACTGTCTCTCCCACAAAGGGGTAACAGTTACTTGGGAGACTCACATCTCTTGGTCTCCTTTAACCCAGATGTGAAGGACCTCAGCTGTGGTCAGGTCTCTCAGGGAGCCTCATTGACTCTGAAAGCCTTTAGGTTTTTTCAGTGGCAGTGGCCATTGAACAGTACTGATTTTATCACCCACACAAGTCAATCCAATGTTTTGAGCTCCGCTGTGCTGTGTCCAGCTGCAGCAACCAACTGCACAAAGAATTATTTTGGCTGGAAAAGACCTCTAAGACCTTCAAGTCCAGTTGTTAACCCAGCACTGCACAGTCCATCACTGAACCACGTCCCCAGGCACCCTCCCTTTTTCCACGACTGGTGTATGACAGGAGTCCTGCTCCACACTAGCATTGCCCAGCTGGTTAAACCACCTCTGAAGGTTGTTACTGGGGGTGCAGACAAGACAAAACCCTTGTGAACACACTTCACCTCAGGAAAGGCTGAACCCAGGCTGGGCTCAAGGGGCCGAGTAGGGTTGTCCAAGGCAAAGCCACTGTGCTCCCCACATGCCCCAGCCTGTGCTGCCAGAGCCCAAGGCTGATCACTCTCCTCTGGTGTCTCTATGTCAGATCTGCATTTTATTTGCAATAATGCCACAACCTGTCTTGCCTGAACGCAAGAGGTTCCAAACTTCTTTTCTTTCCAAGGCTGGACACATTCTGCATGCTAATTTGGGAGGCAATTGAGGGGGAGGGCACATTAGGGAACCACACGTAGCCATTAAGCCAGGGAGACTAAAGCATCCTGCCTGGATCAGCACTGCTGGAGACTGTCTAGAGCATCGCCAGCTGCTCTCAGATACCTATAGTGGAGCTCTTTTATGCAAACACCTCCAGTAACAGCTTTTGTGGATCTGACAGACAGAGTGGTTAAAAATTAGGCATTCAGTGGGTATCCAGTGGAGAGACATTGTACGGCACATCTGAAGAGGGGAGTCACACTCGGAAAGGAAATTCTGAATTGTCTGAAGGGGAAAAGCTGCTCAGGCAGGCGGGATGGATCCCCACGGCAAATCAAGCTGTGCTGTATCACCCATGTCATCCCTCCCCATCTCCCCAGGGATCCAGCTCCCATAAATGTGGATTCACAGAGAGAAGACAGTCACATCCCAAAGGAAGCAACCAAGGCAGATATTCCCTGCAAATGGGAGGATGGAGGGATATGGTGATTTTCCCATCAACTCTCAAAATTTCCTACAGAACCTCTTCTGCCTCTTTTTTTTTTTTTAAATCACCAACTCGCTCAGGGCTGTCTCAAGGTAGCGAGGCTTTTTAATGTATTTTATTTTCCCCAGGATTGCTCGCTCTCAGTGTGAAAAGTGTCAGTTATTTTGGGAAACCTGAAATCAAGTGGGCGAGCGATGGAATTATTCATGAGGACACCACCAGGAGGAAGGTTGCCTCCTTCACCCTGATGGGAGGCCAAGAGCTCAGCCATTGTTTCAGGCTCAAAATTAAAAGGCAAAAGTTTGTGCCCCCTTGAACCTGGACAAGGCATTAAGAGCTGAAATTATAGGGAAAGGCACAGCTGGTCCATCACTGGAGTAGAGAGGGGAGCTATAGCAACACTTGAGGCTCCTTCTAGCCCTGTGCAGCCAAGTCTTTGGTAAAAATCAAGCATATACTGCAATATCCATTAGGTTTGAGTATCCACAGGGGTATAAAGCTGGTGTTTGCTTAGTCTGCAGGGCTGTTTCTTTCTTTAAATGCCTGTCCTCCCTTCCCAGAGCAGGCACCCTCCCATTTCACCCCTGGGGACTGAAATTTTTCTCATGGTGACGTGAGGGAGAAGTATTGCTTAGAGTAATTCTTGCCTTCTAAAGCTCCTCTTAGACGTGATGCTACTTTTCTACTTGGAGCAACAATTCTGTCTGTGAAAATGGCACATCCTGCAGGGAACCTCCTCAATAAACGATGCTCAGTTTGACACACACACACAGGACGGAGGCCAAAGCTTCAATAAACGACCTTTCTTTCCAAGGCCTCTAAGAAAACAGTCCTTCAGCAGCACTGACTCACCTTAACTCTTTCCATGCACCAAAGTTACACAAAGAGCCATTAAACCACCGTTTCTGCTTTGCAACTCTGTCAAGCAGAGAGTTTGGCTCAGTCAGTGGCAGCAAAGACAATGAAGGCAGAATCATCCACCCAGCACAGACTGTTGGCTGCAGGGGGTCACTGGAGTAAAGGAAACAATCTCTGAGCAAACAAGACTGGGGGTTTGTGTGTTTGTGTTTTGTTGTTTGGGGTTTTTTCTAACCAAAGTCCTGGAGCTGCCGGGCGATGTTCCTTCAGTAACGATTTCTGATATTCACCGTGTTTTCGTTTGAAACATCTTGTTGCTGTAGGGAACACCAGATGCTCTGGCTGTGCTGCTGTTGCCTAGGGACAGCCTTCAGATACCTTGTTTGATTTTTCTACTTCATTTATCATCAAATCAAAATATCTTATCCAAACTTCAGCGAGCTCCTGTGGGCTTTGGTACCAACAATTAAAAGCATCTGCTAAGGGGTAACCACGCTGTTCCTCTCCAGAGTGAGAACAAAATAGCCAGGATGGGGAGCTGACAGATTTGGGACTGACATTTAGGTTACTACAAGACACATATCTAAATAATTTACATATACATTTCATATTTTATGTGTATAAATATATCAAGAACATATACACACACATAAAAACTTCTTAAAACCCCTAAAATCACTTCCAGCTATGCTATAAGAAGCCCTCATATGCAACCTATTTTAATTGAAGGTTGGTCAAACACAAATGCATGGTAGAAACAAACTTTGAAGGAAGAGCCAAAGGGCCTTCTAGGGAAGAAGAGCTGATCCAAACCAGCAAACCAAATTTAGAAGCAAGGTGATAGAAACTGGCATATGAAAATACATTTTCTCTCTTACTCTTATTTACACTCCTCTGTTATAAATAAGGTTGTTTTAAGAAGGAAAAAAAAAGTTAAAGTGGTTATGTTGAAATGTTGGGTGGCAAAGCCATCACCTTTGTCAATGTTTGGATTAAAATGTGCCTTTCCACATCCTATGTGGAATAGAAACAGTGAAACTGGAACACTTAAATATTTATGGGGGGGTTATTTGTTTTTAAATACTTGTCTTACTACAGACAGAACCCAGAGACAACACAGAGTGTCATAAAACGCCACTTCTTTGCTCCCTTATGAAAAAGGAGCAGAAACATGTGTGTTACCAGAGATCTGCAAGTGCAGAACAGACAAGATTTACACCCCCAGAAGCAAACATCAGACCAAAATGCCTACGTCCATTTCCATATATCGCATCAAAAAGCTACAGGAAGATCCTGTCACAAAGTATGACCTTAAACCTGAGTTTCAGGAAAGCCAAGCCTGCATTTTTCATCTGAGATCCACATCAAAAGCCCCAGTCTGGCTACCTCAGTCATACTTCATCTCAGCAATGATAAAGACCAATTTTTGGCAACCAGGAGGCACACACCTCTTTCTGTAAAGCATAAGACATCAATGCAATCACTAAGAAGTATGATTTAGCCTTGGAATAAACAAAGCTAAAAGACTGACCTTGTCACTGTCACCAAGATCTTGATTATCTTTGGCATTAAATTCATAGGCAGAATTTTCCATACCCTGGAAAAAATATATTAAAAGCCTGAATTCATATTGTTCCTGAATTTTATACCTGTTTGCGTGCTATGTAGTGTAAATATTGTTGGAACAAAGAGTTTCTGGTAACTCCAATGCAGAAGAGACCAGAAATGATGAAATAAAAGTTTCCAGTTCCTCAGTGCTGATACAGATATACAGAAAAAGACAGTCAGCCCATTCTTGGGGGACTAAGTGGTTGGAAACATACAGAAAAAGCCTTAAAAAATACAACAAAACATTATTTTCCTGTCTAAACTTTCTCTTAAAAAACAAAAAAGAGAGAGAGACTGAAAAATGTGAGTTATCTGCCACCTTCTGTAGCAAGAAGTGGGACTATTTTTCTAAAATCTTTTCAAATCTGACATTTCATCAAAACTTGAGCAGCCATTAAAAGCTAAGGATGCTCTGCAGTTCTGAAGCCTCTGTTTGCCCCAAAAGCTTCCTCCTCTCCCCTGTGGTGCTAGTATCTCTATTTTAGAGCTGCAAACACAGACAGAAAGAGCCTTTTTCCCCTAAAAACCCCCTGTCAGGTAACGACAGAGCAGAAAAGCTGCCCCATCTCTACTAGAAAATCCTGGAATAGCCAGAGGTGACAGCGGGAAGGCTCCAGAAATGTCGTGGGGAATAGAGTCAGCTACAGCAACAATATCTCTGTAAATCGTTCTCCTGGTGAAAAGTCAGTGTGGTGCTAAAAACCACAGAGTTTTGCATTGTTACCTAGAGCATGAAATAACGTCCCCGTTGAGGGCTGCAGGCTCGTAAAGCATAACGGAGAGTCATGAATGGGATTGCCAAAGGTACCTGAATGCTTTTCAATAAGGCTGAACTCCTAAATTATTGAGGTGCTTTGGAAAAAATCCCACTTCATAGAAGTAATTCCACAAGATATCTGTATCCCCTCAGTCCTTGCGGACTCTGTGGTTACAGAATAAACACCCTAAAAAAAACATCAACCGTTAAATTATTGTGTGATTGCTGATGCCGGGGGACAAGTTCAGGAGGGTAGCCAAACTCTCCTCACTTAATTCTTCATTTTGCCTTTGAAGATATCAACAAGCTGCTCCAGAGTCAGCTCAGCTTCCTCAGAATTTCTGTAATGCTTATGTTGTTGGACATTTTCCTTAGGCAGAGCAAGAAAAGCTGCTAAGACAACATGAGGTAGGCTTTAAAAACAACTAAAAAGTGCATCCAAAAAATTGTTTCTACAGTGTGAACTTATTTTTCTTCACTGTGAATGTGGATGGACATCTCTGCTGTAGGCAGACACAAGGGTTTGCACAGGGGTTTTCCCCTTGATCTCCTGGCAAATAAAGTTTAATACAATGGAAAATATCTGTTGGCTGTTTGTGTTCAGAATATCTAACAGCGAGAGAATTACTACATGCCAAGTGAGACACCTTAAATACCAGATTAAGATACAAGTAGCAAAAACTCTGAATCAGATACCAGAGTGTAAGAGATGGGGCTGGCTCGGCTCTGCCTTGGTCGAAAGGTGGGAAATTCAGCCCAGAAAGTCCTGCTTCATTCACGCAAGAATTGGTAAAACCAGCTCTGTGCTTATGTTGTTTGGTAACTCAATTATCACCCACTCCCTTTTCAGCCTTCTGTGCTCAACTACCCAGGGCAGAGGATTAAGGGAGAGGGAACATGCGAAGTGGAAAGTCATCGGCATTTGTTTCTGGAGAAGACAGCTGAAAAGCTGGGAAGGCAGAATTAGAAAGAAGCAGCCTGAGACACAAAGCATTCCAAGACAAATGTCCATTACCCAGCACAATGTGCTACTACTTTCTTAGCAACACGAGCGTCACTTGAATTAATTTTCTGAAAGAAAACAGACTGTCTCAACAGCAGCCTGATGGTCTCAGCAATTCGCTTTACAATTACTCACTAAACTACCTTGATTTAATTATTCAAGAAGAATCTCACTGCCACTGATAACTACTTAATTAAAAACACAACTTTAGAGCAATAAGAGAGTCACATTATATTGCATTTGAAATAGATTTCTTGCTGTAAACATGCGCAGTTCATTTTAACCAGCTTAATGTGCCAATATATTTAGAGTTCCCAAGGATTTTAAGAATGGCTCGAGCAACAGTCATCTTCCAGGGGCTGCAAACAACACTCATAAGCTTGTTCTCACTTGGAGCAATTCCACTAAGATCAAATTAGGAAAAGCATCACTGCAACAGAGTCAGGGTAGAGCATAGAATATGATGCTCAAAAGAGTCCAAAGCTAAGAGATGAGTTCTTACCTTCCTTCTAATCCTTCTCCACTGTTCCAAAGCACCATCACTCTGCCTCTTCTCCTGCCCTCTCACTGCCCTGAGAGCTCCACAGGTGAAGGTATAAAACCCTGATTGGGGCCACTCCCTCCCTTCCCATCCAGGCCTCACCAGCTGAGGATCTGTGCTGGTCCCAGGTGTGATAAATGCCAGTGATTTCACCCCTCTCCCTTCTGCTGTGATCCACCTGTGCCCTCTGGTTACAGAAAAACGGTGGGAAACTTGTGGTTGCTCTCCAAAAGCAGCCTTGGCCCCAGCAACTCCTCAGTATTACCTTGGGTTCAAAGCACTGACAGGGCATGAACATCTGGTGTCCAGACTGGCTTCTGTGCCTAAAACTCAGCCCTGAAAGTCCCCAGGATCTTCTCCAGCAGCCTGTGTGCATGGAGGGGACACCCAGCCATTCCCTCTGTGATCCTGATGTCAGCATGGTGGGAGCAGCATCTTCCACACTGGGGATCTCTGACTGAGGGCAACTCTCTGAAAGCAATTCCCATTTTATATGAATTTAGCATTTTAATGGGTATCAAGTGTTGGTATCATTAGATCCTTGCAAGAGTCAAGAGCAGTCTTTGAAAATTGGGTGGTTTTTAACCTGTGACAGAAAGAGTTGTGAGTTAATTGGCTCAATTACTACTGGGATAGAGATGGATGCAGCTTTTGGGGGAAAGAGCTGTTAGTTGCCTAAGGTCAGAGGGACCAGGTACAAGCAGGGGTGACTACAGACAAGAGCATGACTCATGTGGTGCTTTCTGAGAGCACTGGCTGGATTTACACTGTGCCAAGTGTGATAGGAAAGCCTCCCAAATTACCAGCATGCCATCTCCCATTTCGTTATTTAAAACATCTCTCCTTCCCCCCAGCTAAGAGGAACTGACTCCTTTGGTTTTAATGCATTTTCAGTACAGCTGAAACTATATGTGTATTTATATATGAAAAAATTAAATGACTGCCTTCTTGAATATTATCTTCCTGGTTTATTGTGTGCCCTCTCTCCCCTTCTCTTCCCGGAGAGACCAACCATCACATGAAAATGCTTTTCATCATCTGCAAAATTTGATGCCCAAAATAGCCCCACGGTTGCCCTAGCAACAAGCATTTATTCCCCCTCCCCCCAGCATCCCCCCCTTTGCATATTGCTGCATATTTCTATCATCTCTTTCCAGGCACAGTTCATAAACACGGCTGCATAATAAAGAATGTTATCACCAATGACTTACAGCCCAGCTGCTGCAAATAAGATATGAAGTGGCAAGGAAATACAATTTCATGCAGCTAGGACAACAGATTGATTGGGTGCCCTTCAAATTTGATGCCACTTCTTTAAGTCTGTCCAAATTCAAAAAAAAAAAAAAGTTAGTTTCCCCACCTCCCCATCTTTCCATGGTAGCAACAGACAATAAAAGTGGGAGATAATTCACTAGGACACTCATTATGTCTGCAGCAACCTTGCCCTGAGAGATTGACAATTTAAAGAGATGTGCTTCTTTTCCCTGCCACCTCCTCTACTTTTTCCCTAGCCACCCTTCTTCATCAAAAGTCTTATTCCTCCAGTTTGGTTGCCTTTTTAATTCAATTATCTTCCCTTTCAAATTATTATTTCATTTCAGATTACTAGCCAGAAGGTTGTTACTGATAGAGACAATCAACCCCCTGAATGTCATTACCCCCACCTCCAAAATTTTATCCTTGTTTTTGTTTAGTTTTGGTGGAACAATAGGAAAAGCCTCCATCCCACGGCATTTCCATCAAAGAACACCCTATCAAGGACAAGAAGAGGTGGGCTTGTAAATTCTTCTTCACTCCTGTCATTTCTGATGGGTTGACTTTCAAGGATATGGAGATCTGCTTTGGAGGCTCATCTGAACGTGCAGAGACCACCTTGTGATCTTGTGGTACACCAGAGTGTGACACAGTACAACGAGGACCAACTGCTGCCAGACAGGTTGTGCTGATGGACACGGATGCTCCTGCTTACAGGAGAGAGAGAACATCTCTGGGTGCAGTCAGAGACAACCCCCATGCAGGGTTTCTCTTCCACATTCGCCTCTCCTTTCTGTCCCCTGCCTCCCCTCTCCTTTACAGAATTCTTTGCCCTTGTGTGTTGTACACGGCAAGCTTGTGGTGCTTGTCTCAGAGACACCATTCTTTCCTTCCTCCCCTTCAGGTGCAAACTGTCTTCCCCATGTCATCCCACGTGGGCTTTTCCTCTGCATGGAGAGGGTGCGTGGAGCAGTGCTGGCAAGTGTGGGGTTATTCTTTAATGGGGATCTTGGCACTGATCTCAGACACAGTAATTATCGTGGGAAGAGCAAGACACAAGGTGTGTAATGGGTGCACAGAGACCTCACTGCTTGGAAATAAGCAGCGAAAGAAAACGTGGTTTATTCCCATTTCACAAAGAGAATAGAGAGGCCCATCATACGTGTTGTGCAGCCTCTGGCTTCAAATTATCCCTAGAATTAGTTAACGCTAATCAATCTCAATCAAATCAACCACAGAGGAGGAAATTGCTTCTTGCAGGAGCTTTTCTCTCAGTGCTCAACAGCAGCAACAACCACTCCAAAATTCTCCCAGAGAGCCCTGAACTAACTCATGTGCAGATGGAGACAACACGAAGGTTGAGGTCTCTGCAGCGTCTCCAGTGAGCATTTCTCACAGGCAGAGAGAAGCTGCCAGCTCTCTGCCTGCAACCAGCTCTCCCTGCTCAAGAGCCCAGAGATACAGAGATGGGTTTCTCCTTTGTTTTTTTCACAGATTTTGTTGTTTGTTTGTTTGTTTTCACAGAAAGGGTTGTAAAGCATTTGAATGGACTGCACAGAGAAGTGGTGGAGTCACCATTCCTCAAAGTGTTCAAAAACTGTGTGGCTATGGCACTGGAGGACATGGTTTAGTGGTGAACATGGTGGTGTTACTGGGTTGACAGTTGGACTTGATGATCTTAAAGGCCTTGTCCAACCTTAACAATTCTGTGATTCATCAGACTATATTCAATGTGTGACCTGCAAGATCCTGTTGCCTCTCAGTTCCCCCTTTCCCATCAGTACATTGCAATAATTGCTCCAGAACAAGGTTTCAAATACAAACAGCTCTGATTTGTGCACTGAGCTGGATCTGAATCCTGGCAGCTTGCACTCACTGCCCCTTAGGATGTTGTGATGCTTAAATGTGTAGGACATTTGCCAGCTCTTCAGATGGAAAACATGAAAGCAGCTCAGAAAAGGATTATTACTATTATTAAAATGAGAGATGAGGTTTTAAACCCAAAACTGCGCATCAGGAAAGTTAAAACCATTTTCCATCTTGAAATATGTTCAGTGATGGAAGAGTGAAGTCAGCATTAAAGCAGCATTCATGGGTCACACAGAAGAGCGTGTTTAGAAATGGTGGTGGAAGAGAGCACAGCAAATTTGGTGGATTTTTGTATCTTTTAAAGTACAGATGAAGAAAAGCAGAAAATGTGTAATATGAGAAGGAAAGATTTTTACAAACTAATTTCTACCACCTCCTTTGAGGCATGAGCAGTTCTTTAATCTAAGAAGGGTCATTTCTCTGTCACTTTTCTGCCCTAAGTGGAGGCCAAGTTCAAGAGAACTGTGTTTCTTTTAATTTCCTTTGGATACAAGTACTTGGATACGGAATCCCATTTATCTTTCTTGACTCAAGTAAATAAATTGAAAAAAAACCAACTTAGTGTGTCCTATAAATACCTCATAATATACTAGATCCAACATCACTTTTTTTTTTGCACCTAAAACCTTAAACCCTCCTGACACCATAAAACATCGGCGTCCCCCATCCCATGATTGTTTCCCATAATCTAGGAGAACATTAAAGAGAGAAAAATTGTGCTGAAAAATGACATCTTATCTATTTCCTTCCTTCCTGCCACCACTCTGTGTTTTTGTCATTGCAGGTCAGACACCTGCTCCCCACATTATAATCTGGGGAGGTGATAAATGCTCGTGGCAGTGATTACCAGTGGCCCCATTCACTGGGTGTCAATCTGGAAACAGGCATCTTCCCTCAGCTGCCATTCTTTGTCCTGCCAACAAGGCCCAAAAGGAGGGGAAAAGGCAAAAAAAAAAAAAAGAAGCTGACAATTTTTCTCTCCCTTCTCCTTGTCCCTGGAGGGGAGAACCACTGCCAGGATGCTGCGGAAACGAAGCGGGGATGGTGCAATCTTACATTCTTACAAACTCTTATGAGACTGGGGAATAAGGAGGTTAATTTGCATGAGGTGGGAATCTCCTGGGTTTGACCATGACCTCCACGTGGCTATGGATATATTTAGCATGGCAAGACAGATAGGCAGAGAGCCAAATTGCAACACAACCTGGCAAAGCCCAATTTAATCATCGTTGCACCAGCGACGGGCAACCCCCTGGTTGGCTGACCTTTCCTACTGCTGGACTGCATCACATCCTCATATAGGCAGACCTTGGGCCACCCCAGCAGGGTTGAACAGGTCAAGGAAGAAGAGTTTCATTTGGCCCATCATAGCAGACTGTGACCATATCCTGCTTCCAAAGGAGCGGCTGCAGCACATGCATTGAACATTCCCTTTGGATCAGGCACAGCTCTGGATTCTACACATTTCAGTCTTGCCACAGGCCTTCATCCTTCCTTTTGGAACTCCTTTTGGTGTCTGCATCTGTCAGTGCTACACCACATGGACTCTACACCCTGCCCATCCCCTGGAATGTTTGTGTCCGGTCTGAAAACACACAGTATTTTACAAGCAAACCTGGAGGTACTTGGGGAGCCTCTTAGCAGGTAGAGGAGGCTCCAACACTGCAATATGCAGGAACTCAGGAGTGCTGATGGCCACCCCTGTTCACGACCACCCCTCTGCCCTCCAAGCTGGAGGTGGGCACTGGCATTTCCACGTGCATTTGCTTCGGACAGCAAGCAAGAAGGGAATGGCATCACATCCTTGAGCACAGGGTGAGTGGAGCCTCTGCTGGCTCCAACAAATGTCCAGAGCATCCTTTTTGTGTTTGAACCAGTGAAGTGGGAGTGAAGCCCTTAACAGAGCATCTGCTGGTTCTCCAAGTCACTCCCTCACTTCGCAGGAGGGGAGGACACACCCCAGGAACCAGCTTCCAAGTTGGCAATTACACTGTGGCTCTGCAGTGCAATTATTCCTAAATATTTATACACACTCACCCCCTTTGTTCTGCTTTTATGTGACATAAAGGGGAATTTTGGCTCTATTCTCTCTTCCTCACCTGGATTTGCTCTGCCCTTTCTGCTGGATACAAGGGATTTGATTGAATTAACTTAATTGGCCAATGTATTGTTCAGACAGCTGTGACAGAAACGACTTCGTGCATTAGTCAGGAGGTTAAGTGGCTCATGGCAGCTCCCAACAACTTTTTTGCTGCCAGACACCTCTGTACTGACTCCGAGTCCCTGGGTTTTGAGGCAGGTTTAGAGGGCAGATAGATCTGCTCTGTTGTACAGCACGTTTGGGTACCAAGAGGCCACACAGTCAGACGTGCCCATGCCTCTGGCTCCTTGCCATGCTCCCAGCCATTGGCCATGTCAGCTGCATTGGAAACTGTGTCTACATGGCTTTTTTATTGAAAACAGGGAAACTGAATGTCTGGAAAAGACACAAACAAGTCAATGTTTCTGCCTTGTCTTTGTCTCACACGCTATGGTTAAACTTGGCCTGCCTTGCAGACCTCAGAGCTTGGCAAGGGAGGCTGTGTGTGCCCATGTCCTGCTCTGCTGGTACCTTCACCCCTTCACCTCACCCTTGCAGCCCGAGTTCCTTCCATGTATTTTGATATTGGTGGGACTACATTCCCATGGATGCCTCCATGGGAATAGAGCAAGAAACATCTCCAGACAGACATCCAAGTCTCCAGACAGTCATCCAGGTCTCCAGACAGGATGAGTTGTTCTTAGGCAGGCCTTCCTCTCTCCCCTCTGACTCTGCAGTAGCTGAGATGATGAGACTCATAACTTCAGTGCCTCAGCTAAGAGCCTGAAATAGACTACTTGTCAGCAGTCCTTCCCCTTCTCCCTTGAACCACTGCCTGTTACTCATTACATTTTGCACCAACCACACAATTTTACAGACTGGAAATCCAAGATATGCATGTGGTCATCTATAACAGTGTTAATACTTTGGCCTCCTTTGAAGTCCTGCAACTAGAAGAAAAGCCAAGAAGAGGGAGGTCAGCAGCACAGGGCAGTGGGAGAATCTGATGACCGGGGATGCCACAGGACAGGTCAGGACATAAAATGGGAGAGACATATTTCACTCTTGTTCTCCTGGGCTGCACCACTCAGGACGGAGCCAGGCCCAGCTCCCCGTGCTGTGTATGTAGTGTATGTGTATCCCCTGCTGCAGCAATGGGAAACAGGCTGTCACCTTCTGTCCCTGGCAGCAGCAATGGCCACACTACAGGGGTGATGGGCACTTCCAGCATGTGGGTAGGGCACACAATCCTTTGGGATGTAATTGCTGCCTCTACCACAGCTCGGATTAAAGTGTCTCCCCTGCTCACAGCCCCCAGGGCTTGCAGCCTTCACTGCTCTCCAACACTATCCAGTCACTGGCTCCTGATGTAAAACCAGGAGTCTACAGCTGTGACCTGGGCAGGTTCATGTGTCCATGCAAACCTGACTAATTCAATGACTGAAGCCCCACAGATCTGCAGTGACTTTGGGGGTGCAAAGAGAGACAGCGGCAGTAATCCCGATGTTACCTGGGAAGTGGCTCTGTCCCAGCCATCACCTTCCCAGGATGCTGCCAGCACTCAGATGAGACTGAACTGCCCTCTCATGCATGGAGGAGGTCACCTCTAGATGACTGGAAAGGTAAGGTGTGGGAGAAGCTCCTATTTACCACTTCCCTGCACCCTGAGCATCCTCTGGCCAGGCAGTGGTCTGTTGCCCAGGGGGGCAGGAACGGCCCTTCCCCAGCACCACGAGCACTCAAAAAACACATTTAAACCTTACCCTCTGCACACACAGGCACAGAGAGAATGGCAAATTTTCATAACCATTCTGATTTCTGCTAACTGAAGCCAGTGTAAATCTCTATTTTTTATGAATCTCACTTACATTTTGTGCCTGACTTGCGCATAAAACTTCCCCAGATTTACACAAGCTAACTCCATAAGTCATCCCCTTCCCAATCGGGCCCTATATCTTGATGACCTTTAAGAAACCAATGACTGCTTTCCTGTTGTTATCCATAATTGGAAAAGCACTGGAGATAAGAAAATTTATAGCAATGAGTGATCTACCTGCAAGAGACAATAAAGAACGCCAGGCGGTGAAAGAACGGGGAAGAAAAATCCCACACACGGACACGCGCAGGCGCACGGGCACACAGGGCTGTACCCACAGCTCAGGCTGAACCCTCCCTGTCCTTACTGAATATCTCCCAACTCCCTGAGCCCTTTATTCCCCTGGCCATGCAGCCTCCACCCTGTGGGTCAGATGCATCCCTGCATTTGAGTTTTCTTGGGATTTACTTGCAAATCTTTAGGTTTAATGTGAATGAAGCATTGTGTAGGAATGGGTTCATTCCTGGCATGGATAATCCCATCGCTCAACACAGCTCTCTAGGACAGCAAGCCAGGACTGCATTGTTTGTACTGCCACAGGTACAACACACAGGGAGGTGAGCAGGGTAGACACCTCAGTGCCCCTCACATACACACATCACTTTGGGGTTAATCATGGAGATGTTAATCACCTCACCATCATCCACAGAGATCTCTGCCTGCAGGAATCATTCCACACGACAGGATCACTGAACTGCTCCTGGGCATCAGAGGCCCCATTCCAGGACTGAACCTTATTTTGTTACTAAACAAAGGCAGAAGCTCACGTGCTACCACATCCCTTCTCTGGGACTGAACCGACAGATTGGGATGCAGCACTCCCGTTTGTAAGAAATGGGAGTTGTCTGTGAGGCAGCAGTTCTGATCTTGGTTGTACCCAAGAAATCCAGGATATGTTGAGACTCAAGAAGGGAAATGGTTCCAGTCACATCTACATTCAAGTCAAAGTAACCCTGATGACTTTATTGTATCTAGGAACCAAACAGGTCCTGAAATGAAAAGAAAACAAGCATTTTCTAGACCAAGGATGAGGAAACAGCCACCAGCAGTGTTGAAAGGGCTGAGTGTCTAAGGTGTGCAAAGCAATGAGATGAAAATCTATATGCTACAGCTTTACTGTAAAGGTTGCCTTCAACCTTCCTGCAAGAGCAGGAGACTCCCACAAAAGGCAGCCAGGATTCAGGGGCACTTCAGGGGACAAAAGTCCCCTCACTCCAGGGTCAGATGTAGCACACATGCAGGTGGCCTTCAGGAAGTTACTCATCCCTTTCAGTTCCCCATGTCTTCCACTGAAAAGTGGCAATGAAGGAGCAATGCTCAGTCCCTCCAGCAGGAGAATTTTCAGATCGTTGGGTGAAAGTCGCTAAATCAGTAAAAAGGTGGTTTTCAAAACCACTGCTGTCACTTGAGACACGCATCTTCTGCACCCAGTTTGGTTGCTGTACAAGTGTATCTACTGCCCTGGCTTCAAATGCATCCCAGCCACAGGTCTGTGCCTCGGCTCAGCTTTCTTGTCTGCAGCCAGCAAGATTACACAGAACTATCTGTAATAAGCAACTCCTGGGAGAGAAGTTTAAGTGAAACCAGTAAGAGCAAGCTGCTCAGAACCAGAAAAGAAAAACCCCAACAAAACAAGAGATGACAAATTCCTGGCAGGGGCTGGGATGAGGAAAGGCAAACAGAAAAGAGAGGTTGACTTTGAGGAAACCCTGGCAGCTCTCCCCTACCAGCTCTCAGCCCTCACAAATAAAGATCTCTGTAGCTTCAGCAAAGGTCACTGGGGTGTGTGTGCAGCCCAAGGCTGCTCCAGATGCACCCAGTTTGCAGTTTTTGAACTGGCTCCCGGTGAGCTCTGCCTAAGCTTTTTTTGGGAGTGAGGTGGTGGCTGAAGACCCTCCCTCTTCCCCCACTGCTGGAGTCTCCTCCAGCTGCTCCCCTCCAGTTCTGCTGAATTCAGTCTGTGCAGAGGACATCTGTATTTTCGGATTATTCATTATGAATTGATTAGTTCATCCCACAGTCACCCTGATCATATTCTTCCTATGTACTAACATCTCTATGAATGAGCAGTCAAGTAGAAAATGAATGCATTAGTGCCTGATTGTATTACTAAGCTCTTGTATATGCTAACGAATGCAGCAGGGCCTAATTCAGCCCAGTAACAAACAGGTAGTTACAGAGTTAAGCAGCACAAGTGTCCAAACAAGAGTAAAACATCAAAAAAAACTCTTAATATCTTTTGTGCTTAACATTCAAATTAGCTTTGGACAGGAGTGCTCGTTTGAGGAGAATTCTTTTGTCTGGGTATAGAGACATTTTCCTGCTAGTATTTCCACAATGATGACACCAAATTAGCCACTTTCGTCCCTGCCAGAGTAGAATTGATTACAAACCACCTAGTTAATTAAAAAAACAGCTTGCATTCAGACCTGCTTTTAAGTAGAAACTAAGCTCAGAAAATTATTTTCTGTAAGTCCATTGGAAGAGCTATTTGCAATAAAATACACCAGATAAAGTTCTCTGCTGAGAACAGAGAAATGCCACTTTTTTTTCCCTTCCTTTTTTTTATTTTTAATCATACACTGTATGAGATAATTTCCTATTTCCATCCACAGCAACTACAATTGTATACACAAAAAGGAAAAGCTCAGAGAAAGCACACTAAGCTCAAAAGGAACGGGCACATTTTCTAAGCAGATTGGCCAGTCAGGAACTTTCTCCCTGTACACTGACTTATGCATGATGCAGAGAACAGCAACCCTCTGGACCACAATGTGTTCATCAAAACTTTATGAGTAATAGATGAAAAAGCCAGGAAAATCTTCAGACAGACCAAGCCCTTGGTTTGGCTCCCTTGTTCACAGCAGACCAATACTGCTGCAGTCACACAGAGCTGTGTAGTCTCAGCACACCCACTGCTGTGGCATTTTGGGGGGCACCGAGCACACAGACCTGCTCAGGCTCCTCAAATTCACAAGGATGTTTACTCAGGGAGCTTTTCATATGGATTTCCAGACAGGCTCAGGTTGTGCAGACAACCAGCATCCTAACAGGTTCCACATTATTCCTCCTATCAGCTAGTTACTATTCAAACATAACATGGGCAGTATTAAAAAAAATAATAGTTCTTCCTTCTTAGGAAAAAAAGAATCAGCTACAACACCAAAGACACTGCAACAGCTCTTAGAACAAGGTGTGGACAGCACCTCCCTCCACAAAAACGTGGGCACTGACCCCTCCAGGGCCCATTGAGGTGACAATTGGGAAGAGCATCAGCTGTGTCCAACATGACCTGAACAGAGCAAGCTGACTCTGCTATGAGGTTGCATTTCTCAGGCAGTCTTGCTGGCTCATGGGCTTGCACAAAAATCCCTGAGAAATCCCTCCTGGATTTTACTCCTCTTGACGTTTTTCCTAAAAGGGACAGCAATGTGCAGCAGGGGTGCAGAGAGGCCCTGGGCAGGACTGGCTACCCCTTTAGAACTCTTTCAGATCATTGCACTGCAGAGGCCTCTGGTGCAAACCCCGACCTGACAGTGATGCTGGACAGCTGATTCGTGGGACTGTGAACTGTAGCTGGGCCAGCAAACAGCCCTGCAGAACCAACCCTCCTCATCCTCACCCCCCTGTGCTCCTTGTACAAAACCCAGGCAATGCCACGAGCCACACGTGCACGGCCTTCCTCTGCCACTGACCCAATGCCAAATCCCTTCTGAGAGCAAACGCCTCTAGCAGGGGGAATTTGGCTGCTCCTTTGACTCAGAGATGGGCAGCTCTCCCAGAAGTCAGCTGAGGGAGATTTTAATTTCCCATCTCTGCTGAGTCTCTAATGGACTGGATTTGGCCTGACTGTGTGAAGATGGCCAGACCCTGTGACCAAAGACCTGTCCTCCCATGAACAGCAGGACATTGTGGAACTGAGTGCTCAAAACCACTAAGCAGAGTCTAAATTAGAGCCTGGAAGAGGTGCCTATAACAACCTGAGTGCAGAAGACTGACTCATCCCCTTGTTTTCCCCAAGCGCAGACTGTAGATGTTTGGCAATAGACCAAAGAAAATGACAGTATAAACTGCCAGATCCCAGCAAATCTCCTCTTTTGCTGCCTCTGTTTTTCATTTGCAAGAGGCAGAGTTGGCTTTGCTGTATCCCATAGAGCAAGTCTCTTTCTCAGCTCTAAATCTGGCTCCCCCATCTTCTTAATAGGCAAAGTGACAGAGGGATTGGTTTCAAACATTAAAAACTCTCTCCAAGAGTCAGTCAGTCCTATACAAATGTTTGGGGTCTCCTCAATCAGTAGAAAGACAAGTGGGTTTTGCATCATGCCCCTGGGGAGCACGGTTAAGGACTGCTGAAGTCTTGCTGTGAGGTCCCACATGGGAGCCCTGCTGGCTGCACCCAGCTTGAAGGGAAAGTTCAGCACTTGAAGTCTTCCACAGGTGAGAGAGTCCTAACAGAGGCATGAGAGCAAAGGCTGCCAGAAAGGTTGTATTCATCAGCCTTTCTCTGTGTGTAGAAGAGATGTGCAGGTTTAAAAAATGCATAGTAATAGTCTGACTTAAGTGCAAGTGAAAACTGCTGGGCTCCGACTTGCAAGGGAGCTCTGCAGGAACAGCAAGAGTGGCCACAGTGCAGACTCCTCTGAGGATATAAAGATGAAAGAATTGCCCCAGGAAAGGTCTCCAGAGCTGCTGCCTCCTCGCTGCCTGGGGCAGAACTACTCCTGAAAACGGGGTGTTAGCCCAGGGCAGCAGAAGAGTCAGAACACACCCTCATTGCCTGCAGCATCTGTTAGTCCTGCTGTAAGGCCAGCAGAAATCGTGGGTTTGCAATGTGGGCATGTTTCCACTAAGAACCTCAGTGAGACCATTCACTCTTTTTATACAGCCCACCAAAGAGCCATTTAACGATAATGACCAAACTTGGTTTCATCTTGGAAACCTTTAATAGGCTCCTGTATATTATTGAGGTTTTAATGGAGCCAGGAGAAAACCAGCAAAAGCAACACAGACAGCGTGAAGACACAGGTTTTCTTTTCTGAATTGAGAATAAACCACTATTTTGAATTCTTTCCTCAGTATTTTCTGTACTTCCCATTCACTCAGAGAAGTTTGTACTCATTATTTCAGATTTTTCATCACATCTTTTTTCCTTCTTTTTTTTTTCCTTCTTTCTACAACCACAGAAGCAAAAGAATACAAGAAAAAGGAAAAAGAAGTGGTGATGACCACATTAGCCATTCTCCAAGGACTGACTGTTCTTCAAAAGTCTGGCCTCTTGCTCTTTCACTTACAAGGACAAAGAGCTTGAGAAGGCAGCACGCACAAGCCCCGGGCAGAGAGCAGGGTACAGCTCATGAGCTGTGTGACAAGGAAGTGACAGCATTTCGTGGGACACATTTGGAAGAATCATCTGGTCTTTCCAAAGCTGGACACATACTGGAGGTGGACCAGACCAGTTTATTTACCTTCCCTTGAGAGATGCCATTCTCCCTTTCTGGTTGAGGAGGGCAACAAGACAGGGGGATCTCCAGGCCTCTTGGAACACTAACACAGAGAAGGGAAGCAGAAGATGGGGCCCTCCAAGTTCCCTTCAACATAAGCAGACAAGGACATCAGCAATGGTTTGCCCATCTTAGAAATATTTTGCTGGCTCAGAGGCAAACAACAGGACCTACCTGGTAACTCAATAGTCCCAAGACTTGTCCTGTACAAAACAGGATAAGCTTCTCCATAGAAAATGATCTTTTTGACATTAGCTACCTGTTCCTGAGCCAGAGGAAAAAACTCTCTCAAGAACAGTGATAAAACCTTTCCAACTGCTGGGAACGACTAGGTTATCAGATGTTTATGGTAATCAAAAGAAGATAGTGATTGCATTCAACCCCAGTGGGTTAGCTTGGATATCAGGCAACGTGGGCACAAGTACTCATGATTATGAGCTCCTGGACTAATAAAGCCAATTAGATATAAACAGAAGCATCAGTAGCGAATGAAACTAGGAACTCTGTTCCCAAACACAACTCCACCAGCTGAGTATTTTGATCTATCAAAGCAAAACTGCTTTAGATAAACAAATTTGACAACCACATGTTTTACTCAACACGTGCAACTGAGCAGATTTCTAGTTTCACCCCGTGCCTCCCACAAAAGAAGTTATGAGGCTTTTACTCTTGTAAGTGAAACACTAAGTTTGGGAGGCAAACTGCCTTGGAGGAAACCCTTACAGTGATTTGAAGGTAGGTTTTATATCACATGAAGTGGCAGTGAGATGGATTGTTTATAACATAAGGAAAGCCTTGTCTTGCTTCACTAGGGAACGACATACAGAAGACAGGTTGCAGGAATTGGCCAAGTAGTTCAGAAGAGGAATGTATTGCACCAGGGCCATGCTCCCAGCTCATGCAGGAGCCATTTCCCAGCTCTCCAGCATCTGCCTGAACTGACCCACAGCCTTCAAATACGGTGCTTTCTGCTCCTCCCTGTACAAGGGCATAATCAACAGAGGCTGGGAGCTGGGAAGATGGGGCCAACAGCTTGGGGTGGGGAAAGGAGGACACAGGTCTCTGGGGTTTTGGGGGGTGGTTGTTATTTGGTTTTATTTTTTTTCTTCTTTTTGAGGAGCTGTAGTGTCATCTTGTTTTATTTTCTGGCACTGCAGGCTGCTGGCAGGATGACTTGGTTGCCAGGGAAACTGCTGGGAAAGTGCACAGGGCTGCTGCCCGCATCTGGGCACCAGAAATGCTGGCTGCCAGCAAGGATGCCCACTGCCTCTGGCATTGCTGTGCCAGCCCGGGGTGGAAGGAGCAGAAACAGCAGCAAACCAAGCATCTCCTCCCACACTGCTCAGATTAGAGGCTGATCCAGGGCTCTGAGCCAGAGAGCGAGCCCTGCACCAGGGTCAGGATGGACAGCTGGCCCTCACCCGCCAGCAAGGACAGGGTTAGCCCAGTGCCTAAGGGAGGCTCTATTTTTATTATTTTTTATTTTTAAATCACTGCCATTAGAAGAATTGTTATGGTTGGCAATTTGCAATAATCAATTTGAAATCACGGTTTGATTAGTTAATGCATTTTCTGCTGCTCTCTCCTCTTAATTTGATTGGGGAGAGAGGGGGGCATTTTATTTTCTGGTTTGTGACTCTGCTACAGCTCCAGCACTACGTGCATGTGGTGACACACCCCTGCTCCTCACCAGTCCCCTGGGGCTGTGCCAGGTTCCAGCAGCACTGTGTGCCCTGTGGCACGTCCCAGCCAGGCTGGGTATCCCCTACCCTCTCCATGCAGCCAAAAGAATGATCCTTCCTCAAATTCCCCTTGGGCTCAGCCAGTGCCTTCTGCCTCTCCAGCTTGGCACAAAGGGCTGCGGGCAGGTGGGTGGTCAAGTGAGCTCTGGAGCACAAAAAGAAGCTGAACATCAGCTTCTGAATATCTGTAATACATGATAACATCCAAAATAAACTCCAGGCAGGCACTGATCTTCACACTTGACTATACATGACTATGCTGGAGGTTCTCGCTTCAATGCCTACACGTTATTCCTACCACCAGCAAATAGAGTAACAAAGCTGGAGGAGCACTCACAGGAAGGAAAAGAAAGAAATGTATTTCCCTCTCTCTTTCATGACAAATTCAGGCTCCAAATATCTTGTTAAAATCCATATTTTTCCATGCCAAACATGCCCAACCTGCTAAGGCAGTGCAGCTCAGTCCATGCAGGCTGTTCATGGGTGTGCCCATTCTAACTCTCCTTTCCAGAACATCCCATGGTCTTGCTGGGATTTCACACCAAGGTGTGTCTTAGGTTGGCTACACAAGCACTGAGTCCCAGCCTCAGGAAAGGTCAAATCTGGAGCTGCAAAGCACCCAACAGCTGTGACTCCAAGAGCCAAAAGGAAATTCAGAAGAACTATGGCTTGCAAGGACCTGGAGAGTGGCCATCCTCACATCTTCAGGAAGAGCTACGATAGTCACTTTGAAAAGGCCTTTCCATCTTTAAAATGACACCATTGTGACACAATGTACCTCTCCCACCTCCTCCAAACCAAGTAATCTCTGAAAAAAGACCAACTTCTATTTTGACGGGAGAAATGAAGTGCAAACCAACATCCTTTGGACTTGGCATGTCCCAAACTGTAGAGGGGGGAACCTCAGAATGTGCAGGGGACACTTTCAGTCTTGTGAAAGTGTAAGAGATGCTGAGCCTGTGTTTGGCAGAGTTATAAACCCCGGATCAGACTGATGGACAGAGTGGTTAGCAGAGAACCAGGGAGAATATTTCCATCTATTACCCTTTACTACACCACCACCAAGGTGACTCAGGCATTGCCAGAGCCCAGAGAATCCCAGATTGCTCCTCTCCAGAGCAAACACTGTAACTTCCAAGAAGTCAGCTGGGGCCACCCAGCTCGGTGCTATTTTTCTCTCCCCATCACTCACACTGTCTCTTGTAGCTCTTCATTGCTGATCCTTCCTTTCCCTTCCTGCTCACACTATTCCTGTACTAGGCAGCTTCCTCCACCCACCTCTCCCTATCCCCAGATCTCTGTAGTTGATGCTCTGTTCCCATCTCCTCAGTTATTCTCAGCACAAGCAGAAAGGCTGCTGACACTCTCCTCTGCTGCCCTAAGCGAGCAAGTTTATCTATGTGCCTTTAAAGGGGGAGGAAAAACCCAACAAATCCATCTTTTAAAAGACTTTATACATCCCACCTGCTCGTAGAGCATCCTTGGGAGAAATCTGGATTGTTGTGACTGACATTACCTGGTGCAGTAATTAGAAGCTGTATTTACAGCCTTGCTACCATTTTAATGCTATTTTGCATCTGTTGTACTCTCACTTAGAGAGCAAATGTAGTGGGGAACATCTGTTTTCAACTGCCAGCTCAGGCGATGTTCCCCGGCCAGTGATTTCCCCTCTGCTGCAATGGGCTGTAATTATTTCAATTACCATTGCAGGGACATCTCCCTGCAGCAACAGGTACCAGCCCTGGCCCAGTTTTTTGAGCAGAGTGGAGGTTTTAGGTGACCTCACTGGCAGTTTAACTTAACACACCCCCACGATCCCTCTCACGCCAGGGCTCTGCTCTTGCTTTCCCTCCAAACCCAAAAAACCCCAACAAATGGGGTTGGTCATTTCACAAAAAGTGATGAAGATAAAGAAAAGACATTTACCTCCTTCACCTCTATCTATAGCACCAAAGATGTACCCTGGGATGTCTGGAGGCCCAGGTTGAAGGATCATGACTGGGGGAGTGATACAGTTCCAGCTGACTTTGAACCTGTACAGGATTTGCTGTTGCAACTGAATGCACATAAAATGATGGGACCTGATGAGATTCATCCCAGGGTGTGAAGAGAATTGGCTGATGTTATTGTGAGCCCTCTCACAGCTGTCTACCAATGGTCCTGGGAACCTGGAGAGCCCCAGTCAACTGGAAGCTGGCAAATGTTATTCCAATTTTCAAAAAGGGCAGGGATGAAAACAATGGTAATTATAGGCCTGTCAGTCTCACATCAGTGACTGGTGAAGTTATGGAGAAGATCGTTCCTGGAATTTTTGAAAAACACTTGAAAGACAACACAGTCATTGGACAAAGCCAACATCTGTTGGTGAAAGGACAGTCATGCATGGCACTACCAGGTACCCGGGCTGGAGGCTAAAGCTGTGTCCTTTATATTCTCCTCTTCCTCTCTACAGTTCCCAGAGCATCCTTCAGCCTAGTCCAGTAACTTGTCTGGATTAGAAAAATGGTATAAGAGCAGCCAAAAAGCATTCCAGATCACTGCACTGATACAGTTGTGGACACAGTCCTCCTCTTTCTGGCTTCAGCTATTTCAAGTAGTCCTGAATCAAGCTAAACTAGCACAAGGGCATCTTCTTGCCCAGGGTAGAGTTGTGTAGTCATACTGGGACTGGTTTTCTCAAGGCAGAGCTCAGATGTGCTGGTGAGACACAGTGAGAGAGCTGGGTGTCAACTGTAGCTGGGGGAAGCAGAGGAGGTGGCAGTCTAAGGTTGCACTCTCAGCAGGGTGCTGGCACCACAGATCAGAAAGGTTATTACGGATCTTAAATGACAGGCTTAGGCTGTGTTTGGAAATCTAGATGCTTCTCCAGCACCTGCCCCAGCTGGCAATGGATCTTTTCCACCCCTCACTTGTGTGACAGCCTGGCTCGAGCTGCCTTTGTCAGCCCTGTAACACAACACGTTGAGCGAGGAAATCTGGCTGCAAAGGGCTCTGTGTCCAACTCAAGTTTCAAAGCAGATGTGAAGTGACCTTTCTGCAGCCTTAGAACTTGCTATCCCCATCTTCCAGACAGTCTGCAGGCAGACCCTATCCCAGTTTATATTCACTACCTTGGTCCACCTTTCCTAGTCACACTAGGCTGGTGCTGCCTCCCCATCTCTGCACATCAGCACTGAGCACAAGTGCTTCCCTTTGCGGGGCTCTCCAGACAGTTCTACACCACAAATAACTATTAGTAAACAGCAGCAGCTTGAAAATGCACCAGGAAAACCACTCTGCTCCGTGGTACATCTAAGGAGAGCCAGGGTTATGCAGGTTTTCTGCACCATAAAGCCAACAGAAGGTTCTTAGCTTATTTAGGTCAATTAACTACAGCTTTCAAATTAAGTTCTCATCTCATTTTACAGACAAGCTGTAAGCAAAGCGTAAAAAAAGGGTCAGCTGAGGAGAGCACAGCACAGGGTTTCTAGACTGTTAAGTAATTTAAACCCAAAGGGTAAAACCAAAACTGAGATCAAAGAAGAGCCCAGAGACCACCTAACAACGTCTGCTGCTTCAGTCACTTGTTTTCTTTTGCTCTGTGCACCAAAACTCAGCCCAGAAAAAGAGAAGCAGAAAAAGAGGTAGAAAAAGAGGCAATATGAAGAGCTGTGCAGAGGAAGCCATTTGTGGTTGTACACACCACATTTTATTGGTCTCATGGAGCTGGGAATGACGGTCCATATTCTTGAGTGCCATCTACTGGCATTTTTATCTCTTTGCTGTAAATTAAAGCCAACCCCAGTGTTAAAAGAGCAGTCAGGTTGCAGTCAAGCACTTGAAAAATGCCAGAATTCAGACTGCACAGATAACCCAAGCCCAGTCCCCTTGTATAGGTGCATCACAACACAGAGTAATAATATGATGAGGGACCACTTTTTTTTTCTGCAGGAAAAGGCCCCTTTCGTACACCAGATGGATAGTGCTCCCTTAATGAGCAGCTATTCAATATTTTTCTTTATCCTCATCATTCAATATGTAGTCCTGTGTCCTGGGTATGACATGCTATTGAAGTCCTGGGCTATAATGAGCTATTAATTTTCTCCTGGGCTTTCACAGCATTTATTATCATAGTATCCGAGTGGTTTGCAAACATTAATTTGCCTTAGAGCAACTCTGCGAGGAGGGGTGGAATTACTCTCATATAGATGGGGAACTGAGGCACACCCAGTTTGAAATGAGAAGGGTACCCTCAATTTGAGATGGAAAAAGGAGCCATTTCTCAGAGCTGTACAGGTCAAAACTTTCAGAGTTTAGGGCACCACATCAACAGCCTCCACCTTTAGCTCTGAGTCCCCAGTTTTCCCCACCCCATGTGCCAGTTGGGAGTTCATTTGAGATAAAGCTTCTCCACATCTTATCTGAGACTGCTGCAGTCACCCAGGCTGCCTCACTGATCCAGAGAGTCCCTCAGGAGCAACCCTTCCCTCCAAGATGGTCACCCCACACCACAGACCTCAGAGACAGCCTAAATAACTGCTCCAGCGTGGGGCAGTCAAAATTACACACTTACTGTGGTTCCTCCCAAAGACCAGCTCTTCCTCATAACACAGCCCACCACAGAACATTTCCTCACACACCTCTGGCAAGCTGAAGGCTTGGGTTGGAAGACCAGAAATCAAAGCAAAAACATGCCAGAGGAGGAGAGAGCAGGCACATCACAGGCAGACTGGGATCCTGCCACCAAAGAATAGTAGTCCCTGTTGATTTGGAACAACCCCTAAATACAGCACTAGGAAAGACAGCAAAAAGCTCAACCATATTCCCTGTACAAAGGGTACAGAGAAAAAGGTGTTCTCCCACCTCCAAACCCAGTGGGCAGCACGAGCCAGCCCATGTGGGCAGCTACACCAACTCTAGACCAAGGGAATGGTGCCAGGACATGCAGTCAGACTGTCACAGCAGCTGTCTAAGCTTCAGAAGATACAAAATACACCCAAGACACAGTCAGCAAATCATGGATGAGGGCAGGGAAAGGATAAATCCCTCCTTGACACCTATTGCTCCCCATGCAGCCCTGACATCAATCAGCTGTAACCTCCAAAGCCACTCAGGAAAGGAAGAGCTCAGTCAGCGACTGCCCACGAGTGTGGAGCTCAGAATGAGCTGCTTCACATCCCCACAGCCTTTTCTGCAGAGGTAGGGCTTCAGTTCTGGGGTTGGTGCATCTCATCAACCCAGTGCTCAGTAAAACCAGTCATTCACTCTGCCCTGACAGGGGGGTTTCCAACCCCTGATCACTATTTTCATTCTGCTCTGCACACCCAGAAGAATCACAAGACCATTTTGGGGACCAGAAGTCAATATCTTGTGTTGTTTTCAGAGAATGAAGGACTACTCATTTACATCATGACAATGTTATATTTTCTTTTTACTTTTCATCCTTTACAGCCCTTTACTCCTCCTAAGGCCTTATTTGCATTTTTGATCAGACCCATACACCAAGATGATGCCCTCAGGGAGCTGGTTGTAACGGTGCCCAGGTCCTCTTCCTGGGCTGAATTAATTAATTTACACCCCTGGGAATAAAATGGATTTTTTTTCCTAGCAATATCTACTACAATTACTCCCAGTTTTCAGTGGTAAAAGAAGGGGAGAATGAGGCTTTGAAATGCAAAGTCATATGTGCAAATCATTTCCGGCAGCAAAAGCTTCAACCATATGATGTGATCCCAGGTGAGGCAGCATCTTACCTGTGAAGGAAGGACCTCTTGCTCCTCTGCACCAGCCTGCCCACACTGAGCCATCCAGGCTCATCCTCGCCCTGGGTCCCTGCAGATCAGCGATGGCTCTGTTGGAGGAAAAGCACAGGACGGTTCAACCAGGGACCAAATCACCCTGTGCCTTACCCAAGCACAGCAGCATCCCATAAACCCAGCCCCAGGACTCATGTTCCCCTTGCAGGGCTCTCTCTGATCAATCCCCATCAGCCCCACTGCCCAGGTCTTTTATTTTTCCAAACTTCCATCTCAGAGCTCGAGTCCACGAGGCTCTTACCCACATCCCCAGCATGAAGCACAGCAGCAGAAAAACCTGCCATGGGGACTGCCTGTGGGTTTTCAGTCTAATTTGCTGATTTGAGATTCTTCAGCCCAACTTTCCCTTGTTTTGTTATATTTAGGATGGTTTTCTTTTTTTTTCCTTGAGTGTGTAAACACGGACAAAATCTATCCCAAGCTGGCAGCTGGGGATATATTTTCTCTCACCTAACACTGAAAATATTGTCTCTTGATAGAAGAGAGGAGGAAAAGCCTGGTGTGGTCTAATAACTTCTGCTAGGTGGCAACCAGTGCCAGATTGACCCCAAAGAGCTCTTTGTAGGTGCCTCAGATAAAATGCTTTTCCAGGCCTTGCCTTGCACAGGAGCTGAACCACCTCCTCTCCCTACAGCCCACACAGACAAAAGGTAACAGTGCTCTTAGAAACGGCCAAATTAGTTAAAAGTATTACACTACAGCTTTGATAATCTCCAAATGTGAATACTGCTGATTAGCCACACATACTGTCCCTTTCCCCCCTCACCTTGACTTTTCAGTTCCTCTCATTCCCTCCTCCCTGTGCTCCCTATCATATCTATCTCACACTCCTTTCTCCATTATCCTGACTTTTCCCCTGCAGCCATGGATGGTTTTGAGGGCTCCTTCCTAATTTCTGCCTGTGCTTCCCATCCCTTACATTACTGTCCTTTTCTGGTTACACCAACACCTTCCTCCTGTGCTTTCCTGGGCACTGGAAGCTTTTCCCATCACCACAGCCAGCTGAAGCACATCTACCAAGCAGGGAAGAGCTGTGAAAGGCAGAAGCCATCAAAAACATGAACACAAAACTCACCAAACTGGATATCGGTGACTCCCACCAGTTTGGTTAACTTTATTTAGGGTTACAGACATGCTGACTCTCACTGGGTTTGGCCAGTGGCAAAGAGACCTCCAGAAAGAGTGTCCTGCACAAACTCTGCCCAGGGAGCTCAGATAACTCTGGCTGTTAAAATTTGGGGTTTTCTGGCGCAGCCAGTGCTGAGCAAATATCCCAGAGCCTCCCTTCCCCTCCCGCTTCAAGGCTTGAAGAAAGATTTTTTCAGGATTCCTATGATTTGCCACTGAGGTGGAGGAACTTTTCTACACCAAGGGAGCTGCTGGAACCATCCTGCCCAGGTGCTGGGAGGTGAGAGCCACAGACTGCAGCACTGTCTGCCTCAGTTTCCCCTCTCTCAAGACATACAAACTGTCACAGTCACTCTTTCAAGGGGCTGCAACGTCCTCAGGTACAGAGCATCCTTCTCCACACCAAGCTCCAACCTCAAGTGGAACGACTTAAAAATCAAGTTCTCCTCCTTGGACAAACTCCCTGCACAACCCCAAGGTTGAACTCTGTAGAAAAGAGTTAATTAATCTCTCTTGCTGCGGCCTAATTCTCTTTTCAACATGTGGCTGTCACTTCCCTGTCATCACAGCTGATTTACAATGGGGTTTAATTAAATCCTCCGTACATTATTCAGCATTCTCTGAAGACAACACCAAAGCAGCCAAGGGTATTTAAAATGTCACCTGCTGAGACGTATCATCTCCTCCTAAATAAATATGACAGTGATCAAACTTTGGCTAATTACAGTGACTTCGTTATTTGTTTGTATGTTTTAATATTTAATTGCTTTCGTGTTCATCCAATTACAAAGCAACAGCAAATAGAAATTAACTTTTTATCAGCGTGTTCCCAGCCCAGCTAATCAGCACTTCAAAGGCCAGACACAATAGGAGGCCATCCAACCTGAGAGTGCTTTACAATATATTCTCTGCTGAATGGACCGTTCTATTAAATTAAGGGAGAATTGTGTTTGTCAGTGTATTCCCAGCTCCCACCCGGATTCCCTTTATGTGGCCATTTATGGGCCTTGTTGTAGCATCCTTGCAGCAGGATAGTAAATTGTTTGTATTGCTCCTGCTCCGGTGGTGCTGTTTGCTCTGTTGCTGCCCGAGGTGACAGTGGGCGGCTCCACATCAGCAAAAAAAATACTGGGAAATCACTTCCCTTTGGAAGCTGGAGCTGTGGAGCAGAGGGAAGCACAGGTCTTGCTCCCTCACACGTAGGGAGCAGAGGCAGCATCACACAAAAAGTGTCCTGTCTGAAGTTAAACCTGACTTTTATTCCCCCTTAATCTGAACTTTCCAGTGCAGCCATTGGAAAACTGCATATTCACAAGCCATAGGTCTGCAATAACTTTAATTTCATCCTCATTCCCATCTGCTTGCTGCAATTAGGCTCAGCTTGGCAATGGGAGCAGGTCCCTGGACTCCCATCCTTGCTGACTCTCTGGGAGATCTGTACCCATTGTAGTAATGAGCAAGGGAAATCAGCAAGAAAAGCCTGAGGAGTCACAACTGATAGAAACGGGATTATTTCTGCCAGTGCAACAATCTTGCCAGTGACCAGGAAACTATTTATATTGTTAGAAACCCAAGGAAGAAAACAAAAGGTTAAGTGTGGCTGCTTTCCCCCTGCAGATCTCCCAGCAGAAGTGGAAGCTTCCTGCAGACAAAGTGATTTAGGGTCAGAGAAAACAGAGAAATCACACATATGCCAAACAGCAGAGCAGAAATACCACCAGAGGAGCACACACATAAATGGCCCACGTTCAAGAACTGCTCTGCATTGTGTTGGTCCTGCATTTCGTTGCATTGCCCCATTATTATTGCTCCAAAAAGCCAAGATTTTCAGTCATGACAGTGAAATTCTAGACAAGAGACCAGGAATTGTGTTGTAAATCAATGTGATTTTAGAAAGTGGTCTACATAGTGATAATAAAGCACAACCTCCTTGTTTTAAATATTCAGACAATAAAATCTATGCCTCTACAGACCCAGGCAGAGAGCTCTCCTTTGCAATCACACAGAAATTTTCATGTTATGGCCCAGCCCTGTCTTGTTGTGCTTTGGAGTTTATCAGAAGTCTTTCACACAAAGAAAATAAAGAAAAAACACTTGCACAGCTGAAAATTAGGCACACTGGGAGGTTTCTTGCCACACATGTCACTCTCTTATTGGGTTGTACTCCACCCTCCAAGAGCCAAGTACAACCACAGATCCTTCACACAGAGGCTGAGAGATGCCACAGCCACTGTCACATCTTGATTTTACCTGATTACCCAGATTTATTACAGCAAGACCTCATATGAAAGAAAAATAATTGGATATAAGATTTATTTCTCTAAACTCCCCCGTGGCAACGAGACATTTTTGTTCCTGGAGCACCAGGAGATCTGATACCCAGAGAGGTTTCTTTCTGCAAAGGGTGCTGTGACAACATCATATTGAAATTCTCACATTGTAAAAAAAAAAAAAAAAAAAAGTACTTTTAGGAGATGGATTTATTTTTTCTTTAAAATACACAAAACCAACCTCTGTTTTCTCCCCAGAGAAACAACTCTATGTCTAATTTTAGGCTTCTCTCATAAAATATTAAGTCTACAAAGAAATATGTTTGAAATACTTTGATTTTATTGAAATTAAATATTTAATTTGACTCAAAATTTTTTTTCAGATTTTTTTTTTTAATCTTTGAGACTGGTTTCATTTGAGAAATCAAGACTTGCAGAGTTTTTTTGTGCAAACAGGAGATCTGCTTTTTGCTGTCTCCAGTAAGGACTCATTCACCACACTGACTTGCTACAAGTTTTCTTAATTTTTCTCCTCCAGAGTTATATGGTTCATTAAAAAGATACAGAAATATTGGGTTCACACCAAGAATGAAGCTGAAATAACTTTGATGGGGTCCTTTGAAACAGCTGAGCAAGGATGAGGGAGATATTTGGGGTTGGGAGGAAGAAAACTGAGGAAAAAATGCAGAAATATGCATATGAAGAAAAACAGATACTTTCCACTGATGAAAGAGCTGAACATTTTGAAGTTTATGCACAAAGACTTCAGCAAACTTGGCTGCCAGTGACATGAGACAGGAAGAAAATAAAAAAACACCAAACTTTGTTAAAAAGGTCTGTTTGGCATCACAGAAAAGTAACTTTTTTTTTACAAAACCAAGAGAATGTGAGGAAATGGTCAAAGGGCTTAAAAATGCTTAAATCCAAACAAACTCCCGAGGTATGGACCTTTCAATAAGGAAGTTAAATAGGAGAAAATAATCTGATTTTCCTGGCCAGTACTAACGACACCCAAAAGAACACTCCCATCCTACAGGAGTGGTGGGGTAGAGGCTTCAGGCACCCCCAGTGGCCCTGCTGGTGTGGGGTTTTATATTAATAAAAATTAATCAGTTCAAAATCCTGTTTAGTATCTCTTCAATATCCTTTGACCTAAGGAAAAAAAAAAAGTTGGAAAAAGCCCTGAAGTCATGATTCTATCACTTCCAACATGCAATTTATTTTCCTCCCTCAGCTCGCAGTGAATTTGGATCCTGAAGCTTAAGCGAACTGCATTTGTCCAACTCCAGCCAAAGCACAAACCCGAGGCTCAGCTACCAAAACCAGCCTGGACCAAATCAAAGGTTTCAGCTGGCACAGCCTGTTCTCTTTGTAACTTGCTGATTTTTGGAATTATGATTTACCATCCTCATCCGGGCCAAGAATGATACCGATATTATTATTATTTCTGTATCTAAATCTTGAACATTTTCCAGGATGGCAAATATATCTCCTACTCAGCTTTACTGCTTAGTTTTTGCATTTTTCAGCTCTGTGATATATGGGGTGACTGAGTCCAGGGCATATCTGCAGACTTCTGAAGCTGTCATGTCATCAAAACTCAAGAAATAACTCCATGCTGGGGACAGCACAAAGAATTCAGGCTCCCCACAGCTTCCCATTTCTCTGGCCCCAGGTTCTTACTACAGAGCTGTTAAGTTTTACATCAGTCATTTCATAGAAAAATGCCAGATCCCAGAGTCAGAAAATTACAGGAGAATCTGAACTTTCATTCCCTAAAGCCAAGTTGGATAGGGCCTGGAGCAACCTGGTCTAGTAGACCATGTCCCTGCCCATGGGACCTTCAAAGTCCCTTTCAGCCCACAGCACTTTATGACTCTATGAAGAATCAAGTTTCTTTATAACCCACATGGCTGCTGAGGAGTATTTCAAAAGTCAACAGTGAAGACTGAAAATTCACGAGGAAAAAACCCCAAACCTGTGATGGTGGGGAAAAAAATAATCCAATGGGACACTCCATAAATTAAACACCAAGAGCTGTTTTGGTCATCACTGTTGAAGTGTTCATTATGGGTGCTCCTGAGGGATTATCCCAGGACTTTTGGGATGGGCACTGGGTCTGATAACCATTGGCCCCACAGTAGGAAGGAGCATCCTGAGGCAGGGTGGCACTGGACACGTTGAAAACGGGGCTGTGGAGCCAAAGCTGCCCAACAGTGTCCTTCAATCTAGTAGAGAGAGGGAGAAATATATAAACTAACTCTGACTTGCTTCTACTGTGTTTCCATCCCCCTTTGAATCCTGTTCATGTCTCTTGGTCAAGCCAACAGAGTAAGGTGTGAAAACTGGTTTTGTCCAGTTGCAAAAGCCCAGGAAGGTTTTTCAGGTCCTTTCAGTCTGATGTGTGTGGGCATCTTTCTGCTACACACACCTCCAGCTGCCCAGAAACTGCTGCTCCAGTCTATCCTTCATCTGTCATCTGCTTCAGAAAAAGGGGGTCTCTGCTTCCCTCTGCCTCTTGGCAGACTCAGGAGCTGCCCAGTTGTCTCCATGGGGATCCATCGTGTCTTCTAGGACAAGCCAAGCTTCTGGATAAAGACAAGGGTATGTTTGGATCCCTGTAAAAAACTATTAATAAAAACATTCTGTGTCAGACACATCACAAGGGCCAGATCCGGGGAGATGTAAATGACCACTGGAGATATTCCAGAACCACCTGGACACAATCCTGTGCAAAGCAGGGAGGTTGGACCAGATGACCCCACCAGTGCTCCCCTTCCAACCTGAACCATCCCGTGACTGATCTCAGCAGCAACTGCACACAAGGTAAAGCTCAAGGGAGACCCAAGAACACTGGACACCTCCAGGTAGCACCCAGACCCTGCAGCATCAGGCTCTAAGGGTGCCCTGTGCCAGGCCAAAGCTTTTGCAGAAGCAAATGATCCTGGAAAACCACAGGCAGGGACAGACTGACTTCCAACACACACAAAATTATATATATTAAAAAAAAAAATCAAAGGGAGCAGCTTGCACACAAGCATTGCATTTGCAATTCTGATTCTCTAATAGGAAACAGCTCCCAACTGGGGGAGGGGTAGACAGGAAATATTACAGCAACGTTATTTTGTTACACTAATTACCAATAATGGCACATACTAGGCTACCAACCACAGTCAATTCATTTTGAAAGCTATATAATAATGTTTAGGATAAGGAATTAATTTTTATAGCCACTGAAGCAGATTTACTTGTACTGTAATGCAGATTTATTACAAATTAAATTTCCTAACTCCAGAAGTTGTCTTGGAGAGGCTCAGCCAGACCTGAGGGGAGACATACCCTGCCACAAGGAGGGAATTTGGGCAGCATCAAGGCTCACAACTTCAGGTCAAAGAGTGCCCAGACCATTATTAGCCCTTTAGCATGCACACATGTTTGGATATACCCGCCACCATGGGCAAATTCAGCCCCACAGAGTGCACATGCAGAGGACCCAGCAGAAGATTTTCATTGAGTCAACTGACTGTGGAAGGGTGGGGTCTAGGATTTTTTTTATTGTATTGTTTTAAAAGGTAAAATTTCAGTACTACAGATTTTTTTTTTCCAGTGTAGAGAACTCCATGAAAGATTCATAAAGCAAAAACTTTGAAGTATAGTCAAGAAGATGCACTCGTTAATTTACAGAAGCATCTCTGGTGTCAATTATTGACTATGAAGTGGTTCAGATTGTCTCTTCCACTTCCATGCAGGAGCAGATCTGCTGGACTCAGACTATGCACACAGAGCCTAGAGCAGGGCTGGGCCTGGACAGGAGACCAGAACTCCTTAGCAGAATTTCAAACAGTCCAGAACAGGGACTAAACTTGATCATTTTTAACTGAAATGCTGTTTATGAAGTGATCTGGATAATTTCAATTTCTTCACTCGTGCTCATAAGCATCCATTACTACAGCCATCACTATCCGGCTGGGAAATGTCCAAGACCTTTTCCTGCAGGTGCATAAGCTGGGCTGATCTTGAGTTTCCCCCAGAACCTCAGGCTCTGGAGGTCTGGTTGGTTGCAGGTAGATGGATGAGGGCAGGAACCAAAGGGACAGCTGAGCTGAGCTCTGCATCCTCCAGAGAGGGAGAGGATGCATCCCTTCTGTACCCAGGGAAGGAACAGCCACTGTTCATCTGAGCACTTGGGACCCTCAGAGCAAACACAGCAGATGGTGGGAGCAGAGGCTTGGCTTTTGGGATCCGTCTCTTTTGGATGTGCAAGGAAGTTTTTGGTTTCCCACAGGGAGCCTAGGCTGGGGCAGAGTGAGCACATGTGGCCAAATAATGAGCTCCACATCTGTTTGCCCCACACCAGGGGACTTCTGATGGAACCCAGCAATGGAACCTTCATCCCTAACAAAACTCCATGGAAAATGTTCCTGATTATCTAGCCAGCCCTGAAAAATATTCAGAAAAACACCCACAGATGGACACCCACCAGGATGCCTTTCAGGGCACCGGACAAGGACCAGGCTGTGTGCAGCTCCTCATCTGCATCTTGGAAAAGGGGCCCCAGCCTGCCAATCCAGCACTTGACATTGCTACTCCCTTAAAAAAAAAAAAAGCCACTTATTCAGCCTAAGTCTTCCAACAGCTTCAGTGACAACTGGCAGTTCAGCACAGCAGCCAAGGCAGCAGGAGGGGCTTGCAGTGGTTTTTAAACATCGTCTCTGCACCATCTGATCTATGCAGGCACCAAACAAAAGCCTACTCGAATTCCTTAGGAGGAAGAACAACCGAGCTGGAGTTGCTCCAATTCCCCTCCTGGCTCGAAGCAGCTCCTGGCCACGTCTCCAGAGGCCTCAGGCGCAGACGCTCACACACAACATCGCAAAGAGAATTTGTCTGATACTGTTTTCATGTTGCTTTTTTGTTTAATGACACTTCTAGAGATCCCACTGCATTAAGTTTCATCCTAGGAGGGAGATGCAGAGGGAGGAGACTCATTAGCTTATCCCTAACGCCTGGCGAGGAGGAGAAGGGAGGAGGGGTTTCCTATGCTAATTCTGCACAAGCTGATCTCCCACCGATGCTTTTCTGTGCTCCAGGATAAATGAGACTTTCCTAATTCTTTCCCCGCTGCAAATAAACAGACAGGGAGCCTGCACCATGCAGCTTGCACTGCCCTATTCATCATCGTGTCCCAACTGTAGGTAGCAGTGATTACAGCTCATTATTGGCAATTACCACCGCTGAGCTGGAAGGTGTTTTTTCCCCCAATAACTTTCAGCGGCTCCAAAGCTCTTTGAGGGTTTTTGTATGAAGAACGGCTGAAGTAAATCACTCCCTCTCTGCCCAGTAGTCAGATCTTCCTTCCAAAAGCTGTAGCCATCAGATATCATAGTGCAATCACAAAAAATAACTGGAAAAAAATTTGCCAACCCTATGAGCCGATAGGATCAGCAATGTGCCAGGTCTGCCCTCTCAGCACGGCTGGTTGGCAGGGAACGTCTCTGCTTGGAATGACTCTTCTTTCTCCCTCTTGCTCCTCAAAAAGCTTCTCCTGTGAGCCACCGTTCATCCTCCTGCCCCTCCTCCAAACACATAATTCAATTCATACAAAAACCCCCACACAACAGAAAAGCACATGTAGAGTCGGTGCTTCTCCCGCATATAAAGTAACTCGGCAGCGGACTGAGGGATGGACCCTTTGAGAAATTCATATGCCAGCCTTCCCACTATAGCAATTTCATTCTGTCTTTGTAATTGTCTGATATTACATTGTTCCCTGCCAGAAGATTAATTAGCTAGTCTTACCCTCCAACATACCATCCCTCTGCAACCCTCAAGGAAGCTGGAGTGGTGCCAAGTCGCACGGATTTGCTATTCTGGCTGGCAGCTGCTACTGTCGCTGCAAAAAAAAAAAAAAGGAAAAAAAAAGGGCAAAAAAAAAAAAGCCTCCTTTTGTCCCTGAACAGCAGTTGCTGTGCCAGCTGACCCCCATGTCCCCGGTCTTCCCAAAGCCATCGCCAAGGAGCTGGCCAAGTTTCAACGCCACGGGTTGGGCAGGGAGGCGAAATAAAAGGGTGGAGGGAAATAGAAATTTAAAAAAAAACCCAACAAATTAAAGAAAAAAAAAAAAGATCAAAAAACACCACCTCATATACCCAACCCTGAGCGCCCCCCACACCCCAGCCCTCTGCCTGGCATAATTACTCACGCTCGTTAAGCATGGCTGCATTGCGTATGCGAGTCACGCGGGACACGCGTGCCGGGCTGCGGGAGCGCCGGTGCCGCGGTCCTGTCTAGCGGCGGGAAGGGCGTGGGTGACACAACATCCCACATCCCAGCCCAGAGCCACCTTCACACCCTGGCCCACGAGGAGAGGGCAGGAGCATGGGGGGAACCACCACCCTGACCAGGACTGGGAGCCGCAGCCACTCTTGGCAAGGAGCCCGGCCCGGCGCCGCGGTGGATCTGCTGCTTTTGTTCCCTTCTCCATCTTTCATCCTCACACACACACACACACACACACCGGATCTCTCCATCTTACCTTAAATGTGGTGCCCACAGATGGGATCTGTGAAAGTGTGTACACACATACCCGTGGTCACCACCCCATTGACAAATGAGTTATGAGGGCACGTGGGGTTTCCTTCTCCTCAGGGTTTTTGTAGAGGGGAGAAGAGTTCAAAGATGGGGAGGTAAAAACCTTAAAATAATAGTCACCCATCTAAACTCCAATGCGCACCACAAAACCAATGCTGGCAAGCACATCACCTTTCTTTCCAGACAGCCCTCAAGAGGTCCTATTCTGCTAAAATCACCACAGCAGCTCCTGTTTGCCAGTTCATTTGCTGCTTTGACCCGCTAATGCTGCAAGGCTGCCCTGGCTGGCTCTCCAGCCACGTCCCCGTGGCACAGGGCAGCACAGAGGATTTCAGCAGACGACACACCACAAGTGCCAACAGGTTGTGTTTAAGGTGAAAAATTGAAAGAAAAGGAGACCAGAAGCCCTACAACACTAACAGGCACATCTACAAGCAGTGAGGGGTGTACTGGACCCTGTACAGCCTAATGTGGTTCAGCCTCAGAATCGAGACCCCGGGACAGACCAAACTCAACTGCTTTGCCTCCTGTCCCTCACCAAGCTAAAAAAACTAAAAAAAAAACGATTTGTGATTTATTTTTTTTTTTAATTTGGGGAGCTGTTGCAGCAGATCCCCTTTCCTCACAAGCACACACAACCCAGCTGGATGGGGACTGGCACGGGGGACACGGGGCTTCCTTTGCTGGGCACGAGAAGCCAGTTGGAAATCACCCATTACAGGGTTGTGGGAAACGAGCCCATATTGTCACGGGGGCTAATTAAGCTCCTCCACTAAGACAGCGGATCTAGACTGTCTCAGCACCCGCCTTTGCTGGCAGCCCCCCTCCTCGGGTGCTACGGAAACGGGAATTAAGCGGTGATGAATGCAGTATTAATTAATTAAGAGAAGATGCACACGAAGGGGGTGGGAGGCAGGGGGTCTTTGGCGCTGTGGAAATTACCCAAGGAGGGGCCGCTGTAAATTTGGGGTTTTTTATTGTTTCTGCTCAAGAGAAGGTGTTGGGAGGGACCCACACGCCCAGGTGGTGGGAGTGACCCACTGGCACCACACCCACCTGTCCTCCATCACCGAGACACGGGGGGGAAAGAGGATATCTCAAAAAAATGACGAGGGAGTGGAAGAGGCGCCCGCGGCTCCGCGCCGCCATCTTCTTCCACTGAGGAGGCCGAATGCAAAATCAATTTTGCACACTCCGAAATGGCTGTTCAGGAAGGTTTTTCTGCTCTGGAGAGGTTAATGGGGAAGCTCAATGCAGCTGACGCCGGGGGGATGCTACTTTTCAGTTTGCATATCAAGATTGTTTACACACATGATTAGCTAATATATTAAGCTTCTTACACACACACACAAAAAAAAAAGATGGCAAAGCACATTGTTTAGCTTTGATTTGCATTCCTCATCCACTTTCTCTTTCACAATATGCCACCCCGAGAAGAGGAAGGACTTGGCCCTTGTTGCCAAGTGCTGGGTTTTGGAGAAGGGAAACAAATGGTTAAAACCCCATAAATGACTGCAATGCCCCATATGATTTGGCACATCCAGCCTCCCCACCACAGGTAAATGCAAGTCCCCATCATGCAAACCCCTGGGGCAGCTCAGCCTGCTCAGAGGTGAATTTTGGGTGGGCACTCAGGAGCCCAGGCTGGCCAGACTCTGACCTCTGCGGGAAGCACAAGGTCTCCATGGGAAGCCCACTTTGCCAAGCCTGGCTTGGCCAGTGGCATCAGGGTGCTGGGGGCAGGTGAGTTGTGGGCTGCAGAGCCCACATGCAGTGGGAAGTGCTCAGCACTGCAGCTTTTCCCCTCTGCATGACTCCCTGCTCCTGTGGGCTGGCCGTGATTTCCAGAGTCTCTTCTCTATCTCAAGGCTGGAGACAACCACTCTTGAGATAACAATCTTTGTTTCACCACCAGTAGGGGCAGAGAAATTCAGCTGCAGAACCCCTTGGGACTTCGCTGGGCTAATAGGATAGGTACTGCCATTCCCTGCTCCAGACATGTTCTGGGCATCTCCAGGATACCCTTGTCAGATATCTCAAATCTGGACCTGACTGTTTTCTAACTCCTCCCATCACACACACTGCTGGGAACACAAATCAAGGGTGTCCTGTGCTTCAAGCAGCTCCACAGATTCATCCCTGGCTTTGGCCCTTGGGCTCTGAACATTCCTGCCTACCAGGCTATGCCAGTGGTTAGCTAAGCCACCAAACAGGCTTCACTCAGAACTTCTCCTCCACACAAACTTCCTCCTGAATGAGGGGCTGGGAAGTGTTTTACAGGATCCCTTCTAAGTGTCAGGCTGCACACTCAGGACCTTGCATTATTTCTCCAACCTGGAGTCTACACTGCAGGCTCAACACCTACATCCCTGCCTCTTGGACCAGCTTTTTGGCAATCATCCAAATACAATTCCATTGTGCATTGCCAAATACACTGGCAAAGCTCTTCCAACTCACCATCGTTCTCCTCTGACACGATTTTAAAACCACAATTCTTCTTTGCTCCTTTTTTCCCCTGCTACAGGAATAATCCCTCCATAACCAGGCATCACAGCAGCCACTACACTGTCAAAACAGCTGCTATTCTTTCCCTCGACTTCCTCCCCAACTCTCACCACCCAGGGTGTGTTATTTATATAACATCTCTTAACATTGACTTTTTCAACACAACTTTTTCTTTAATTACTTGCATTTAAAATAAAAATGCCAACCTCTGCGAGCGACTGCCCTCATTACAGTATCAGTCCTCCAACTAATTAATATCTGTTAGCTTTGGCTTATACACCAGGATGCCTAAATCCAAAATACACAAGGCTGCCAAGTTACTTTGCAAACAGAAGCGCTTGCCTTGAAGAAAGAATCACGTTATCCAAATTGCTTCTGTGCAATCTTACCATAACCCTTACTTTCAAGGTCTTAGAAGAAAAAAGAAAAGCTCATCCAGCTCAAAAGAGATTGCTATGAAACCAGAGAGGAAACCTGGAGGAAAGCAAAGAGAAAGAGAAATAGGTCTCCAAAAGAAAGAGAAACACCATTTTTCTACCCATTTTCTTATACTCACACAGGTCACACAGGAAAGATTGAGCCTGTTTAAGAAATAAAACTCCCAGCAGCTCCCAGGCAGGTTCTTGCAAGGCACACACACACTTCTCCAGCCCGTAGAGAAGGTAAGAGAGCTGAGTACAACTGATCTCAATCACACCAGTAATCACCTTCCTTTATGGAGTTATGTTACTGCAGTGCATGTCAGAGAAGCTTGTACAGGTGACAACAAAGCCAGAAGTCTCAGGAGTGCTTATGTAGCATGGTGACAGATAAAGGAACCACCCCAGGGGGTACATAAGAACTGGCAGGGTGGAAAGGTGGGCACAGCACTCCTGTGAGCCCCCCCAACAGTGCCTGAGTGTCAGTGCATCCAGCACATCCGAAGGCAGCAGGTTCAGAACTGATTAAAAACGGAAAAGCCTTATGTAAACTTAATGCATAATTAACCTGAGAAACGCACTCGCAGAAGACATTATTGAGGTCATGAAAGCATTAGAGCCACAAAAACAACTCCAGCGGCATATGAAGGATGAGAACATCCACTGTTAAATTATTTGAATGCTCATCTAATGCAAGGGATAAAACGTGCTGTATCCTAACCGGGACAAGCCTCCCCTCCAGGCGGATTAGAGCAGGTTTCTTATATCCTACTCCAAAGAATTTGATGCTCAAGGCCAGAAAGGAGGGCATGGGCTGGACAAGACCCTCTCTGAGATTTTCTGTCTATGTCAGGTCTCTGGCAGAGATTACAGGAGGGATTCCAGCCCTACTCTCTGTGTGTCCATGAGCGGGACACAGAGGTCTGCACCAGTCACCCTTGGTTGCCTTTGCACTTGAGATAACCAGCCTGTACAGGAGTGATTCATCTCACCCCAATTGCAATCAGGGGGATTGTCCTTGTGAGATGCCTGTCCCAGGGTGGTCCGGCCCCACAGATGCCCCAGGCAGCACGTGCAGATGGGAGATGCCTTGGGGTGCTCACCAAGCTGTGCTTGTGACACATTCCTGAAACCAGTGGGTTGTTGGGCTTTGGGTACTTTTAAGCCTTTACAAGCCTGGGCAAGAATGGATAGAAGTGTCCCCTCTCCATTTTCACCTCCTGCATTTCCCTTTGCCCCTTCCCTGCCTCAGCATCACTGTCACAGTTCCACAGTGCAGAGGCACCTTTCAGACCCACCCAGTTCTCCTGAATGGTGATTGGGGCTCCAAGGTCCCAGTGATCTTCCTGATGCCAATTAAAACCAAAGGAAGGCATCCCACTTGTCAAGGTCCATAAGCAAACACCCACAGGCATTGCCCTCCCCTACTTTCCTGGCTTCTTTACACCCATAGCAGCTGTTCTACCTTTCCCACTTTTAAAATCCCATGTTAATTTAAGGTCTCTCTTGTCAAAATCCAGCAAAACAGACTTCATTAAACATTTCATAGACACTAGGAGCTGCCTTTCCCCAGGCTGCCCCCCTCTCAGAAGATCCTGATGTAAATACTTGAGGCTCCTTTTGGAGAAAGCCACTGGCTGTACTGGCAGCCCTGCACATCCAGCTCTGTTCCCAAACATCCCACGTGCATAGCACCTGCTGGGATCTCTACAGTGCCCCAGAGGGGTTTGTGGCAATGAACTCACCTGGGATGAGCCCTCATGTCCTCATGTGCCCTTGGGCAATAGCTCTGATGCTTCCAGCACACACAAACCAGGGGCACTGCCAGCAGCCTTGCAGGGCAGTACCAGGTCCTGTCTTCCTTTTCCAAACAACCCGAAATAATAAAACAGAATTTCTAAATAGTTAATTTTACTGCTAATTTAATGATATTTTCATAAAATAAGCTTGGACTCCTTGTATTTGCAGAATTCAAATATTTTAAGGATGCCAGGCTTCACTTACTGAAGTGCCTCTCTGCCCTTTCCAGGGCTAGAAAGGCTCACCTGGGGAGGAGGGGTGCTCTCAGACCACCAGACTCCAGGAGAAATGCAAACACCAACTGTCATGACTCCTGATAAATACAGCAGCAGAAATGACAACACAGAACATGTTTGGGGCCAGGTAAAAATCAAGACTAATCCAAACCCAACTCATCCCACCACATGGCACAGAGTCCTGTCTGCTTCAGCAGGATGAGGCAGGTGGAACCCTGGAGTCCTCTGCTTTCCCCAAAGGGCTCAAGGACTGGATTCCTCCAGCTACTCAGTGTAATTAAACCCTCAGCCCCATGAGTAGGGCAGGGATACCAGCAAGGGGATGGACCACACGTGGGAAGGCAGCATGAAAGGGGGATTTGGCAGTGAAAGCCCCCAGCTCACAGACCTGCAGTGATTATGGAAGTCAGGGCATATCCTTGAAAGCTTCCAGAAAAGCCAGGTTTCCATCTGTTGCCTTTAATACTTGGAGTCTGCACTTTCACTGCAGGAAATGAAAGCCTGGAGCAACCTGGTCCTTCAAACTGGCAAGTTGTGCAGAATCCTGTAAAAGCAGGGCACTCATCACACATTTCAGCCTTGTTACCTTCATCCTCTTGTACAAGGCTTCTCATTACATTTAAAGAGGGTTTGTGGCATAGCCATCATCCAGTTATCCTTTGCAAATTCCTTGGAAGAGCCTTGACAAGTACAACATCCCATGTCCCTCCATTGTATTGAAAGGGAAAACTGACTGCTGGTGGCTGTGCAGGACCTCTGAGATGCAGTTGCCTCACCTATCAAGCGATAAAGCAACCCTTCCTCAGCTCACAGAGGTGCTATAACTCTTCCTGACATTTGCAACATTCCTCGGCAACCCCTGGCAAAGCCATTAGCACCAGAGGGGCTGTGAGGCCACACTGCCACCTCTCTCTGTCCATACACAGCAAGTTACTACCACCAGCTCACTCAACATGAGAAACTGAAAATGAAACTTAACTTTCATTTGCTTTATGCTGCTTTTGAAATGATGTCTTGCACACTTGCAAGGGCTCTTTCAAGGCTTGTCCCTGAAAGCCAGGAGGAAGCTGCAGATATACTATGAGCACTTAGGAAGAAAAACATTACAGCATCTAAAGGTACTTTAAATGATTTAGATACAAACTTGCCTGTAATAAGACATCTATTTTGGTTAATCTCTTAGTTGCAAATCTTGAAACTCTTGAACCTGCCTCAGGCTACTGTCAGCAGCACTTCATTTAACACTGCTTATTGGGAATAACTGCTGTTTCCCCACTGTAACCTCCAAACCTCTTAAGTCTCTCTTATTGCTCTGCCCAAATATACTTGCCTTCAGGATACACAGGGTTTTTTCTTGCTAAGAACTGGTAAGATGATTTGAACAAGCTGAATCAGAGGAGACTGTTTCCCAGGCGAAGCGGCCAAGACTCAAAACACCATCCCTGCAGTACTTCAGGAGTGATTCTGCTTTTTAAGCCTTTACTTGGGTTATGAAATGGAACAGCTGCACTTTGATCACTGCTCAGGAGCAAAGGAGTGCAAGGGATGGGGGTGTTCATCCTCCAGGAAAGCCACTTGGGGCCAACTGCTCCTGCCTGCACCGGGGGGACGAGACCACCTCCCCTCACACACCTGTGGCTGTGGAGATCATTGCCACCCCTCCCTACCCATGGTCAGAGCTCTCTGAGGAGACTGATGGGGGGATTAGCACCACCAGTGCAGCTCTAATGTTCTAAAAATCAACCACATTTTTATTTTAAGGGGTTGCAGAGCCACGGTGGGCACCGAGCTGTGAAGTGTCCAGGTCATCAGCCCTGGTGCTCCCCCATCCCAGCTCAGCAGGCTTGATTTTAAACACAACCATTTGGATTGAGGGCAGTTGGACCCTGAACATGCACAGCAATAACTGCATTGATGAGCTGACACAGTCTCAGCCCCAATAACTGGGGAATGCAGCAGCCCTGGAGCAGAGGTGATGACTCTCCCTGACAGAGGGAGCAGCATTAAGCGACTGCCCATTCTGTTCCCAAGCAAGAGCAGCTGCAGCAGAGCAAACAGAGGTACAAGAGCCCTCCAAGCACATCTTGGGCACTTAACTATACTACAGGATTTTCCAGTCCTGAGTCTGCAGCAACCAGTCATCACTGCAGGCTTGCAGACCCCACCAACAGTGCAGCTTCTGTTACCACCTTCTTGCAGCTCACTGGGAAAAGTTTTGATCACTAAATAGTTTACCTCATGTGGTACAAGACAGAGAAATGATTGACCAGGACCCCACAGAAAAGGAACAGGGCTCACACCACACTGGCTTAGAGCATGCACAGACCTGAGCTGGGATCAGCTGCTATTCCCACCAATATGCCTGAGAAAGTACTCTAGCACTAGGGGATCACAGCTCACAGGGGCAGCTTAGAGACACACTCTCACGTCTTTCTTCACCAAGCTTTACACAGAAATTTTGATAGAAAAAAACCCCAAACCCCACTATGAAATATGTGTATATAAGCTGTGCTTAAATAACAATGTGTCTGTGCAGGCTCTGGCTGCTAAAAGGCCCTGTCTGCTGTATACATCCACCCTGGTTTAGTAGGAATGAAACTACCAGTTAATCCAGTCTCTGCCAAACCATAACTGGCACAACAAGAATCAGCTTGCTGACTGCAAAGCCACATTGGTATCAAACTCAGAGCACTCAGCTTCAGCACACCACAGTCCCTGGAAAGCTGCAGAGATGGAAACTGCATTTTTCCAGCCACTGCTCAAAGCCTCTGCTTCCCTGCATCTCCCTGTGCTTTAGAGCTCTGGAGCTAACCCTCAGTCTGAGCTCAGGCTGCAGACAACAAATGTTCCACCAGACAGAAAACAAACAGTTTTTCCCCCTTGCCCCTAAATATCCCACTTTGCATAATCAAAACCAAACACACAAACCCCACTTCATCCCTGCTCGAGGCAAAGCACATGCAGAGATGTACCTGCACATCTCTGGGCTTTTGGAGAGAGCTGGCCCATAGCACATGAAATTACATTTATACTTAAAGCAGAATAAAAGCTCATTGAACCAACCTCTTCCTTCACGGCAGCTCCAGCTCTCACAGAAGTTGCCAGCAGGACAGAACCATCTCAGGAGCTCTGGGTCAAACCAATCTCACACATCCTGGCTCAAGGCAACACTTCCTCCCTCGCTCCCATCACTCCTAAGAGCAAACAGCTGCTGCTTTTAAGCCCTCCGGAGGGTTTAGGAGTGGAGCACCTGCACCAGCAGCTGATGGCACTTACTGCTCTTCAATTAAGCTAATTTTGCAGCAGCAGGGAGACAACTGTGCAACTGCTCATCGGGCCACCTCCTTCCCCTGGTCCTTGCACTGTGACAGTAACATGCAGCAGGTACCAGAGGTGCCTCAGACAGCAGGAGCAGGGAAGCATCAGAGTGTCCCTGCAAGCACAGGAGGGTTGCAGGAGTCCCTGGGCCCCTTACCATGGCACAGCTCCTCTTTCCGTGCTCTGTTTCCAGCAAATATCACACAGCCCGGTGTGCCCACGTTGCTTCAATGCTGACATTTGTGATCTAGCACACTGGCCTGGCTGACAGTAGCAAAAAAACCTTTTAAAATCAGCTTTCTCCTGTAGCAAGAAGCACTGAGAGCATGGTGTGCTCTGAAAAAGATAACAGAGATGCCAGATTGAGGCAGGGTAGGTCCAAGACCAGAGCTTCCAAACCAGTGGGAAACATCCCAGCTCTGGCTGCTGGCATGACCTCAAATCTGCCTGTTCCTCCTTCACACCAGGCTGCAGAAGTGCTCAGAAAAGGAAACATTGGGCATCCCTGTCGTCTTCTTTCCTCCATAGGGCTGAAATTGGGTTTTGTGCCTCCTTCTGCATGTGCCAGAGGAGAAAATCTGTTGCAGCCAGAGCTGTGCCAGAGCGCAGGGGGACATGGAGGCTGCCAGCAGGACGTGGATTTCTTTGGGGGCACAGAAGGCACCCCCAAGCTGCCACTCCTTGTCTTATCTTCACCCAGAAATGGGCCCCTCAGAAGGCAGCTAAGCTCAACACCCATAAATCTTTATAGTGAGGCAGATGGTCATTAGAGATGCTCCTTCCAAATCCTTTGTATCTTCATCCGCCAGCTTTCTCCACTGGATAAGATCCCTTCCATTCTGGAGACTTTCAGAAGTCACTTTCAGACATTTCAGCTTGCTCAATAATTTCTTTCCTTATTAAATATTGCTAATGACAGGGTTTTATACTCTCAGCCGTACATCCACTTTTTGTTCTAATATAACTTTCAATCTATCTTCCCTCTTCTTTCTACTCAAGTCTTTAAAAAAAATTACTGGAACAAAAAGGAAAGCACCAAATAATTGAAAAGAGCTGCTAAAACAGAAAGGAAGGAAAGCTAAAGGAAGTTATGATGATTGAAAAGTACAATAAATTTGGAGGAAAGGAGGAAAAATTCCGATTTTTAATGAAATGGCCGGTGAGGTGTCACCAGCACATGGCAGCAGATCCCTTTGGCAAGGGCTGTTTTCCCACCCCAGGTCAGGCTCCCACCTCCATGGGACAACACCTCACTTCACTTCCCTTGTTTGAACTAGAGATGCTTTTTCTCCTCTCTGTTTATCCTCATGCTAAGTCTTTTCAGCTGGTGCTTTCAAAGCCTAACCAATAAAATGCTGAAAGCAATGAAACTGTTTGTGGGAAAAAAGTTTTGCGAATAGACAAAGCATAAAAATGGTGTTTTAACAAAAGCTACGAGCAGAAAAGGAGAGGTAGGAGTTGAAAAGCTCATGCAGATGAAGCTTGAATGGTCTATTCTCACCATCATAATGAGCACATACATGATTAATGAAAATATTTATCCTCCTAACCCACTGCAGTGAGTTAATATTTAATCCAAAGTCCACGGGAAAGCCCAACCTCTCCTGGTTCCTCACCTGCCTCCTTGTTTCCTTGGAAATCTCTGAACTCTGCAAACTGACCTGAGATCTGGCTCTTTGGGGCTGATCTGAGAACCACGCTGGCTTTTTCTGGCTTTCTGCATAAGCACCACACCTTTTGATCCCGAAACTGCCGTCACTTGGGACCTACAAGGTTTCTTAGATAATCCCAGAGAGTCAGTGCTTTGTAACACGTCTCACTTTGATATTCAAGGCAAAGCCGGACAGCCCACACATGAAAAGACATCCTTCCCTTTCTTCCCAGGCTTAATTTCATCTGCAAATTAAACATATCGAGACGGATATTTATAGAGGAATGCCCTGATCCTCCCGGGGGGGCCGGGGAGTCTCCAATGTGTAATTTTGCTCTAGGAATATGATTTTAATCTTGACTTTCTTCTGAGGCTGGTGGCAGGAGAGGAGAAGGGCAGGGAAGGGGGAATGCTGGTGGCAAGGCTCACTGAGCACTCCTCTGCTCTCACACAGTGTAAGCCTTGGGCTAATGCAGTGTAAGACGGTGGGGATGTACAGAAGGGACTAAGGTTCTTCCTGCTTCCCTGTCTTTGTCCTCTGCAAAGCTATTTCAGGACATGGTCCTTCAGAGGTGAAAATTTGTAGTTTTAAAAAAATGGGGTCTGTAAAGTTTGCCAGCAAACATGTTCAGCTGTGACTTGCCTAAAAAAAAAAAAAAAGCCAACAGGCCTGCTGTAAAAATGGTGCACAGATTAAAATAACTGCTAAGCCCTGGATTCTGATGGTCCTTTGTGACAAGGAGCTCACACAGAGTCATCCATTTCCCTGTATATCAGCCCTCCATCCCACACTCTCACTGTGGGTAATTGCCAACACTAAATAAAACTACAAAACCTGAAATGTTTTGGCTTATGTCATTTCCAGATATGCCCTGGAGCAGAGGATAAAGGATTTTTATTTTGTTTTCCAGCTGAATATTTTCTTCTTTTTACCTTCTTGTTAAAGAATGACTCAATGCTATTCTCTTGCCCAGCATCACTCACTTAAACCTCCATTGTGCTGCACACACGTGTCTACAACAAGTTTTGGTGCTGGGAACCCCACTAAGGGGGCCTGGCTTGGTGTATTGAGTCATTAGTGCAGGTTGTGATGATGATGTTGTGTTGTGCTGCTGTTTGTAAGAGCTTGGTTGGGACGCTCAAGCCCATTACTGCCAACCCCCAGGCATGTGGTGCCATCCTTGCAGGTTATTCCTGATGGGAAGAGTTCAGGGAAGGGAAACTTCCAGGAAAGATGGTTTCAGTAGTATTAAGAAAAGGGACTTTGGTACATTACTGCATGCTATGAGGTATGTCTTTAAGCTTCAGTAAACTTTTGGAGCCCCTGGGAAGCTGGTAATGTGCCTTTGAAGGAAGCATGACTTATGAAATTGCAGTTTTTAGCTTAGCTGGGTAATGTTAATGAGAAAATATCGTGGGCTGTGGGTGGAAGTCTCCTGAATCCCATAAGTTAGGAATAAATTATTCTGTTTTCCTAAATGAAGCAGCACAGTGCAATGCTGCTCCTAAATCAGGCTGATGGTGAGAGTTATTTATTAATTTGTACAGGACCAGACACAAGCTCAGGCAAATAAATACAAACTAGACTGCAGCAAAGAATTACAAACTTAGACTTGCTGTGGGCAAGAAAAGATTTTGCTAGGGTTTTGAGAAGGAGCAGGTGGGTTTGGATCAGCACCCTGTGTGATAGAGGTGGCGTGAGGAGTTGGCACAGGGGTGGAGGTGGAGAGACAAATCCTCCTTTCTGCAGGAGCTGCAGCAAAGATGATCAAAAAACCCCAGGCTTTCAACTGCAGTGCAGCAGCTTCTCAGTAATTAAAGCTTGAGATCACCAGCTCTGCCTGTGCCTGCTGCAGCCCAGTTTGCACATCAAAGGGAGATGTTTCCCATGGGGACAGGTCCCACAGCACCGGATTCAGGTTTTGATGGGCACTCTGGGCTGGTGTGTGAGAGTGATGGCCCAGGAAAGTCCCTTAACAGCAGCTCATACTGAGCAGGTGATAACACACCCCCCTGGGGTACCCTAGGCTTGTGGTGACTCGGTGGTGCCCCGTGTTCTGGGCAGCACAGGCTCATCCAAAGGGACCATCTCTGGAGCAGGGGGTGGCCCTTTGGGGCAGAGAGGGCTCCCAGCTCTGAGGGCTTGGGCTCTGCAGGTACCACACAGCCTCAGCTTCCCCTCCTGCCAGCACCTGGCCTCCTACCCAGAGAGGATTTATTCCTCCCTGAACAGGTCTCCAATGACGTTATTAATCAGGGAGATGGACGAGTACAACACACTTTATTGTGCACTGTGGATGAGGGATAAGTCTGGGCGCCGATGCCTGGGATAGCAATCAGGAGAGGGCGAGTGAAAGGAAGAGGAGGAAAGAGCAGCATTGTGGGTAAATATGTGCACTTCTGGTGGTGATTACCCTCCAAGTAATTAGTTTTTAAATCAGGCAGACGTTTCGGGAACTACTCACTATGAGCTGCTTTAATTATTTATACTCCCTTTTATTCTTATTATTTATAGTCATCCCCTTTGAGTGGGGATGCTCTTTGGAACGTGACCCACCTCCAGCCCACCCTGGCCAAGCAGCCATCTCCAGAGCTGCCAGGCACCCCGAGAGCCTGGGGGGTCCCCCTCTCCCTCCCAGAGCCAGGCAGAGGGGAGTGAGAGCCCATCGCTGCTGCGGAAAGCCCTGCTCGGATCGGTAATTAAACTCTCACTCATCTTCATTTCCCTCATTTGTTAAAGTGAGGCCACTCAATAAGCCATTAGTGCAAGGTCCTTTCTGTCAGCTACGGCATCGTTAGGCACATTCCCCTTGGAGACAGCTGGGGAGGGTGCAGGCAGAGGGAGCAGCCCCTTGCCTCCCTCCTCCTCTGCCCAAATCCTCCCCATCCACCCCTCCTGGGTCACTCCTGCCCTGTGGCCAAGGCTCTAGGGAGTGAGGGGGAATTTTGTAACGGCAAACCCTTCCCCCAGCTGGGATTTTTCCCACAGCACCACACAAACCCCTGTTCCATCAGAACATCTGCTGTTGTTGCTCTCTCTTCACCAACCCCACCTCTCCGGAGCTTCCCAACATCTGGAAACCATTCCCTGCACCATTCCCATGAAGGGACCTCCGACCCACTGAGCCCCTCCTCTGGGCTAAACAAAAGCTGCCCTTATTGCTGAGCTGGGGAATTTTGCCTGCCTTCCCCTTGCTCCAGCCACAAACTGTTTCTCAATCCATCATCAGGAGAGCATCTGCCTGGGGAGCCCCGGAGCATCCTCTGCTTCATCTTCCTCCATGGACACACTCAGATGTCAGCATCTGCCTGGGGAGCCCCGGAGCATCCTCTGTCCCATCTCCCTCTACGAGCACATGCTCAGATGGTGGCATTGAGGAAAGCTGCAAAAAAACCCAAGATCCCAGCACAAGAAAAACCACAATACAGGGAAAAGCTGCTCTGGATTCATCCAGGAGAAAGGCCCATGGTCCATGTGTGTAATTACTACAACTACATTTTGATTTCCCCTCCCAAGAGCTTTTTTTCTGGCTCTTGCTCTGGTTACAACAGCGAGAACACCTTGATCTCGCTGCTTTCTCCCCCATGGAGTTATTTGGCAACAAGCCACGAGAGTGGGGGGAGTTTCAGCTGAAGCAACCATGGAACTGCTGTGCAGCACAAAAATAAAAGAGTACTGCTAGGGATGGGTTTAGCACTGGGACAAAGTGGGGCCCATCAGCAACCTTCACCACACATCTCACTGGATTCCATGTGAGACAAGACAATTCACTGCACCAAAACCCAGGTGAGAGCAAAAAAGCAGAGGAAAAATGTACGTAAGCCCGTCCTGTGCTCTACACCCTCACAGGAACCCAACCTGAGTGCTGTCCTCTTGAGTCTGTTCTCATCCAGTTCCAGTATCGCAGAATCCCGGAGGGGCTGAGGTTGGAAAGGACCTCTGGAGGTCACTCGCTCCAGCCCCTGCTCAAGCAGGGCCACTTTGAGCTGGTCCCTCAGGACCACGCCCGGGTGGCTTCTGAGTTCAACTACTTGGGGGGAAAAATACAATAAACATGTCAGATGCAGATTAAACCACCAGAATGGACAGTGTCTTGTCTGCAACACCAGAGAGAAACATGATTTTAAGGAAGGGGAGCCCTCCAAGTGAAGCCAACTTCCAAGGGCATCCCAAAACCAACCCTGCAGTCACGAAGGGTTTTGAAGACCATCTGCCTGCGGAGCCAAAGCCACATCTGTGTGAAAGACAAACTGCTGCCTGCCCTTGAACTAGATGCAACCCACTTCTTCATAAAAATACCAGCAGCCACAGTGGAAACAGCTTCCTGTGGGAGCAGAGGGAAGGGATCCACCTGCCTCCCTCAGGATCATGCTGGTTTCATCCCCAGGGCGCTCAGCACCAGCAGATCCAGTGTGTTTTAGAGTACCCGGGGCAGGTATCCAAGGTGGGAAGAGTAAAGGGGGTTAGGAATAACTAACCTTCACCCCAAAGAGGGCAGAGGACAGCAGCTCTGGGGCTTGACTCTCCCATCACTCCCAGCCCCACAGGGTCCATACAACAACCATCACACCGTGGCTGGGAACAGACATTTCCAAACAAACCTCCTTCTATTTGCATTCGAAACATTTATTTTGGGAAATACATATTAAACACTATTATTTATACAAAAATGGACTAAATTTTCGTAATGCTTATAACCCCCAAAAGGCCATTTTAATAGATCTGGATGAAGGGTTTTTTTATTGTATTATTTTTTTTTCTTCAAAAAAAAAAAAGTCAGGTTACAAAGGAGAAAGCAGCGTGTCTTGCTTTGCCCAGCTTCAACTAGAGGAAAAAAAAGTTTAAGATGACATTTGCAGAAGTGCCTCACACAAAGAGATTTTTCTCCCCTTTCAGTCTTTTTTAACACTTGAAATATAGATATATTTTTTTTTCAGTTAATACACTTTTTTTTTTGTTGGTTTTGCTAAAATATAGCAAGTCAGCAAGTAGAGAGTTGCTGTACCCCAACAGCTCCGTGGTGCTGTTGTGGCGGGGGAGGAATACGAGTGAAGGGCAGAATGGATTCTCACAATGCACCCCCCTGCCCACGCCTCTTTGGGAGGACATGTGTGGGGAGCCCCTGCAAACCCTGTCCAATGTCATCTGGGCATCCCCACCGAGGTGAGAACAACCTCCTCCTTCCTCCTGGTCACCTGTGCTGAGGAAGGCTCTGTCCCCCATGGAGACCATAGGGCTTTGCACGCGCCTTCCAGTGCTAGAGGATGGGACACGCTGCCATTTTAGTGTGTGCCCCCCCAAAAATGGGTGATTTGCAGAAAGTTTTATCCCTTAGAGAGGATATGGAGACTGGTGGAGTGGAGAACAGAAAGGGAAGCGGAGCTGGGGCGAGGGTAAAGACTGCAGAGCTCTGCTCCAGGACCATCCTCTCCTGTGTCACGGTGCTACCTCACCCTTGCAGGGACTTATTTACTGGAGATACACTGAAAGAGGAGGTGCTGGGGGGCAGAGCAGGGGGAGATGTTGGGCACAGCACCCACAAACACAACCTCAGCCCTCCCCAGGGCGGCAGGGCTCGGTCTGCACATGCACAGACCCCCTGCACAAGGACCAGCAAAACACAGGAGTGTGTTACACAGACACATGTCACACAGGGGAACCAGAAAATAAAAAACGATTGAAAAATGCCCAACAGCCTCCTCTGACATAGGGAAAAGCCCAAGAATCACAAGGGTAAGACAGGACAACCCTCCACCTCCCACCACCGCTTTGTGGAGACGTTCCACTCTCAGCCCCCTTTGGACAAAGACACTCCCAGCCTTCAGCACACAAAAATCCCACCCAACTGAATGAAAAATAAATACACAAGTGTTCTCAGGACATCAGCTACATCTGTGGTCCAAGGGAGAGGGAACAGGAGTCCCTACAAAGGTCTGCAGCCTTTTACAGGCTGCACAGACAAGGCAGACCCTCCTTCCCCTCTCCCACACTATTGCAAGGTCACAGTCTGAAAAGGCACTTCTCCCAAAGCAGGTCGCTCTGCCTGGCAGGGGGTCGGTGACAGGCAAGGTGACACCTAAACACTCCCAGTTTATTGCATGTAGATGGGGTACAAGGGTTGGGTTGGGGGCTGGCAGGTCCTGGAGGGCTGCAGAGGGCTCGGAGGAGGCGGCAGGAGACAAGGATGGCACTGTCTTGCTCTCTTCATCCCACCCGTACCTTGCTTCCGAAGGCTACATTCACCTGGAGAAACCCTTTTGCCTTCAACGGACGGAGAGGAGCCTCTGCACGGAGGGGCAGGCAGGGCTCCTGGGGGCACCCCAATCCTGCTGGCCCCGTGGATCTGCTCCCCTGGGTTCGGCTGCCGGGCCAGAGCTGGGGGCAAGCGAGAGCTCGACCTCCACGGAGGGACAGTCCCAGCCCAGGAATGCTGGACCGGGGGCCGAGAAGCAAATTCATGCCACAAAGCGGGGGGTGAGCGGCCGCCCCGCTCCGCGCCTGGTTATTTGGTCAGTTAACATGGCAGGGGGTCAGGGACCGGGGGAAGGGGGACAGTGGCAGAGGATTTATATAAAAATAAAGGGGGGAGAGGGGAGAAATAGCGAGCGTGAGCGAGCAAGGTCCTGGCTACGGAGCGAGACGGTTACATTTCGTTAGCCACCAGCTCTTTGTCGGTCACGCCGTTGGAGAGCGAGCCCTGGCCCTCGTTCAGCCTCTTGACCCTGTAGGCTTCGAAGTGGATGTTGCTGGTAATATCCTTGATGTTCTGCATGTGCGTCCTGCAGGAAAGGGAAAGGGGAGCAGTCGCGTCTTGCTGGGAGCAGCTCAGCTGCCCAGCCTTCGCCTCCGCACCCCAACCCCTGCACACCCCAAATACTGCTCCAAACACCCCCCCAGCCCCAATGTCCCATCCTGCTTTACTGGTTAATGGTGTCTTTAGGGAAGTAAAGGCAAGAAGGGGCAGCCAGGGCCAGAAACCTTCACTGGTGCTTGGGGATGTAGGAGTTCTGGCTGCAGAACACCCATCTGGGGAGATCCCAGTCCTGCAAGTCCTGGGATCAGGTTTTGTAGTCCCACCCCACTACCTGTCAGCAACAGCTCAGGTGTGCAGAGTTTAAGAGCCAAATTTAGGAGGAGCTCAATAACCCCTCTAGCAAGCCAAGGGAGCTCAGCCTCCCCCTCCCCTGCAGCAGGGACACCTCTTTGAAGGGGGAGCAGCCATCACCCAGACCCTGCAATGACACCCCGATGGAGGGTGATGTCTTTGGACTGGGGGTAGGACTTGGGACTGGTGAGGGATCACTAAGGCCAAAAGCTGCTTGGCAAGCATGCTGGAGCCACACTGCACACTGCCAGCAAACCTGGAGTGTCCCAACCCATCCACTGCTCCTCTCCTCCTTTAACTCAGCACTGTAGCTGAGAAAAGCCCCCTGGAGTCCCACTCAGGGGGACCACCCCTTGCAGAGGGGCTGCAGTGTGGCAGCAGGTGGGGAGGGGATGGAGGAAGGGATGGATGGAGGAGTAAAGTAGCTGCTTCAAGCTGGGCTGGGCTCTCCCCTTTCTTTGGATGCCACCTGGTGACTGAAGACTACTGGGGGAAGGCAGAGTCCTACTGACCTGATGAGGAGGTCCCGCAGGTAGGCGAACTCACAGTGTGTCGTGTTCTCCACTGGCAAGAAGGGAGAGAAACCCATCAGTGTGCACCCATGGCATGGGGACAGCAATCCCTCAGGGTAAGCAGGACCCTGGGGGGCTTCACCAGCATCTGGAGGGCTCAGACAGGGTCTTACCCCCTGGGGCTACAGGATGCAGGACCCAGGAGTCCCCTTTGCTGCTGTGAAGCTGGTACCAGGTACCTGCCCCAGCTCAGCATGACCAACTGGCTGGTGAGGTCTGACTGAGCATCCATAGTCCCTTCCCACTCTGTTTCAACAAGATCTGTTGTTCCAGCAGCATCTCCCAAAGCAATGTCCTTTGGGACCCCCTTGGGCCCCAAACAAGGCAGGGGAAGGGGCAGGGTGAGCTTTGCAGTGAGCACCAGGCCTGTCTCCACAGAAGTGCTTAATCTGTAGCTTGGCCATGAGCACCCTGCAGCATTCTGGGCACGCTGGTGGCAGCTGTCTGGGCTGCTGGTGTTGTGGAAGGACACAATCTCTTGGTGACAAAGGCTGTTGCTGTCAGAACAGGGCTTGGAGCAAGAGAGGTGTTTGCAAGAGGGAAAAATCAAGGGGTGTTACTCCACCACAATTAGTCTAACAGCTCATATTTTACCCCTAAATTTACTCAATTTAGAGGATGAATTCCATTTTCAATTTTTTTTTTTAACCAAAACAGGCTTGTACATAGAAACACAGAATCCTTTGAGTTGGAAATGACCTTTAAAAATCACTGAGTCCAACCACTAAACATCATCAGGAGTGGCAAAAAAACAAATAACAGTGTTCTGCAAAGGCTGCCCATGGCAATGGTCGTGTCCTTGAGGTCTCCCTGTGCTGAAGGGAGATGCCACAAGCAGAAGGTGAGGGGTTTAATGAATCCCATTAAACCCAGAACTTCCAGAGACACAGCACAAGAGGGCAGCAGAGCTTTAAAATACACTGATTTTCCTGGCAGCTTTGTTAAACCATCCCTCAACACAGGATTCCTATAAAAAAGACTCATAAATGAGGGGAGCCAAACGAATGTGAAATGAAGGGGAGGAAGATGAGAGGGGTGGCACTGGAGATGTGCCAGCTGGCTGCCAGAAACCAAGGACAAGGAAATGTGTAGATGTGCTGGAGCCAGGAGCTTTCATCTAGCCTTTAAACCATCATTGTAAAACGGGGGAGAAAAAAGGAAGATGCCTATGGGAAATGGAAGAGGGAAGAGATCCCACAAGGGCACCAACCAAATGCACGGTGGAGGGTACAGATGCCAGGGGAAGGCTCTAACAGGAGCTTGTGTGCCCTAAAATCTTGCTATCAGGTAGGATTTAACTGTGTAAAACTGTTTAACTGTGTAAAAAGCACAAGCCAGGCCATAAGACCACCAGAAGTGTCCCCTCCAGCATTCAGCAGCCCCTTGAGCCACACAAAGGCCACACTGGCCAAGGTGTTTCCAGTCCTCAAACACCAGGGAATTTATCTTCTTTGGAGGGGCAGGGAAGCACTAAATACACTTCAACTTCTACTGCTGGTTTTGGACCTCATTGCCTCCTGTCAGGGCAGGGAGATGGGCTCTGGGGGTAGGAAATCAAGAACAAAGTACCTTCAATGGTGCCCCACTTGGTCTTTCTTCCAAGGATTCTTCTTCCATTAACCTGGTATTCCTGGTCACTGCCCACCACTGCAAATGGGATCATTTCCTGTTCAAAGGAAAGAACAAGGTCATGTTTTCCTCCTGAAAACTGGTCAGGAAACCAAACTTGTGAGCAAAGTCCTACATCAAGCTGTTTTCAGGAGAGTTTCATGGGATGAGCTGGTCTGTCCCTGATATTCCTGAGCAGTGTTGCCTGCCAAGGTCCACAGGCAGCCCAGGACCTGGGCAGCAGTATCTCTTGTGCAAGTGCCCAGTCCAAAACCAGTCTAAACCCAGTCCAAAACCAGTCTAGACCAGCCCCTCACTGGCAGATGCCAACATACAACCAGAGCAAAGGTATCATGATGCTTCCCTGGGAATTGCCCCCAGCATCTGGCAACCCGTGGCCAGATTTCTGGTCAGTCATTTCTGGATCCAAGGTGGTATCCTTGAATTTAAGAGCCCCTTGAAGATTTTTTTCTTGCTTAAATTTGTCCAATCCACTTTATTAGCCAAAAAATTCCCAGCTATTTCCTGTGGCCTGGAATTGACAGCCACAGAGCAGGGCAGCCTAGGGGGAAATTCCCTCCTGATGCTGGGAAGGCTGCTGCCCTAGCCAGGGATGGGCAGGCACCTCCCTGCTTGCAGACTACTGAGGAATTCCTTGGAGGAATGGAGATGGGGAAAGGAGTATGGACAGAAGAGGACATCTTCTCCAGGAGCCTTTGTCACCCTCTTTCTGTCCCTGCTCTGAGCTCTGGAAGGATCCTTGGTCCTGGCCAGACCCCGTGGACAGGGCACAGCAGCCTTGGAAAGAAAACGCCCTTTGGAAGGGAGTCCCCCAGGACATCACCAGCCCCCGGAGCTGCAGGGCCCATCCAAGCCCAGCCTCCTGCACTAACCCGGAATTTCTCGTTCACGAGCCGATCTTCAGAGTCTTCATCAAACTCCTTCTGAGGATACACATCGATCCCGTTGGCCAGAAGATCAGCCATTATCTAGGAGGGAAGAGCAGAGGAACATGTGAAGGAGATGCAGGCAGAGGAGCTGCACTCCCAGCACAGCAGCTGCTCACAGCCCACCCGAGAGGCTCTCTGAGCAAAGCCCACCAGTCACAGCAAAGTCCAGCAGCAGCTCTTCCCTTTCCATCCTAAACATTGCCCACCTGGGGGAGAGACACCCGTGTTTACCTGCCACACACCCACAAAGTGCTCACCCTGGAACCTCTGCAAGAACCTGGTGCCAAGACATAACTCAGGCTGAGAGTGAGATGAAGTTATATGAGCTGGGCGTTGTTTTGGGATTGAAAAAGACAACATGACATTACAAGCTGCCCGAGCAATGGGGAATGCAGCTGCCAGGCTTGTAACCCAAAGTTGAAAAGCTGATTTCTGGTGTTTGTTTATGCTCCTTGGAAAAGGAGCTTGATCCAAGGGGACAAGGACACAGCTTAGAAGAGTGGCCTCTAAGGACTTTGCCTCTGTGCAAAGCAAAGAAATGTTGAAATCTGATTCCTGGGTGGAGGCTCAGCTCATGGGGAGCTCAGAGGATTAGCCTTCTCCTACAACACTGCAAACTCCAAGTCAGCCTCTGCACCCACTCCCATTGCTTCCTATGGCTATAAACTCCTCCACATCAGTCCTACATTGCAGGCTGGGAAAGGAAGTAGATCCAGCCCAGGGAAATCCCCCATCCAAATCCACACACTGTGTTTAGGGGAATGACCCAACAAAGCCAACTCCACAAGGCACCAGAGTCTCTCATTCAGTGCAGCACTGGCATCAACCTGCAGCCAGGCTGGTGCTTCACCATCCCCTACTGACCCTAAACTGAACCCAAAATAGCTCTCTGAACCAGCTACACCCCCAGATGCAGACAGGGCTCTGCTTTTTGGAAGCACAGACACAGGCACACTGGAGTGAAGGGAAAAGGTCCCAGTCTGTGCCCACCCAGCCTGATTTCCTGCCCTCTTGTCTCCACCAGTGAATCTGCAGCCAGGAGCATGAGGAGAGTGAGCCAACAGACCACGTGGCTACGTGTTCTCCCTCCATCTGGAAGGATTTGGGGGGTCTGGTTATAATCAGGAATGTAATCAGAGATGGGGCAAGCTCGTCCTGCGCCGAGCTGGTGCAGAGCAGGCGAGCTGTGTGCTCCCTACCCACGGTGTTTCACTACACAGGGATGGCAGCAGCAGCCCAGAGCATCCAGATGACATTTTAAGTCCAAGACTGACTGACTTTGTAGTCCCAGAGTCACCCACAGAGACGTGGATATGTGCACTGGTAACCTCTGAACGGAGCCTTCAGTCTGCAAGAGCCACCACAGAGAGCAGATGTGGCACTGTGGACTCAGCCCCCTGTGTTCCCACACCAGCTCCTCACAGACCCCATGCAAACAGGCTGACATGCCAATTGAGCCCACCCTGGATTACCCTTCAACTCCATTTCCAGCTATCCTCTAGCCAAGGAAACTGCTTGCAGAGTTTGAAGTTTGGATTGAGCTCCCAAAACCAGACTGAATATTTCAGTGCCTGATCCTGCTCACCAAGAACTGGGGAGACACTGGTGTGGGAAGGAGTGGCTCATTCCCTTCTGCACAGAGGCATGGAACAATGCCTGGCTAAGGTGTTGTCCTCTCTATAACTAATGGACTCTAAAACTGCCTTTTTGGCAAGACCCATTTCCCTTCACTTCCCTGCAGTTCAGACTCATGGACCAAGGAGCTTGGTGGTTTGCTTACTTCTGCAGGGAATGCTGAGGCCATCACACCTGCAGCCACATCCATCAGCTACACAAACGGATTTACAGTCCCTTACCAAACCCCAAAATGGGGTATTTCCACCTCTGGGAAGCCTCAGGGGTACATGGAGCAAAGCTCATGCCTTGCTGCGGATTTGAACAGCCTCTCCTTGGCTCCCACCACCAGCCCCTGACCAAAGGAATTTCATACCTTGCTTCCCTCTTAAATCTTGCCCAGCTGAGCTCAGCAAACCCACACATTTTTTTGCCTGGTCCCTGTATCAGTGCACGATGCTGCACAGGGATGTTTTTACTCCCAAAATAACAGAAACCATCCTGAAAATAACAACAACAATAACACAGGAGGCAGGAGAAGCAGGCCTGGAGACGTAGAGCTCCACACTTATCCTACACTGACAAAGATCCAAGAGAAACACAAGGAACCTCTTGGAGCGCAGGCCTTTCCTCCGGCCACGTGGGATCGCTCGGAGCTGCAGCCCGAGGAATGCGCTGGGCTCCCGGCCAGGAGCTCGCCTGCCCAGCCCTGCCGGGGGAGCCAGGAGGGGGAGAGGGGCAGGAGGGGACGGGGGACGAGAGATGGGAGCCCGGAGATAAGAGCCACCGACCCCTTACCCGCTGTTTGAAGTAGTCCCTCTCCTCCAGCGTTAACGTGTCAGCTTTTGCGATCACCGGGACGATGTTGACCACTTTGCTCAGGCGCTTCATGAACTCGATGTCCAACGGTCGGAGCCTGGAAAACACAGCAGAAATAAAAAAAAAGGGGATTCGAACACCCTCAGCGAGGTGGGGGGTGCTGCGATCCCCTGGCAGAGAGGAGCATTCAAAGATCAGAGACAGAGGGGGAATCATTTCCTTTCAGATAGGACAAATAAAGACATTTTCTTAAAAGCACGGAGATCGTTTGCAAGCACTTAAAACATTTCCCTTTCAAAGCACCTGCTATCGCCTGTGAACCTTCACAAAGGCCCGTGAAGTGGCAGAGGGCTTTTATCTCTGCAGGGCTGCTCAGCCACAGAGGACTGCGGGAACTTGCCCAAAGCTACACACGTCCTTGGTGAAGCCGGGATGAGAGCACGGGCAATGCTGGCTGCAGGGCCAGCCCACTGCCATGTACAAATCAAAACCTCCTCCACCTCTATCCAAGCTGTCACCAACCATCCAGGGACAGTACAACACGAAAATGGCCACAGGTGACTATTCCTGCTCACACCCCCCCTGTGCTGAGCACCAGTCCACTGCTGTGCATGAGCCAGGACAGCATCTCACATCATCAGCTGGGATTAAAAAAATCTCTGTGAATTCTCCAGGGCCTCAGGGAGCAAAGAAGAGATACTGCTTGTTCCAGAGGGCAAAAATGTCAGAAAATCTCTACAACAAAAGTCTCTGCAGAGGAAAACTGAAAAGACTGCATAACCCCAGTGATTAGTGCCTTGGGAAATCCCTCTCTGCTGAACGCTCCTGCTGACAACACTGACACGGTCTCTGGTGCCACACTTCTCCACATCCAGGTGTTTTTACTGCTGGGGATTCCCAAACAAGCTAGAGGAAAGCCCTTCTTGGGACACCTTCAATAGCTGCAGGAACCCCTCAGTGGCTCTGGAGGTGATGGGGACACACATACACACATGCAGGACAGTGGAGCAGATGTTGCCTTGAAAAAGGAAACCTGGAGGTCCCAGGGTCCAGGAACACCTTTGGGGTAGGAGCCTGTTTGAAATGAGCCCTCACTGAAAGCACATTGAAGGGGCAGGAGGGTCAATGTCAGAGTCCCAGAAGCAAAGGGGCACTTCTGTCACTCATACATCCCCAAGACCTCCAGAGCTGGCATGTGCCAGCAGGACATGAGCCCAATTCATCTTTGGGGCAAAGAGAGGTGAAGTCACCTTTTGGAGGAGCCATGGGCATCAGTGGCAGAGTTGGGACCAAGAATGAGACCTCAACCTATGGCAACAGGGAAGAAACCAAAACAAATGGGACGGTGATTTAAAAGGCTCGGGTGCAAGCAGGCATCCAGCAGGAGCCCTCTGGGGGGAAACAGAGTGGAGCACTCAGGGAGAACATGGCCAAGAGAGCACCTACTGCCAACACACTCAAGCAAACCCCATCAAACTCCATCACAGTCTTCTCAGGCCCTACAAAAGGCTCACAGACCACTGCAAACCCAGCAAGAGCCACAGGAATGCAGAAGGGAATGAACTGATCGTGCTCCTCAGCAGTCACCAGGCAGCATTCCCATCCCATGGGGTCACCCGTGCTTGGCTCCAGTGCCAAGGGAGGGATGTCCAGGAGAGACCCACTCAGCTCACGCTGATCTGAAAACAGCAGCTCAAGGCTGCTCCAGAACAGCCAGTGCTGGTGACCCAATGAACTCTTCCCTGGTCAAACCCACTCCTCTCCCAGGGATCAGGCTGGACTGTGCCAGGTAGACCTTGTCCCTGCACACTAATGAGACACATAGCCCAGAGCACATCATTAGCACATGGACAAACAAGGTCCTAGCACAAACTCAAGAGTCACAGATCACCCTGGGCCCCAGGAAAGAAAGATTTTGGCTATTAAAGAAAAAAAAGAACAGAAAAAAACCTACAAGGAACCCCCCATGGACACATCTAAGCTGACTTGCTGCTGGCAAACATTGTTTGGAGCTCTGCATAATGTATTTCCCAGACCTCCAAGGAAGTAATGCAGTTATGCTCCTTTCCCAGCAGAATTCTTTCCCCTCCTCTCTCTTTGCTATTTTCCAAACAATTTTTTCCCTCTAAAAGCTTCTTCCCTACTGAGTCTGTGTTCCTGCCCCTTTCATCAGCTTTTCCTTTAAAGACCAGGATGCACATGCAGATGAATTCACAATCAGGCAATCAACTGAGCTACAGCTCAATCTACATGTTAAAAGCCCAGTTACCCTCAGATCCCTCGCAGAAACCCAGAGGATGAGGATGCCAGAGAATAGGAGGCAGAGCCAGAGCCAGCCCACTTCCCTGCCTGTGTCCACCCCATCCACACAGTGACCATGTCCATCTGCACACAAAGCCAGAAGAGCCCAAGGCACCTTTGACACAACTTTGTGCTCTGATGGGCTCCTGCAAGTGCCTCCTCCATGGGAGGTCACCTCCCTGCACCATCCTGGAGAACACCAAGGGACTCCCCAGAGGAACAAACTATATGTTTTTAGGGTATTTTGCAACTTTCTAGATATTCTACCAATTTCTGATGGGTAGCCCCAAAAAAACCTTAATTATTTAAAAGAAAGTGAAGCTTTTCACTAACAACAAGACCTGTCACTAGACATCATGTTCACGTGAAGACACCAAAGAAGAAAATATGATTGATGATGACAAATGCTATCTGCTCCAAGCAGATCACAGAAGGGAGGGTAGAGCTCAAGAAAAAAAACACAACCTGTTTTCTTCCCCTTCCCCAAATGATCTTTGATATGATTAACTTGCAACTAGACATATACAGGCTTTGGGCTTTGCTGGGAGGGGTGGAGGAGCTCTAAGGGGAGCGGATGGGCTGGAGCAGGAGGTGTAGGATGGGCTCCAGCCCACCCCAGCCAGGGCTGGCTGCTCCCTCATCCCCTCTTGCTATGGGGATGGGAAAAGCTGTGCAGCTGGGCACACACTGTCATGGCTGGGCACATCTTCTCAAGGCTGGACACATGCTGTGGTGGCTGGACACACATTATTTCTGCCTTGCCCTCAGCCACTGCACACAGACAGGGTCTAAGCAGAGGCTCATTCCTGCTGGTTCCCCTGAAATGCTATTACAGGAATCAAAATTCACAGCGAGCTGCAAAGTTATTTCCTTTTGGTTGTGCCCCAGATCAAACTCACAGCAAGAATTTGAGCCGTGTGTTAAGCAAACACTGGTGAGAACCCAGCGGCCGCCCAACCCCATCACCTGCTGGAGGGAGCTGGTGGGCACCTGAGAGGGGCAGCCAGCAGGGAAAGCAGCACTGGGGGCAGTCCCTCAGCCAGCAGCCCTGGTACAGGCAGCAGAGGGGCTGCTGAGGCCAGGCAGTGTTCCAGAGCCCCATCTCTGAGCTGAACAGAGCTTCGCAGGGGTCGGAGCAGAGATATTTATTGGGTGGCAGAGCCAGGGTTGTGCAGCTGCAGCTGAAAGCCCCTGCCAGCACCGTACTCAGCCTCCATAGGAATGGTTATATGGGAGTGTTACAAGAAGGACAGGCTGTGTGCAAACTAGATGGGCTGCAAAGCCTGGCCTGAACTCCCTTGCAAACTTCCTTGCACAGCAGAAACTTCTCCACTGATTAACCCTTGAGCTGCTCAGATGGGAGGGCCAGACTGAAACAGAGCTGAGCAATCTTCTGCTCTGGCCTCTGAATTTCTACACCTGGTTAACTTTGCTTTTTATCCCCTCTCTCACCTTTTTATTTAAGAAAAAAGTAAGCTCTCACCCAATGACAGGCTTAACCCAGCTGCCTGCAGCACCCACGTGCCAAGGAAGGGATGCTGAATTCTGTGCCACGCCCATCTACATCAGCAGGGAAGGGCAGATGGGCACGAGTCACTGCTGCTTTGGCTTGTGAAGGCAGCAGCTCCCCTAAGAACTATCCCAGGAGGGGTGGCACCAAACTTCCCAGGATGGCAAGTGGAGCACGCAGGTGGCATCATGTGGGCATGGTGGGGTTCTCTGGAGCTGGGTGTCCCCAGTGCAGGTCTCTGCAGCTCTACCAGCCACTGCCCTTGCCAGCCATCCTCCCCATCATCTCCCAGAGAAGCTGGAGGCACCACTGCAAGGACCTTGATGGCCTTCCCATGCCCTCCTGCAAGGAACCACGGATCGCCTGCCTCAGCTGGGGCACAAACCTGCACTCAGCCTTGTATGACAACCCCAGGACTTGAGTTCCCAAGCAGGATCTGCTGCTACTGGCGCTGCCACAGCAGCTCCACCCCACAGTAGAGATGGCCAGGTCATCTCTTTGTGGGCACCACTGGGGAAAGCCCGTCCATGGTGACGAGAAACATAACTGGGGCTTCACAAGAGAGCAGAAAGGAAACCCAACATCTGCTCGAGCTCTCTTGAGAAGCAAAATTTGCCACTGACTTCTCCCTCCCGGTGGGGTTTGTCCCCTTCACTCATTTCCTCAGGTTCCCTCCATCCCGTGGCAGGAGGGGGCAGGACAGAGCGGATCCTGAGTGGGTCAGGACAATGGGGCAGGACAGAGCGAGTGCCGGCCCCAGCCGGGCTATCAGGCTGCGGGGAAACAGGATCAGCACAGGGCTCAGCAACAACGGCCCCCAGCTGCCGGGCCCGCTCGGATATTGGAAACACATGTTTGCTGGAGAGAAAGAAAAAAAGCAGCTGAATATCCACACAATTGCTGTGAGCCGGCGGGTGAGAGAAACCAGAGCGCGCGGCTGGAGAGGCTCCGGCAGGGGACACGGGGATGGGGCTCCACATCCTGCGCTGCCCGGGCACCCAAAATTTCCAACCTCCATGCAGGTCAAACATCCGCAGGGTCTAAGCATCGGGTGTGTTTTTTAAGAGTGGAACAGCCCCAAGCAATGAGGGAAAGCTGGAGTGTAGCTCACACTGCAGAGGCCAGGCCTGCCGAGGCAGGGTCTGCAGATCTGGGCTGAGATAAGCGGGACCAACACGGTGGACTGACCTAAAAATGTCATCTCCCTTTGAAACCTTTTCGGCTTTATTGTATTAAACCATAAACGTTTTGTCAGCCCCTCTGCTCCCAATCAGTTACTCAAGAGGAGCATAACTGGCCCATGCAGTCATTTTATTCCAGTGAAAGATGCATTTTTGGTCTACCCACTGACAGAAGCAAAACAAAGTATTTTCTATTAGAATAAATCTCCACATGGGGAAGTGGAAAAGGCTGACATGAATACAGTGCTTGAGGCTTAAATTTACTTTTGAAAACAGACCCAAAAACATCCCCATGCAGACAGAGCCAGAAGTAGAAGGAATTGACACAAATCAAAAGGAAACTTAGGTCTCGTTTTACGTTGTGATACTTCAAGCCACATTTTTCAAGACACTTTAAGCGCCCCAGATTTTCATGGTGGGCTGTGTGCCTAGGAGAAAAAAAAAAAAAAAAAGGGAAAAAAAAAAGTAGAGCGAGATCTGGGCCTTTGATGCTGTCACTTGAGAAGTGCCAGAGCCAGGAGAGCTCTGGGCTGAATAAACAGCATCCCACTTGCAGACCAGTCAAACAACCTACAAAATACCCTTACAGGGCGAGGGTGTTTGCTCCCTTGGAAGCACAAGGAAAACTGGCTTCTCCCCTTACAATGTCAGGGGCACAGCAAGAAAAAATTAACGTTCTACTTGCAAAGGCAGCACCTCCAACCAATTTGAGAGCTGGTGTCCACCCTTGGCAGAGCAAGCCAGGTGAGCACAGCAAGGCAAGCAGCTCCCTGGAGCTCAGAGAGGCTTTGACGGCCCTATGGAAGAGGAAATACCACATTTCTCTGGGGTACAGCAGCTCTGCTGTGTTATTGCAAGGGCTTCAGATGCAACAGCCCTAAGGACAGCTCCACACTGTCCTTGAGCTCCTCAAGTCTCCAGGAAACACAGGAGGATCCCAGGCAGAACTGTGAGTTGCCCCAGACTGAAGGCAGGAGAGGGAAGCCCGAGGGGGTGACAGGGACAGTGGGGTACGTACGAGTGGCCCGTGGCTGGGATGAAATATATACAGCAGTGAACCCGCGTGTCAGGGATCCGCTTCTTCCGGTTAATGTTGGTTTCCTCCTGCAGGTACTTCTCGTACTGGTCGTTGATGAACTTCATGATGGGCTGCCAGCTGCAGAGAGAGAGGAACACGGGATGATGGGGTTGTGTGAGGGATCTGGACCACCCTGACCCTCCCACATGGCCTGTGTGAAGCAGAACCCTCCAAGGCAGGGACACTCAGCATCTTCGAGAATCCCATAAATCTCACGTGTTCACTGCTTAGCAACTACATGCACTGATGAAGGGGATTTACTGGCTGGTTGAGACAAGCAAGTGCCTAAAAAGTGCTCCCTTCTCTCCTCCTGGACCTGGCTGAGGGGCAGGACATGGCTGGGAGCACACCTTGGCCCCTTGCACGGTGTCATAGCACAGGAGCAAGAGCAGAATCAAACCCCACAAGCCCAGCTCAGCTCGTGGTGAGGAGAAGGCATCTGCCACTGCCCAGCCCTGTCCAGCCCCGGGGGCCATCCCACAGAGCCAGTCACTGTCCCAGGGATTCCGGGGACAGTTCAGCCTTCAGAGCCACATGAGCGAGGTCCGGGGACTGGCCCTGCTGACACACAGCTGCTCCTGGCCACAAACAAAGGTTGTCTCATGCCCGGAACAGCAGGATGTTTGTGGGCTCTCACGGGGCCCAGGGTCAGCCCCGGGGCACATGGCACAGCGCTGCCACCACAACAACCCTCCTCCCTGCTCCCCACGGAGCATGGGTGGCACAGGACCAGGCTACAGCCCTCAGCACCAGGTCAGGATGGGCCGGGGCTCACCCACCTTCCCTCTGCACTGGTCCCCATGGCAGCTCACCAGTTCTCATTGTTGATGTGGTCTCCAAATCCCGGGGTGTCGATGACCGTCAGCTTCATGCGAACCCCCTTCTCTTCAATCTCTGAAAGGGAGAGGAAAGCTGGCACGTGAGGCAAGCCCACCCTCCCAAAATCAGCTGCAGGGCTGGAGCTTGCTCCCAGAGGAGAAAAGCACCTCCACAGCTTCTCACAGCCACAAATCAGCACTCCAAAGGAGCCCCACATCTGCCCTGAAATGCCATCCCCATGGCCACCTCATTTGTTCCCTTTCCAACAATATTAAGCCAATGATGATGAATAAAGAAAAAAAAAGATGTTTTCTCATCCCTGCAAACATCACAAGATGGTAAAAGCCCCTTCAGAGAGATGAGGGAGGAGGTTTAGTGTAGGACAATAACCCCTGCCCCCAGAGGTACAAGGCAGAACAGGACCAAGAGCCAAAGCACCAGGTGGGACCTGCAGAGCCTCACCGTGAGTGATGGATTTGATTTCAATGGTCTTGGGGATCCGCTCCTCAGAAGTGGGCTGTACAGACTTCCGGCTGATTTTGGATTTGAAGAGGGTGTTGATTAATGTGGATTTCCCCAAGCCGCTCTGACCTGGAAAAGAGCAGGATAACCCATGGTCAGCACTCACTTGTTTCCGGGCTGTTCTGTGAGGGGCCAGGGAATGGGGATGCTGACAGACTCAGCCTGCACCGGATCTGCCAGAGGGAGGGAAGAGGTGCAGCTGCTCCCCTGCAGCTCCCCCGGCTCAGGGAACTCGTGTCCAGCCGGGCAGGAAAATTCTGCAGGCAGCAAACTCCTTCCCTGGCTCGCTGGGAGTGAGCAGGTCAAGAGCTGGTTGCCTGCATCCAGGCAACATCACAGCAAACCCAAGGACAGGCAGACACTACTGGGGATGTTTGGAGGGCTGCAGTGACACTTGGCAGCCCTGAAGAAGGGCATGGGAACCAGGGAATCCCAGGAAGGAGCATTCTGACACATCTGTGCCTTTACTCTCTTGCACTGTCCTCTGTCCAGCTCCACAGGGAAGCCTTCGGAGCAGCTTGGCAAGCCCTCAGCTGGACAGGACTAACAACAGCAACAATCTTACAAACCTCAGCCCTGACCCATCTGCTGCTCCTTCCCTGGCGGATTTGCTGTTGCAATCGGACCAGCTGGCTGCACAGATCCCTTCCAGCAGGTCTAGGCCAGGAGCTTCTCTGAATCCCACAAACATCATCTCAGGAAGCACATGAGATTCTACAACTTCCGAAAAAACAGCTTTTAGAGACAAGCATTTTCATGCTTTATCTCCCAGAGCTGAGGCCAGTCTGCAGAGAATGGACACTGGCAGCTCTAAACTCTCCAGATCAACTGTCCCATGAGCTTGGAGAACAATTTTTCCACAGCAAAGAAAACAGACCAACTCCTCTAAATCCAGGAAGCAGCTGGCTCCTGCTTCAGAGCAGATATTCTGTGCCCCCTATAAACACTGCAGAGTTCCTGCACACACCGTGGGGATCCCTCCAGCCCTGTTCTGCCAAGATATGCTGCAGCCAGCTATTGTGGCATTGCCAAGGCATGTCCCTTGTACCACACGGTGTCCCTAAGGAGAGTCAGCAAGGGTTTCACCCATGTCCTTCAGGACCCTGACCCATCCAGGCTGCCAAAGACAACTGTAGGGCCAACCAATGCATGAGCACTAGGCATCACCTCCTGGCATCACTCCACTCTCTGATCAAACACCAATTTAAAGCTGAGTTTACAATGTTACCAATGGCATGGCTGCAATCCAAAGCAGGAAAACTCTGCCATGGTTGGGTTGTAAGAGAAACACATGGACCAGGCTGGGGACAGGTGCTCCTAGTCCTCTGCTGTCTAAAACACAGGGCCAAGCACAAACAGGTCTGGAGCTGGGCATGCAGAGAGCCAAACCAAAGCCCCTGCTGCGCCCCTGCTCATCATCACATGGAGCACCCGGGGAGAGGTGAAAGCAGGGTGACACCCTGCCAGAGCTCCGGGCAGTGGGTCTCTGCATCTATGCCTGCCCAAACTGCTGGAGCTGCACTGCCTGGAAAGGGATCAGAGGTGAGAGCCACCGGCTGCCGTGGATTCAAAGTCCCCATCTGAACCGTGGCCACAGGCTGACCTTGCTGAGAGATGATGGGGCTGCACCCAGGGACCCGACGGCCGTGGTGCAGGTGGCTGAGCGCTGGGAATGGCTGAGCGCAGGGCAGACTCCCTTCCAACACCCCTGATTTGCAGCTCACTGCCTTTCCCAGAGCTGAAATCCAGCAGGGAAAACTCAGCTGAGCCTGGCCACCTCTCCTCTCCTTTCAGCTGCTTTGCACCAAAAACTGAACACAGAAGATGTGCTTTGGGGTTGTTTGTTTTTAAGCTTAGACATCTTTCTCATCTCTGCAGCCTTAGACACAGGGCTAAGCCAACCTCAGCCCACAGCCCCCTGTCAGAGCTCTGGTTGGGCTGGTGAAACCCTTTTGAACAGGGACCTTGGTACGCTGGGCAGAGGATTTTCACAAAGCCCCATCACAAGGACATGGTGAGGAGTGACACCTCCATGGCAGTGATGCTCAATTCCTACCTCCTGCACAGGAGAAGTCACCTCCCACCTCCCTCCCCTCCTCTCCAGCCTGTAAAACAGGGATTGTAACAATTTCAAGGCAAGGACTCACAGCTCAGACTGGATGGGAATAACGGAGCTTAACTCATCCCTAGCAGCCTGACCATCCCTAGAGAAGCACAGCAGGGTGAGGGTTGGCTGCTGCCTCCCAGCCTCAGCCCAGCACCCCCTTCCCAAGGGACACCCTGCGAGGTGCTGCTCCTCCTGCATCCCTCCTGCATCTTCTGGGAGGGCCAGAGCTCGACTTGTTTATGCTGCCACGAATTCCCCAGCCTGTAAACAGTCAGCCCAGCGCCTGCCAAGGGGAGAACAATGTTTTCCAGCACTGCAGCACGGGCGTTCATACCACACACAGAGCTGCCAAAGCACAGCCAGGCCCGTTCCTGAACATCCCTCCACATCTGCACAGCAGAAAGCTCAGCCTGCTCCTGGAAAGATGGGAGCCTCCTCTGGTAAGGAAACGTGGGCTCAGCTCAAGCAATCTTACTTGCAGGCTCTCAGGACCAGTGCAGTGATCCCTCTGCCTTGGGAATGCTGCTCCACTAGCAGTGAAGGGCTGGATTTGTTAAAACACCTCTCAAGAACTGGTTCTGCAGTGACCAGGCCTGCTGTGATCACACAGCCTGGTGAGCCCTCCCTATAGAGGGAATGAAAATATAAAAATGGGAAAGGCAGAGCATCAGCAGAGCTTGCTGGGAAGCTACAGTGCACTGATATCTTTAACAGAACTAGCAAATTCTGGACTGGGCTCTTCCATAATCCCAGGGAGACCCCCATGGGACACATCCTGCGTGAACAGGAGCCTTACAAAGCTCCTCCCAGGAGGATGAGGGATGGTGAGGCCCCATCACCATGCCACTGGTCATGGCCTGGGCTTTACTCTCCTCATCCCCCTGCAGCTCACATGAGAGATTCAGACAGGGAGAAATGGCATCTGCCCAGCCCAGCCCCAGGGAGCACAGCCCAGCTCACAAAAGCTGATCCACAGGACCAAGCCAGATACAAATAGCTGGAAAAAAAGCAGAAAAGGCTCATTTCTTTTCCCTTTTCCTCCTTGCCTGGTATCCCACAGTGCCTGCCCAGCTCTCCAGCACACCCAGCATTTTGCTGGCAGGTGGCTGGTACCATCCCTGGCTCCAGGAGCCCAGGGGCTGCTGGAGTGCAGATCCCAGAGCTGAAGCTGCAGCCAGAGCAGTGTGGCCTCTGGCTGAAATAAAGTTCCTTCATCCCATCCACCCTGCAGCCTGGGAAAGCTAAAGAATAGGAGTTCGTAGGCAGCAGGATTTGGACAGACAAGTCCCCAGCATGTCCTCCCTGCATGTGGGCACCCTGTGGGACACTTTCATCCCCCCTGTGCCACCCTGCAGGTCCCCAAAGGAGCCACCAGCAGCAGAAGCCTCTCAAGCCGAACAACCCAGCTATGCAAACCCCTCCTGCTGGTCTTTATTCCCACCAGTGAATCACTGGTTTTGGTATTTTTTCCCTCGTATTTGTAGCCTGGTTGCCTGAATACAAGAAAACTCATGAGCAGGATTTTTACCCAAATTGCTGGAAATACCAGCAAAGATGAGGGCTCTGGTATACCAGCAGCAGTGCAGCCCCTTGAGCCCTTAAAACACCCTCTGACTGCTCAAACCAGTGCTGGGCTCCCAGGAGAGCTGGCAAGGGAGCTCCTGTGAGTCCTGACACCCTTCAGGGTGTTCCCCTCCTGGATGTGCCCATGGGTAGCCCACCCCGAGATGCAGGAAGATGCACAGGACTATGGAGCACATCACACTGACGGCTTTAACGACAGCTGAACTCAAGCCAGCTCCTTGGGAGCAGAGTTTGCTGACTCCAGAGGCAGAGACCCCAACGCTGAGCCCGAGTCGCTGCTCCCGAGGAGACTCCAGAGAGGACAAACATCATCGTGGAACAATAAAAACAACTGGCTGAGCACGTTTCGAGCAGCTGGTGCAGGGGGAGAACTCACCCACGACCATGATGTTGAACTCGAACCCCTGCTTCATGGCTTTCCGCCTCAGCTGCTCCAGGATGGCGTCTATCCCCACGTAGCCAAAGTCCGCAGCCGGTTTCTCCGGCCGCGTTGGCGCCGCCGGCTTGGGGCCGGCATCCCGTGGAGCGTCCGTCATGCTGGGTGCGTGGCTGGGAACTGCCTCTGGACCTGTGGAAGCAAAGAGAGGGTGGTCAGATGTGCAGGCAGTGCCAAACACGCTGTGTGCTGCTCCTGGTAGGGAATCAAAGGAGCTGCCTGCTGGATCTGAAGCGGGAATAAAGCACGTGCGGAGAGCGGAGACTCAGGGCACCAAAAGGCTGAGAGGGAGGAGGCATGTGGGAACTTCCTTCACCTGTAATTACACTCAGTTTGGGACTTCCCTTCTTAACTCACTGGATTCACCTTGATTCCTGCTCACTTCACCAAAGCAAAGGAATGTCAGGGGGTGTAAGCACACCAGGTCCCACAGCAGCCCATCTATTGCCATGGAGCAGGACCCAGCACCCAGAAAGTCTCAGCCCACAGCTGGGAGTTTGTTTACTGAGCGAAAAAGGCTTTCAGCACCACAGCCCTGTGCCCAGGCACTGCCACTAAAGGCTGGCAGACCTACCCAGCCTGCCAGCTCCTCCATACCACTGGAATTACAGCACTGTGCAGACTGCTGGTGCGAATGCCCCATGGCCACGTTTTGGGGAACTGGATGGCTTTGCAGACACAGAGAAATCCTTGGCACCTACTGACACGTGCTCTCCTCGAGCTCCAGCTGACACAGATCAGAGGCTGCCGCCCAGGCTTGCAGAAAACCCAACACATTTGCATCAAAGTGGGTCGTGCCAGACAACACCCACACAGCCCTGGAGCTTTTGTGATCTCGCTCTAATTCTGTCGATATTCACCCCAGAAATCCAAACCCTTTGGTGTAGCACAGAGACAGGGTGCTTGTCTCCCCTGCAAGATGCTCCAGATCACCAAAGCCCTTCAGAAGATGCAAATGTACAACTACTGCCTCAGTCAACAGCTTTGTAACAAAAACCAGGGAACCATCCACTTCCCCAGGCAGGAGCATCAGCCTCCAGGAAGGACAAACTGCCCCATGTGCTCCAGGATGATGCAGTCAGCTCCCACCCAGCCCCAGCTGCTCCATGTCACCCACAGTGGACACAGCAAATATCCCGAAGGCAGCATATGCAGAAGGTCAGCCTGGTCCCTGCAAGCTCCTGGAGACATCAGCCACACACAGCATGATCCTCTGATCCAGGCATGGAGAGGGAGGTTACAGGAAAACACACTTCTAAGAGCCCTTAGCACCCCAGGCTGCTGCTGCTCAGTGCCTGGGTGCCTACAACCACCATCCTAAGTGAGCATTTTATTGTTGTTCAGCTCTTTGCAATGCTTATTTATTTTCTTTTTATCATTTATTATTATTAATAAAAACATGACTATTTGCAAAGGACTTATTGCAAAGTCCTCTCCCCTCCAGACAGCAATACAGTTCTCAGCTCATCTCACCAAGGTTATTTCTGGTCTCCCACAATGTGCTGCCTCGTCTTCTCTCCCTCCCTCTCTCTATGGGAGTGAGGCTGGGCCAAAGGGGCTCCTCCAAACACATGTCCAGTATCCCTGGTGACAGGCTGGAGCCATGTCAGAGCAGAGCCTGCTGGGGTCTGTGAGGCAGAACCACTCTCTTCCTGGGAGCACAGCCTGTTTCCACACGCTCAATATAGGCCAAGCAGAAAAAAAAATATGTAAAAATAAGAAAAAGCAAATCTAGAACTAATCCCAAAGACTGTTGGGGCACTTTGAACACTTTTTTCCAACCCTCAGTCCCGGGCTGTGCAGCTGAGTGTTACTCACAGAGCTGCTAGAGAGCAAACACGCTGCTGCTGACACACACGGGAGCATCTCGCTCCTCCCAGGGACACTGCACAGCTGGAAACGTGCTGCCACGCTGCCCCTTGCAATGCCAACCAGCCCAGTGTGCCAAGGGATCTCACCACAAATCCCAAATTAGCTCCGTTCCAAAACGGCGAGGCCAAAAGTAGGAAAAAAAAAATCCCTACATAACACTAGAAAAACAAAATTACAACTAAATCATGTGGAAAATATGCTGCCACAAGCAACAACGCTGGGTTATGCAACGGGTGTAATTCCTCCAGGCACCACTTGTGTGCACAAAGTGCCCTGGCCCCGTGGGATGGGACAGCAAGCTGGGACACTGGTGCAGGTAAGGTGCAGCAGCATGCACAGAGAAATAAAGAAATTAAACAGATAAGAAAGCCACCATCCACTTGTGACAAAGGCCAGGAGCATCTCCAGCACCTCCTGGCTGCTAAAGCTCCACTAAGGAGCCAGCAGCATGCAGAGGGGCTGACCTAGCAAACCTGTCCCCAGCATGGGGAGCTGCCTCACCATGTTGCCTTCAGTGGGAGAGGGAGGGCTCGGGGCTTCAGAACCAGACCAAAGCCACAGGAAGCACGGGGCAGTGGCAGGCAGCACCTTGTCACATGGAACGTGCAGGCGTGGCCGCCCTGGATGTGCTCGAGCAGCACCACCAGCAGTGCAGCCCACGCTGCTTCCGTTTATCTGCTGGGAAAAGGTGATCTGAAGCACCTGGCACCTGGCTCCTGACTGGGGAAAAATACAATAAAAGTCAATATATTGCAACTAGGAACATTTGCAGGACAGCATGGATGCAAAGACACCAGTGTTCCAGCAGCACCAGCAGACAGGCTCCCAAGGGAAATACCACAACCCAAACCTGCAATTTTTTCTTCAGCTTCCCAGCACTGAGCTGGTGTTTTCTTAGCAAGGACTGCAGTATCCCACTCGGGTCCAAGGGGGTTGTGCCAGCAGAGGCAGCATGCAGGACCACTCTGCAGCACAGGCACATAGGGATGCTGTGCCGGGTGGCAGGGAGCGCTCCCTGGGGTCACTCATCTCAAATGGAAAGACCCTAGAAATAAATTGGAGCAGAGCTGTGCATGTCTGGGACACATCATGGGCAGATCCAGGACTTGTTTGACCCACTGTGCTCTCTGTGGTGTCAAACCTGTGGTGCTGTCAGAGCCACTATCACTGAGCTGACCCTAATGGAGCACTGCAAAGAGGGATGGGTTAATAAACATCCAATTACTGTCTGAAATTCCTGATGGCCACTGAGTCCCTGGCAAAGCAGGGTTAGACCTCACATGCCATTGCTCCACCAGTGTCACTGTAACCTGGCTGCTGTCCCTCCCACAGGGGGACATTGCTCTGCTGATGGGGCAGAGAGACCAGAGCCTGCAGCTCTCTCCTGCTCAAGTGTTCCTGGATAAACACAAAGCACATGGGAAGATGTGCTTGTGCCATATTTAGACCTTCTCTGCCAGGAAAACCCTCTCCACGTGGGCACCAAGACGGTCAGGGAGACACTGATCCGAGCGCAGACAGAGCCAGAGCTCCAGCTCAGGCACGGGCTGACTCAGGACAGCTGCTCCAAAGTTGATTTTGCCAAAGACTCCAGGCTGTTGCACTATAATTGATGCATGTCAGGCACGAGCCAAACCCAACATCTGTGAAGCAGCAGATGAAAGGCACCCCATGGGGAGGGAAGCCTCTGGGAACCCCCCGGGGACCCTCCTGCTCCTTCAGCCAGTTGGACTCTGTGCGTGGGACGGGCTTGGCGAAGGGCTGCAGCAAACTGAGGGCTCAGAGACACTGTGCTGATGCCACATGGCTGCCACAGCCCAGGGAACTGCAGGCAGGGGATGCAAGGACAGCTATGGGTTCACCCGGAACCTGGGCTGGCAACCCTCACTGAGGATCTGGGAAAGGGATATGTAAGAGACTGGTGTCTCCACTGCAGATACACAAAGGTCAAAGAACCCTTGCAGAGCCTGCACTGGGACCCCAGGTCCTGGCTAGACCCAGCAGCTCCATGCTCTGCTCCAGCAATGCACAGGTGAGAGCAAAGCTGATCCTGGAGTGGGGCTGGTCATAGACCTGGTGCTCAGTGGCTGCACAGAACAACTGGAAAGAGGCCAGGAGGCTGCACCTCTGCCATGGTTGCCTGTCAACAAATCCAAACCATTGGCAAACTACACAGATGCACATGCAATCAACGGCAAAATGCTAATGCTTGCAGGGTAAAACTAAGAAGCACCCCTGAGATGCCAGGAGCACCAAGCACTGGCCACCTTGTGGTGATGGTGTAACCAGTTTTGCAGAGCTACAAGCACCCAGAAGACCAGGATACTGTGGTGGGGATAGCTCCCCTTTCCTCCACACAGCAGACACTGGAAACACCATAGGCTTATGGATTTATGCAAACACAGAAGATTCAGAGCAGTGAACAGTGCTGTATCAGGGTGTGAAAGCAAAATCACCTCCTGGACAGCTGAGCATCCACAGAAGTTTTCAAGGGAGCAATGTGGACAAACTAACCTTTTGATTTTTGGGAGCAGCTATCTTAGAAAATTGTGCCTGTAGGGAGTAACAGAGACATTTTTAGATCTAAAGAGTGAATTTATAGCTCCTGGTTAAGCACAGCTGGCCGGCAGGACTGCAGCACGCGCAGCCTCCAGGGCCTCTCCCCTTGGCACACTGAGCCAGAGACCACAAGCTATGGAAACCAATCCAACCTGCGGAGGAGGTGGCAAAGCCACAGCTCTCCCTTCCGAGGGGACAGGAGGAGTCGGGAGGGAGGGAGGGAGGGAGCAAAGCCAGGACTGGATGCAAACCCAGCATGGCCCAGGCACATCTGCCCAGTCATTGCCACCACGGGATCCCCTCGTGCTGAACGTGGCAGGTCCATGCTGGCCCCACAGGGACGTGTGGGTACCAGGGAATGTGAAGCACAGCTTGGTCTGAAACTTGGGGAGGGGCATTCAGCACCCCAGAAGTGGGCTCAGCCTGGCACACAGAGCAACTGCTGCAGACTCTGTAACTAGGGGACTTTGCTATTATTCAATTGCAATCATCTGCACCTGGCTGGCACTGCCAGGCCCGAGCTGGAGTCTGTCCCTTGCATCCCTCGGCATCAGGCTGCAATTTCAGGCTGGCCAGCAGCCCAGGCCCACCTACCAACCAGTTATGTTTCCTTCTCAGCTTGCATTTCCACCTGGGTGCCAACAAACACAACCCAGAAATAGCAGAGTATGCTTAACTACGCTCCATTAGACCAAATCCACCCAAGAGCTGTCAGAGAGGTGGCCAGGTGCCTCCTGAGCACACAAGATGCTCCGGCTTGAAGCCTTTTACTCAGGTGGGGAATAAATCCATTTTCAGTGAAAAAGGAGACAGTAATTCCTGCCCTGGAGTGAGCACTTCCATAGGCGACCAGGCACGGCCACAGCACCAAGCCACAGGCACAAGCCCTGGGCACACATCACGCGCAGGTCCAGCTGTCCCCGCTTGCCACGTGCGCTTCCGTCCTCACTCACTGTGTGCTTCCCCTCCCTGCTCCGGAAGTGGGTCCTCTGTGGCTCACCCCTCCTGGCTCTTATTTACCAGAGATGAATGCTTCACCCCTCCTGGCTCTTTTATTTACAAGAGATGGATGCTTCAGGGCACCCAATCGCTGCTTCCCTTCCCATCTTAACCCCCCAGCTGCTGCAAGCTCTGGTTGCTGGCATTCTTGGGCTGTGATGCAGAGAGTTCATCCCAGAGGTCAAACTGTGGTGCCAACTCCACAACCTCAAACAGTTGCCTATGAGCTCCTGTGCCTCCCCAGATCTGGGACAAGGCTGACCCACCACCCTACCCCAGCTTGGACACGTGCAGCCCTGGCAGCGCAAACAGCAGTCCTACATCCTCATTTCCCCAACCACGTGAGACAGCAGCTCTAAACCACTTGTAGAAACCTGCAAGGAGTTGTTAGACTGTTCTCCATTTTTAAAAAGAAGGAGATGATCATGAACAATCCCAAGTCTTGGCTTGGGCATGTAGATGTCTCTGGCCACACAGCCCTAATAATCTCCCTCCGTAAGCAGCTTCCCCTGGAGCTGGAGCAAGAGCTGACCCCAGAGCAGCCTCTTCTCACTGGGGACAGCCTCATCACAGAGGAACCCTCCTGCACACAGATGCCAGCAAAAGCTGCTCCATCAACCAGCCCCTCACAACAGACGCCAGCAGCCAGCACAGTCCTTGCCCCCTCAGACAGGCTCAGGGTGCCTGTGCCCAGAGGGATCCGAAGACACCCTCAAAACTGATTCCCTGAGAGGTCTGAGGATGGGACCTCCTCCCAACCCCTGTCCGCCCACCCTGGATGATGGTGCTCAGCACAGGAGGGACATGGAGACCCTTCCCAGTCCCCGGCCAAGAGAAAGTGCCCTTCACCCCTGTCACCACTGCTCTGCAGAGCTCTGTGCCGTGAAAACAAAGACGCAGGTAGCGCTCCTCAAACTCAGTTTGTACAGAAAACCCTGCAGGAGGAATGAGTCCACGGCTGCGTGTGCCCAGGGCCGCCGAGCCGCACAGCGGGGCTGATGCCTGTGTCCCACGAGGCACTGACTGCAGCTAAGGCAAAAAAGGGAGCAAGCCAGAGGGATTCACATCCTGGGGGATTGCAGTTTAGCTTTCCTTCTTTTTTCTCCTCCTTTCTGCTCCCCCCCCTTTCTTTAATTTTCCTTTTTTTTTTTCTTTTCTCTTTTTGCTTGGTTTTGTTCTTTGAAGGGTAGAGGGATTTTTTAATTTCTTTTTTCTTGTTATTGTTTTCTTTCTTTTACTAAAGGCAGCTGCGCCCCAGACGCCCCGCGAGCCCGTTTGCGGGGGGCAGCAGCCGCAGCCGGAGCAGGGCGGGCGGGAGCCCGGACCCTCGGCGGGCAGGGCAGGGCAGGGCAGGGGGCTCGGGGGTGCCCCCCCGGGATGGGCAGGGGGTGCCCCCCCGGCCACAGCCGCTATTCATCCCGGACAATGCCGGCAGCGCGGCCAGGCGGTGCCGAACTACGGCCCCTCTTGTGGGGCACAGGGGCGAGAGGGGCAGGAGGGGGCTCGGGGACGAGTCCCCCGCAGCTCCCGGGTACCCCTGCCCCGGGGGGGATCCCGAGACCCTCCGCACCGCGCTCCGGTGCTCCCCGTGGGAACGGCGGGACCCCCCCACCCCGCGCTCTCAGGCGCTGCCCCAGTATAATTCACCCCCCAAAAAACGCTTTCCCCCCCCTATACTCCCCCCCTCCGCTGCCCCCCGGCCCCGCGGAGCCCCCGCCCCCGGGCACCGGCGACTCACCCGCGGCGGCGGCGGCTCCGGCAGCCGGCGGCTCCCGCCTCCTCCCGCGCTGCCCTCCGCCTCCTCCCCCATCGCCCTTCCTCCTCCTCCTCCTCCTCCCCCATCACCCTGCCTCCTCCCCCTGCAGCCCGGCCCGGGGGGGGATGGAGCCTCTTCCCGGGAAGTTGCTTCGCCCCCGGGCGGTTTCCATCCCCCTCGCCGCTTCCAGCCCGGCCCGGCCCAGGGGGGCCCGCAAAGGGTGAGAGGAAGAGGAGTTTGGGGGCACGTCCCACCCCATGGGAACCCGAGGCCACTCCCGGGTTCATGCAGGAGATGCGGGGGTAATTCCACGGGGAAAGAGAAAGGCTGGGACAAACGGGGCAGCCCCACCCCAAGAACCCAGTGCACCCACTGCTCCAGGGACAAAGGGCAAGGTCCTGTTCCCATCAAAGAGCCCAGAGAAACTTGTCTTTTGCTTTTGAGCATCCCGAAATTGTCCCGGCAGAGCCCCAAAGCAGTCTCGGGTGGGTGTGAGCACTGGGAGCATGGGCTCACTTTGCTCTGCAGCTGGTTGAAAATCCCTGGGCTGCACATCTGTCGGGGAGGAGACAGCAACTTACACCCACGGGCATGGTTGCTCTCCAAACTGATGTCAATTAAGCTAAATAAAGCTATTAGCTGTCTCTACAAGCCCCTTCTGCTTTACACCTTGATCCCAGAGCTTCCCCCCCCCTTTCTCTCTCACACGAGCAAAAGGAAGGGCCTGGCTGTAGGAAGGAAGCCACGATGTGCATGGGGTCAGGCAGGTTGGGCTGCACCATCTGGCCCTGACATGTGATGTCCCAGTCACCTTGGAGTGGGGCAAAGCCCCCTTGGTGATGTTCAGCAGTGATGGCAACACACCCAGGGGCAGCAGGCAGGGAGAGCCCTGTAACAGTCACACTGTCCTGGCTGCAGGGCCAGGAGCAGAAGGGGCTTTCTCTCCCATCACAGCCAAGATGAAGCCAACCTGCCTCTTTTGGGCTCCTGGTTCTGACATGTTACTTTAACCTACCCTATGACCTCGGGGTACTTTTCCCCCCAGCTCCCTGCAGTTCTCAGATGTGCATTCCCAGAGAAAGGCCTGCGGGTGATGAAAGGGTTAAGACAGATTTGCACATTTGCAGTCTTCAACACCCAAAGGACACCATTTCCCACGAACAGCCAGTGCACTGGACTAGTACTTATCCTTCCTTTTTGACCTATTAACAACATCACCAGCCTCTGTCAGACTCCTGCTCTTGATGCAAAACCTTCCACCAGTGGCACCACAGCCCACCCTGCCCTGTCTCCTGCCTGTGGCTCTAGTGTGGCTGTCACCTTCCTTCACCACTTCCTGACCACCAGCAGTGGTGGATCTATTTCCACACAGGGCAGCTGCCACACCCCAGGCTGGCAGCGTCCCCTCCCTGCCATGCTGGGCTGGCAGCATCCCCTCCCGTGATGCCCAGCAAGGCTGGCAGGGGCTGCCCTGCAAACAATTTGTGCTCAAGGGAGCAAGACTCTCATCCCCCCACATCAGCAAGTGCCACAAACACCAATTTCTGAGAAACTTCCACCCAGCACCCAGGCAGGAAACCCTCAATCTGCTTACCCTGCAGCTGCATGCAGCTTTCTGCCGGATTACACCACTTTTTATGACTTATTAAAGCTTTAACCCCTATCAATGGGCATTAGTGTTTTAATCTCCCTAATCTCCTGCAAAATCCAATGCTAGATTCTAAACTGGGCTTGCCCAAAGAGCAGCTGGGTCTGTTTGCAAGTCACTCCAGCCTTGCTTTAGCTGGAAAAAAGGCAGGAAAAGGCTGCGCCGTGCTCGCTTGGGTGCTGTGCTTGCATGAAGAGATAAGGAAGGATCTCAGGTGCATGTGGGCTTTGCAGATATAATCTACTCTACATGTCCCTGCCATTAAGTCAACCACATCTGTAAGGTTGTGCTGGTGATAAACGTCCAGTACAGGGTTCGCTTGCCCAAATCAAGATCAGCAGAAGGGGGGTGAACACGGCGTGCTCAGCCACATGAACCAACACCTCGCTCCTTGGTGTAATTTTCACATTGAAACCATGGCCATGTTTTAGTCTTGCCCGCAAGGGAAAAAAAACAACCATAGAAAAGTTCCCCCCGTGGTCACTGAAGCCCTGCAAAGACACTTCATAGAATCACAGAAGGGCTTGGGTTGGAAGGGACACTAAAGATAATCTCATTCTGACCTCCCTGCCATGGGCAGGGGCACCTTCCACTAGATCAGGTTGCTCCAAGCCCTTTTCAACCTGGCCTTGGACACTTTGAGGGATGGGGCAGCCACAGCTTCCCTGGGCAGCCTGTGCCAGGGCCTCACCACCCTCACAGGGAAGAAATTGGGGCAGGATGGGAACTCAACATTGTGTACAAGCTTTTTCTCAGATTAATTAGTAGAAAATATTTTGTTTCAACTCGTATCTCATCTCTCCCAGGAGCGAACAGAGGTGGGAGTGTAAGTGGCATTCTTGGCCTCAGAGCAAGTACACAGGACTTTGGGAGTCGTGCTGCTCTTCATGACGGCTCTCGGGTGACTTTGGAGTGTTTGCACAGAAGAGGCACTCACAGGGTGACAAACAGCCTCCTCTGGGATTTGTTCTTACAGGAGCATCTCTCTATCCCTTGAGGAGGAGCAGGGCCCTGCCATACTTCTTCCTCTGCTCATTTCTGGCTCTGCACACAGGCAGGACCCACCAGTGGAGGAAGAGGCCTTACCCTTCCAGTGCAGATGAACAGGAGAGGGATTCAGTGACTCGCCCAGGGTCATGCAGAAATCTTACAACAGAGCCAAGGACTGGATCCAAATCCCCTGACCAAGAGTTTTAAAATCTCAAACTCATTTTTCTTCTCTTTAAAACAGTAATGATCAGTTAGCAGCAGTTCTAGAGAAGGCCCCTTGCTGTTGTAAGTCATACCAAGGGATTTGAACTACAGATCCAGCTCTTAATCATGCAACTAATGAGAAGTATTAAGGAAGACTCCTGCCTGCCTTATGCAGTCCAATCTATGCTACTTTATGGGACATCTTTGCAGGTGAAAGCAGGTCCCCATGTCACAGCCACACTGCACAGGGCAGCAGGGACAAGCCCCCCCGTTAGTGCAGGGCTGGCAGGGCTCACTGGACAAGGTGGTCCAGCACTGATGCTCAGGAAAGGATGGGAGGCAGCGGGAGGAACAGCAAGGATTTCAATAGTACCTGAGTTTTGGAGAAAAGCCCAGCCACAGTCCTTTGCACCAGAAAACCAGCTGTCCAACTCTAAGAAAATATCAAATCCCTCAAGCAGAGCACGAGCAGGACATATTCACTTGCAGGAATGCTGAAGGGACATTTCCAATTTTACTGCACCGCAGCCCCCAGCTAAAAATGCACTGTTAGGGCTTAGTAAATAATTTTTATTGTTTTAATATTGCAGCAATGCTGACTACCTGCAAGTCCCCAATGACTTTGACGGACAGCTGGAAATCCTGCCAGCTATATTTATAATCTCAGATCAATAGCTGAATGAAAAGCACATCCAGAGACCTTGGTAAAGCATCAGGAAGCTCAGTGGAAGGCAGTATGACTGAGAAAAGGACATGGGCTTGCAGATCACAAGACTAAAATTTAATTTTTTTAGCACTGAAAGAGCCACCATCACTTCTAGCAGGAGCAGAAAGATCCCACGTTGCCAGGAACATCTAAAACGAACTTTAATGCTTTTCTAAGAGCCTGGGTGCAGGTCTGCAGGTGTTACCACCCAGGGAGGGTTCTGGCAGGCAGCCACACCATGGTCCCTTCAGTATGTGCAGGGTAACTCTCCAGAAGACCTCTAAGACCTACAGATCAATGACATTTCCTCCCCTCTGCCTGTATGGAACTCTCAAGTCTACAGATGATGCTGGGTTTTTTTCTTTCAAGCTACCTGGCTTTTGGCATTGAGCAGCTTCTCTGAGCAGCCCTTGTCAGAGAGACATCTCTGCAGGTATCCCACCGCTTCCTTCATAAAAGGAGCTCTTGGGTGGCTCAAATCTCCCTAGACAGAGAGGGCAGTGGAGCAGCAGGTAACATGGGGTGCAGATGCTGCTGGGAGCATCACGGGACCCTCCAGAGCAGGGACATCCTGAGCCAGCACAGGGAGCAACCACCACCACCCCCTCCACGCTGTGGCCAGGAGCAGGAGCCAAACCCACCACCATCACTGCACCACTGTCCTGCTGAACCCACGTTACACTTGGCACCAGGGCTGTCCCAGCTTCCACCACACCAGAAACCAGAGGCTCCTCCAGCTGGACACCTCCAGACCGCTCCCCTTCTCCAGGAAGGAAGGAAGGAATTATTTCACACGCTGTCATCGGCCGTCACGCGCAGCTGGCACAGTGTCCTTGGAGTGACTCACTCGCTCCCTGGGGAGGCCGTGCCTCGGTTCCCGGTGTCGCATCCCAGCAGAGTCCCTGCAGCAGCCTCCCTTTCTCCGGCACATTCCTTCTGCAGAGGATCTGCAGCGTCTGCTCACTTCAGCAGGGAAGGCAGGGGACTCCTTGCCACGCTTGAGCAATCCACCATTTTCCAAAAGGGAACAGGCTTTCCTAGGAAGCCACTCCGGAGTCACAAATATTTGGAAAAAGCGAGAAAGAAAGCCATTCCTCCCAACATCCTTTTCCCTTGCAGGGGTCACTGGTTTGGGTACTGCCATGCCAGTTCGGACAGACATAAAGCACACTCAGCATTTTCCAGGCACTCCCCCTGGTCTCAGCTCTGAGCACAGGTTTTGCTCAGCAGGGACTGGTCTGCCTTGGCACTGAAATGCTGCTGCTCAAGTCCCCAGGACAGCTCTGCAGATGGCACAGCTCAGCCACAGCCAAGGAAATGCACTTGGCTCTTTTGGCTCTGCCTCCTCCTTAGGAGCAATTCCCATCTTTCCTCCCCAAGGGCATGATCTACTCCCCAGACACCTCCACAGACTATCACAAAGGACAAATTACCCCGGAAAAGAGTAAAACAAACTTCTCTGTATCTCACCCTGCCAGCAACCCCAGAGCCCCACTCCATAAACCCCTGCATCCTGCCCTGCAGAGAGAGGGGAAGCAGATGGAGCCTCCATGTGTCCCGCACTCCAAGGGGCACCTCACAGAGCCCCAGCAGTCTCCAACACTGTCTCTGTTCCTCTCACCACCAGCAGCATGGTCAAAGCAGACCCAGCAGCAGGGGCAGAGGATGAGTTTGGTGAAAATAAACGACAGAGTGAAAAACTCAACTGCCTGAGGACACCCCAAACATGCTCAAGTTGTTTAAACTCTATTTCACCCCAAAGGAGTATCTCCTCTCTAGATGGGGAGATGCCCAAGCAGTGACATCCCTGGAGGTCACAGCATCCACCTGGTACAAACCAGGCTGCAAAGTAGGTACTGGAGTGTTCTAAGGGTCCCTGCAGGCCTGAACATAGATGCTCATTGCCAGCAGTGGGATGGGTAGGCATCTGTGCAAGCTGCACACAATGGGCCTTTCTCCATCCTTTGTCTGCTGCCCCTTTTTAAACCTATAAATTCCGTTTGGACGCAAAGAAGAAAGAATTTAGGGCATCCTAACCTTGAAAAGAAGGAAAACTCCATTCAAGCTGCCAAGCTGCCAGGCTGTCTCCTGCAGCTTAATTAACAGCAACCCATCCCCAGCAAGCCACTGCAGCGCCAGCTGTCTCCTCGGATGGAGGTGCCTTGCTAGGAATAATAGTGCTTTGTGTTTTGATGGGAAAAGGTCAGGAGGATAGCGGGGCGGAGGAGGACAGGTGGGAGGGAAATGCGTTGCTTCCCTGCAGTTCCCGATGCCGTGAGCGAGTCCCACTCAGTCCCCATCTGCTCCTGGGCTCGGATCTGGGAGATGGCAACACCCCTCCAACAGCCTTGGGGCGATCACATCCTGACACTCAGCAGAGAGAGGGACACAGGGAGAATTCAGGCCTGTGACCTGCACTCCCACTGCTGCCTGGGGAGCTCCTCCTGATGCCACTTTGACATGATCCAGGCCCCCTGTGGGGAAATCCCTGCTCTGCTCTTATCAGGAGCCTCCCTGATAACAGCACAGGATCTGAGCTGCAGGGAGCCTGCACTGGGTGCCCCTGCCAGCTTTTCCAGGCCACCAGAAAGAGACATTCCCTGCTGCCATTTGGCCTTTGCATAAATAAGCAAGCCAAGCCAAGGCTCAGAGCAATGTGGGTGAATCCAAGGTGATGCAGCAATGCAGCACAGGGGGGGGAAACAAGGCAAAATGGGCCCAAGTCCTGCATGTGCAGCATGAGATGCCACAGCCCCCAGGGCACAGCCATGAAATCCCCTTCATTTCTGCTTGGTCACAGCAGATCAGAGCCCAGCACCAAGTACTAAAACAAGACTCTTTGGATCCTGGGCATGGGAGCCAAGGGTTCCCAGGAGACAGACAGGCTCTCTGCCTGCCATTGCCCTGCTGCTGGCTGGTTACTCAGCCCTCCAGCTCCCCTGGCAAAAGGAAGGTCCTGGCCCAACCCAGTGCCAGCACTGGGCTGGGCACTGGTGTCCTGGGGAGCACCACTGACACGGTCACTGCCCTCTAAGGAGCACACAGGCAGCTCTCGCTCTGCCAGCTGGCCTGGCCTCTGCACTCACTGCCACTTTTTCCCCCTCCTTGTTCCACCCGTGTCCATCTGTACCATCCAAGCAGCCTGGGGTTGCCCCAGCATGGAGAGGGCTCTGCTCCCACTGCAGGACTGGGGCACATCTGGGGCACATCTCTCCTTCCACTCATTTAGGGGAGATAAATAATGCCAAAGAATGCCAAAGAAACACAGCAAAAAGCAGCATTAGGGCAGGTCCCTGTCCCACATACATGTCCCCTACTCAGGCACCAAGGCTGTGCAAGGGGAGGACACAGCCCACAGTTCCCCCACCTCCACCCACAGCCGCCCCAGGAAAAGATCCCTGTTGCTTAGCAAAGGGCCATTCATCCCCAGAACTGTGTGGGATGACAAAGGGTTAACCCACTGCAGCTGGGCCAGAAATACATCCAGGACAAAGAGAGACTTCATGTCACCCGCATCCGCCCAGCACTAAGAAAAAGGAGCCTTAATCCGATTCCCAAAGAAAATGTGGCTTTTACAGCCCCGCCTGGCCAGGGCCCTCCAGCAAGTTTTGCATCCATGGCAAGAGTTAACCTAGTTTGAGAAGAGGCCAGAAAATGGGAAGAGAAATCACTTTTCCACAAGCTTGTGAGAAGGGAGAGCTGGGTGGAGGCAGCTGGACCCAGGCAGCTTTCCTGCAGCAGGATCAGGGGGACAAGGATGTCTTATCTTGGCAAAGTCTGATGGCCCAAAAGCATTCCCAGAGCAGCCAGACCTCAGCTGTGGTTTTCACGGGATTTATCAGGGACTGGAGAAAGCAGCACTGCTCAATTCCCACCGAGCATTCCCCACCACAGCGATCACCAATGGCATGGTGAGGGACCTGCGAGCACCCCAGCACTGCCTGGCATTTTGGGGACCACGCCCCAGGATGACAAGGATGAGCCAGCATAAGCCAGAGAATTTCGGGGTGTTAATGGCAGAGCTCTGCCTCCTCCCTGCCAGGATGGGAACAAAGCCAGGGATGCTGCTGGGAAGCAGACAGTGCTCACATCCACCACAGAGGCAGTTGAATGGTCTTTGCCTTCGCCTCCCAGCTGACACCCGGGCACACATCCCACGGTGCAGTGTCCCACCTCGTGTTACAGGATGGCCCTCACAGCTATGTCCCTGCAGCAAATGGGGTTTGTCAGCCTGGCCCCTCTGCCCCGGCTCCTCTTACCTCGATATGCCCACTCCCCTCAGGATTTTTGGACAGGCACTCCCAGGATGCCACTGAGCTGTATTTGCAAGATTAACCCTTTCGCTCCAGTTTTGGTGGTTATTTTTTAACAAAGGATGTAGCTTTACCATACCCTTCCCCTCAAAGCACCAGTCAAATTTCAGGGATAAATTAAATAAGGTACAGTTGTATCCAGCCATAAGGTCACAGCACCCAGCAGGCATAACCCCAGGAGAGTGGGGCTTCCCTTTCCCAGGCCAGCCTTTCCCACGTAGCAGAGCAAAGCCCAGACACGTTATCCAAGGATCAACAGCTCCAGCACAGGTTTCACCCAGCCCCAGCACAGCTTCGACAGGGCTGGATGCGGCGTCAGGGCCATACGGAAATCACAGCATTTAAAACCACAGGCTATAAAAATTCCACCGTGCTCAGAGAGGGGAAGTCTGGATTCCCTATGGAGAGACGTCCAGGAACCACCACTGCCGGGTTATTAGCTACCAAGCCATTAGACCCTGCCACATCTGCATACCTCGAGCTATGGCCAGCACACACCAGTGAGAATGTACGTGCTGAATGGCTGTGAGGTCAAACACGTTCAAACACCACCACTGAGCTACCCATGAGCCCCACAGGTATTCTGATCTCAACATGGAAATTCATGGATAGCAACTACAATAGCACGGAAGGGGTCACAGCTCGCAGGGCTGTCGCAGTCTCCTCTCTGTGCTCCAAAATTATTTTATCTCAGCATGTACTTGTGCACTCAGAACGCCCTTACAGCAGGGCACACATGCTGGACAGCTGAACTCCTCCTGGATGCTGTATCCTACAATCTGGAATCACACCTGGATGAGGGGATGGTGCTTATGGGCTCATGTGTAACCGCAATTCTTGCTCTTTTGCAATTTTACAGGGTGGTGCCTGAGCCACCACTTGTCCGAAAGTCAAAGCTCAACCCAGCACTGCCTGCACATACAAATCTCCCACCCACTGGCCCAGGCCCACTTATCTCCCAGAGGAATTCAGTCAAACCAACCAACAGCCACGAGCACCAGGGAACCCAGGAGGCTCAGCCAGCACACCTCCAACAGCAGCGTGAAATCCCTTCCCAATCCTAGAGCTGCACCAGCAGTCTGCTCCATCTGCCGCACCCACCACGCACAGCAGCAGGAATTCAATAAAATTAAGCAACTTTAACCCAAAACTTGCCTGGCGCTCAGGTAGGTTGTCCCCACACTGCTCTGGTCTGTGTGTTCCTGCAAGTTGACCCTTTAAAGCAGCAGGAGCAAGCCCAGTGTGCCATGCAGGGCACACAGCAGCTCAGCTCATGCAGGGTTGCATGTCTATGGCTCCAAAGAGGGGTTTGGGGGCAAGATGGGGTGACCCGTGACTTGTGGAAGGGCTGTCTGACTATAAATTCTCCAAGAAACCCCTATTTAAACAGGTGGGTATATGCTGGAAGTCACAGCACAGGGCAGCAATACCAGCCTCACTGCAGCCCTGCTGCTCCCCCAGCCCCGACCTGCTCTGGCAGAGTCGAGATTGCCTCAGCCCTGAATATGTCAGCCCAGATCCATCCCGGATGCTCCTTCCCTAAATGAACTGTGGTCACACCAGGATGGATATAAAAAGCCTGGCCTGAAATCCTCTTTCCTGCATGGAGGCTGCCGTAGACAGGAGCAGCACGGGCAGGAGTGGGACCCCCGGCTGCTTCCAAGGAGTGCAAAGGTGTCCAGTGACAGTGAGACACTGGGATACAGGGGGAAAGAGGGATTCCTGGAGGCACACACTGACACGGCCCGGGCTGCCGTGCCCAGCACCTCCAACCTCTGCTGGAATAAGGCAAGAGGGAAAACCCCTGTGTTTGACCAGTCCGGAGGGATACCCTGTGTCACCTACACATAATGAGTCACCGTCCCTGGGCAAACAGCCCTCGGGAGCGGCGAGGGGAGAATGCAGCAGGGCCATTCAAATTATGAAAAAAAGAAAAAGAAAGGGAGGACAAAACCAGTGTGAGGTTCCGAGCTGGCCGGTTAGCAGAGCTCCAGTGCCGTGACACCGCACGGGACAAACTGCGGGAGGGGACCGCGGGGACGGCACATCCACGCGGGGACGGCACATCCACGCGGGACCGAGCGCGGCGAGATCCGGCTGCCGCCCCCGGAGCCCCGTCCCCAGCCCCGCCGCCGCTTCTTCTCCTCCCGCCGCGGGGCTGGGAGAGCCCCTGCGTCCCCCTCGGATCCCCCATCCCCAGGACCCCCCATCCCCGAGCACTCACCGACGGCTGCAGCTCCAGCGCGGGGCCTGGACCGGGGGGCGGGAGGGGCTTGGCCGGGGCTGGTTCAAAAGAGCCAATTAAAGAGAGGGGGAGGCGAGTCCCACTTCAGTGGGCTGTGCCACGAGTGGGGACAGCGAGCAGCTGGCAACCCCCACACCCCGCTCTCGGGGCCGGGGGTCCGGCGGGCAGGAGCCTGAACATTCCCCCCCAAGGAAGGGATCAGCCGGGCATCCCCATGTGCCCTGTCCTCACGGTGTCCCCAACCCGGTGTTGTCTCTGTCCCCACGGTGTCTACATTCCAATGACATCCCCATGCGCCCCCTCCCCACGCTGTCTCCATCCCTACAGTGTCCTCATCCCTTTGATGTCCCCATCCCTGTGGCATCCTCACACCCCTGCCCTTTTTGGGGGGCTGGGATATCCCCAGGGCTCTGGGTGACACCAGTGCACCCCACAGTGCATCTCCCTGTACAGGGGGGGATGTTTGCACTGGGCACAGTTTGCAGCTCAGGCTTTGGGGCTGCTGCAAGTGCTGGGGCAGGTTGGGTTAGAGGAGGGGAGAGCAGGACGTTGCTTTTGGGAAGGCACTGAGAGCTACAGAAAAGGGCTCTGGAGAGGAGAGGAGCCCTGCACCCTGCACCCACCAAAGCACACAGAGATGCTCAGAAGATGGGTTTTCCCCAGTGCTCATCAGGACAAGGGGCCATTAAACACCAGGAGGTTCCTTTCCCACATCAGTTCACAACCAGCTTCCAGAGCAGAAAGCAAGGAGGCAAACACGGGCTGCCAGATCTCTCTTACGTCACCAGACACACTCTCCATGATGCCACAGATATGCATTTGCCAAAAGTAATGTAAGAACATCTCCAATGCAATCAGCAAAGCCCACACAGCCAAACATCTGCCAGGCTGGCGAGGCTGCAGCAGCCCCTTCCCACCACCTGCGTGTTTGGAACCCACACCTGGCCCCTCTGGGTGGGGCAGGGCTCCCAAACTGAGCACAGACCCCGCCACAGGCAGCACTCTCACCCTTGCCTTGCATCACCAGCAACCAGGGTCTCTTTTCACTGCAGGGTTGCAGGAGCTGGGCGAGGACACTGCCTGCACCACGGTCCCAGCCTGCTGGGAGCTGACACCCCAGGGAGCACCCACTGCCTGGACCATGTCAGGGTTGCTGCCACCCCATTTCACCCCCAGGACCTGTCACCAGCCACTGTGACTCCCCTCTCCTGCTCTCTGCCTGCTCCAACCCTGGTGGCTGAGGCTCAGCCCCACACAGCAAAACTCCACAGTGAGCCCGAGCGGGTGGCAGAGCTGGCTCTGCCTCCTCCCTTAGCACAGGCCCTGACAAATCACTCTGCTGTGACTGTGCCTGCATCATGTCCCTGGTATTTTCCCCCCTGCTAAGCCACTGCTGTCTTTTTCCTCTCCTTACCCTTCAAACCCCCACGTACTCATCGCATGGCCACGCTCCAGCTTGCCCACTCCACAACTCCCCACTGGCACAGCTGTGGAGACCCCAGCACAGCCCTTGCCACAGCTTTTTATTCCTCAAGGCTGGGTAGAGCTCAAGCAGAGAGAGACTTACTCAGCCAAGGATGAGGAGGAGGACAATGCACGCTGCCCAGCGCCTGCCAGAGCCAAGGATGCTTCAGCACCTATTTCAGCTGCCTCCCCAGCGAGTCTCCCCCTCAACTTCTGAAAAGTTTTGCTCAATTCCCTTCGAAAAGGTCTCACAAAGCAGATCCCTCCTGGCTCTCTGCCTCCCTCACCACCAGACATGAAAAGCACTCCAGTTTCTCCCCGGGTAACGCGGGTAAAAGCCTCCAACATCAAAGGCACCACACAAGAGTTCTCTCCCCCCATCCCTCCCAGGCAGCAGTGCTGGGGCTGCCCTCCCTTGAAAGCTCTGCAGCCTCGGTGGTTGAGGCGCCAACTGTGCTCAAAACACAGTTTTGATTTTTTTTTCTGGTTTTTTTTTTTTTTTAAAAACTCAGCCACAAAGTGGGGGACCAGGGGGCAAATCTGAGCCAGGCTCTCCTTTGGGGGCAACGTAAACAGCGCGGTGCCAGTGGGGGTTTGCTTGCTGTCTGGCGTGTGGTCACCCGAGAAAAAGGGGAGCAGAAATATTCCTTGTGCCAGTCCTGTCTGCTCGTTGCCCAACTCTAAAGGAAGCCACTAAGTGTCCTGAAGCAAAACCACAAGCACCCTCCAAGTGAGCAGATTCCCATGGATTTCTCAGCAGCCTCTGCAACTCCTTTCCTCCGTCAGCAAAACAGAAACAATATTTCCCCCTCCTTTGCGAAGCACTTTGATATCTGCACAGCAAAGCAGAGCGAGGGAGGGGTGTTTACTTTCCTGGAAACAGGGAGCAGCATTTACACCCAAAACAACAAGGCCTCAGCACAAAATTCCGGGGGAGAGGGAGCAGTTGCAGATGCAGCAGGAATAGCCGTGGATTCAGAAAATGAGGAGGGCTAGAAAATAGCTTCAAACACCGCAGGGATTTCAAAAAGTCCTAGGACCACATGGTTTCTTGGCCCATTTAAGAGTGTTCCTCACCCCTTCATCCCACACAGACGTCGTTCCTGCCAGATCACCGCCTGCCCCGGAATGTTAGGTTCATTTTATTGCTGGAACATGGAAACAACCTTCGTTTGCAGGGGGGAGGTGGGAGGGCTCTGCCGTTTAACACTTGGCTGCGCTCACGCTGTGATTAATATCACCCGATGCACAGATACCAGATGTTCTCGGGGCAGGCTGGAGCGTATCCTAAATTGCACCAAGATGGAATTTTTGGGCAATTTTCAGGGAGTGCTGAGGGCAGGCACTAATGGCAGAGCAGAGATTTACACAGATCTGCAAGAAAAGAGAAGCCTGTGGGGTTATGGCACCAGTCATAACCCCTGGGCCAGCTGCAATACCATGGGCTGCACTTATAACCAACATCTTGTCATTTGGGGGGCAATTACTCCAATTCCTGACCTTTAGTGAGCCACAAATGCACTAAATCTGATTTTCACATGCTCCATACTCCTGCCTCTGCTGATTCCCTGGAGCTTTAGTTCCAGGATGGAATTGCTGCCTCAGGAACAGCAAACACTGGTAAGGTTGGACCTCTCCATGCTGCTTCCCCAGGGTCCCATTGCAAGTCCACTCCAAAGCAACCCCCTTAACCAAGTGCCTCACTCCATCAGCAGCTTCACTCCGCCCCTATGGGGAGGAGTGCCTGGGGTCACCTACATGGGTGTCCATTTAATTAGAACCAAACCTTGTTGTGCTGGAGATGGAGTCATTCCAGCTTTCTGGAGGCCACGCACTGCCCTGCTGTACAGCTGACCTTGATCAGGGTGACTCCTGGCTCACTGCTGGGTGCAGAGTGATGGGGGCATCAGCTCATGGCAAGTGGAGCTGAGACCAGAGTCCTGTACCCTCTCCAGCACGACACAACTCAAGACTTTCTCTGGGATGGGGAGCACCTCACTGTTCCAAGCAGCCACGGAGCAGCAAAGTCTCTCTGGATCTCACTGTGGCTCTGCGATCACAGAGGGACTCAACCAGCAAACACTGAGGTCCAAGTAAGGAAAGAATCTGCTGGAGTACCTTCAGCATGGTGGAACTGTGTGATGGCCACTACGAGATTTCAGAGACCTCTCTTCTCTGTGCACAGTTCCTTCCTGCTGATCCCAAATGTAGGCCATGGCTGATTCCTTGAAAAATTAATGCAGGCAGTATCTGGACCTGCTGGTTTTCTCTTTTCCTTGCCCAGGTTTGGGAGCTTTCCCAAACCAGGTTATCCCCATATAGAGGTAGCCAGGCTGTGGTTCACACACCACTTCAATAGCCCTGGGTGCTGCTGATTACATGAGTGGTGGCAATCACCAGAGCTTGTACCACAGGACACCAACTGAAGAACAGAAAAGAAAGAGTGTCCAGGGCAGAAAAAAAGTGCTAGCTGTGTCTTCTGCTGTAGGGATTAAAAGAAGCAATGAAAAAGAGCATTTCCCCTCCCTGAAACTCCATAGACATGCTTGCTGCTGACGGGGAAAACCAGGGACTGTGTCCGTCTGTCTGGGCAGGACCTGCAGCAACTCTGGGCGTGAGAAACCCCACATTCCACATCCCACGGGGCTGCCTTTGTGCTTCTGCTGAAATGACAGGGTCTGGTTGGCACCTAAAGCCTGATTTGGGGGTTCATCAGGGCAGGAAAGAATGGTAATTTCCCTGCAGGCTCCCAGCTACGACTATAAAGGACTTCACTCAAGCAAAGTCTCCCTCTGTCTCTCCTTCATTTTTTCCCACCACGGAATTGTGTTGTGCATACAAAACCATCGCTGAGTTGTGAATTTACACCCAGAAACCAAAAGTAAAAGATCTCTGTTATTCACTTCTTTCAGCAAAGGTTAAATCCTACCAAATACATCAGCTTTTGTGGACAGGACAAGCGTTTGGCAGCCAGCAGGAAGGAACAGGAACGTGGGAATTCCTCCTACGACTTGGCAACAGACTCTTCCCCCAGCACGTGAGCCTTCTGGGGTCTGCTCAGCCTCTGCCAAGCTAAGAAAGCCCCTCATTAAAGCACTCAGTAATCTCACAGGACATCCTGTAGCTCAAGGAGGAGTTTAAATGAGGGGCTGGATGGATTCAAGGTGCCTAATTGTCAGAGAGAAATAGGAAAGGTGGGGTAGCAGACCTGGAGCTGTGATGTCCTGACCCGCTCTTTGGAGAAACACTTCTTGTCCTACACACAGAAGGTGTTTACAGCAAATCAGCTACTGAATCAGTCATGCTAAGCTGCAACATGATGTCTGCCTGGCATGGGCTCCATCAGGACATGAAAGAAGCTGTGCTAGTATTTCCAAGTTCCTCCCCCTGTATCCAGGAGGCATTAGAGGGGCATCCCGCCTCTTCCTTCCCCAGCTACTCCCATCATCCCACTCCCCACGACAGAGCACATCTTGGGGTTTGATGCTCTTTCAGCATCAGGGTGGTGGGGCAGTGCTGTGTTCAGAAACACAGAAGAGCCGAGACACACATCCTAAATGGTATTTGGGCACCTAATTCCAATTAGGCTATAATGGTCCCTAAGAGATTGCAGGACAGAATCAATATTTGAGAGATGCTTAGGGGCAGACCTGCACCACAGCCACACCAAGTGGGGAATGAAGCACTCAGTATGTGTACCCAGGTCCCCATCACCACCCCATTACTACATGGACAGAGACCAGCACTCAGACTGAGAGCAGGGTGTCCACACACCCGTGATGGAGGCCAGGGAGGCAGACGGCTGCATTTGCTGGGAAGGGAGAGAGACCTAAATTAGTAGCTGCTGCTGCTGCTGAATAAACTCTCAAAGCCACTCATCAGGAGCCACCACATGTTGGGGAGACAACTCTGCTTTAATAAAGCAGAGCTTGGCTTCAGGTGTGAATGAAAGGAACATTTTTTCAGTCCTGCCGTGCACACTTGGCTCATGTTTTGATTTTGGGGTTCATTTGTACCTGTTTGGCCCTGTTAAACCCAATCCCCAGCTCTACAGCACCCACAGACCTAACACTGTAACAGCAGGTCATACTTTCCAGTCCAGTGGCAGGAGATGCTTCTGTGGGATATATTCAGAGCAACTCCCTGAACCCAAATCCACAGGACACCAAGGGTCCTTCCATCCTTGTCTCCCTTTCCTATACCCACATCTCAACATGGCCAGCACAGAGTGGAGGCCAAGCTGATCCTCATCACCCCATGGAACCACAACAGCCCCGTTGCCTCCCACACAGCAACTCAGAGAAACCAGAACAGCCCCATCACCCCGCAAGTGCTGCTCAGAGCCTTCTCCTCGGGCTGTGATCTGCAGATAAAGGCAGAGGCTTTGCTCTGTGACACTCTGTGCCTCTTAAAGGTCACAGGCCCCAGTGAGGTTTGAGGTTTTCAGTTCTGCAGGATATAGTTCTCATGTCTGACACCCTCTTGAAGCTGAGAGCAGAGAGTGCTGCTGACTTCAGCGTGTCCTTGGGGTCCCAGGTCCGCCCACAACCCTGGAAGTACTCTTGGGGATCTACCAACCATCAGTCACATTTTTGGTCCTGAAGAAAAAGCATTACTGAAGGCTCCAAGGCCCCAGATCCAGAATTTGGGACCATTCAAGCAAAGGCTGTGGTGCAAATTTATTTTTTTAGATGAAGAGCAATGAGGAAACCAGCTGTGCCCTTTTGAGGCAACGGCTGGGTGCTGGATTCATCCCTTGGGGGATGGAGGCAGGTCCAGTGCAGACCCCCTCTATCTGATGCGGATGGATGTCCCTGCCCCTCCCATCCCAATCCATCCCCTTCCTGAGCAGTGAACACCATATCAGGGCAAGGCAGGACCTCAGAGTCTCACAGAGACTTGCTAAAACTCGAACTGTCCATTCATTTCAGATTTAAGACGAGCTTTAAGGAAGATTTAAGACAAACTTTGCCCCCCTACAGACCTGTGGTCCAGCAATGTGAGCACTGCCCTCTGCCCTGCACAGAGCCTTTCAATGAGCCCTTTCCAAACCTCTTCCCAAACCTTTCTGTGCCCCTCCCACTGCTGCAGCCCCAGGGCTCCCCATCCCTCTGCGGGAGCCGTGGGAAAGGTGGGAAAGGAGGGCACTTCCCATGCAGGGATGCACTGGCCCGCAGTCACATGGAGGGAAGGGCTGGGAGCGGGAGGCCGAGGATCAGCCAGCAAGAAGAATAAAAATAAATCAACCCTGCAGTGATCACACAGCGGCATCGCTCCTTCCTGCAGACCCACATCTCCACCACAGCTGCTCAGCACAAGCTGAGGATGCTGAACCATCTGACGGGCTCCAGGACACTTCTGGGGAAGGATGTTTCCTTTTCCAATGAATTCCCACCATTACCCCAGCCCACCTGAAGCTCTGTGGACCCGAGGATGCTGTGTGGGTATCTGCTTCACCAGCTGATGGGGTGAACAGGGTAAAAGCAGCCTCCAACCCAGCACCATTTGGGACAGCAAAGCCTTTTCACATACATCCCCTGTCCCACATTCTGTGTGACCACCCCCCTGGACCCTGTACAGTGTGGCAGCCACGTAGGCAAACGGGGAGGACTCCAAGTCAAATAACTGTAATTCTGACCCCAAGCAGCCCAGTATCTGCCCCTCCAGTCCTGCAGTCCCCCATGCAGCCTGGTGCAGCCCACCCCTCCTCTCCTGCCCCCCAATACCCTGCAACAGCAGCCCCAGGGCTGGCTCACACTCCCTCAGCTTCGCCAGCCCCAGCCTGTTGTCTGAGAGCTGTGGGCACTGCTGATGGATTAGGGGGCTGCAGACACAGCTTTCAGCCAGCTGTAACTCCTTCTGGGATTAAAATCAGCCTCATCTTCCCCTCCCCCAAGTTTGCCGGTTAAAGCCTTCACGGGAAAAGAACCCCATGGAAAAACCTTGGAAAACAAACAGCTCAGCCAAATCCAGAGCCCCAAGGGCCGCACTTCTCAGGGTTTAGGGGGGTTATGTGCCGTGGGGAAAGGTGGGCATCAGCAATCTGACCTCCCCATGCCCAGACCTGCCCGCTGGGGATGGAACTTACCCCTCTGGATCCACGCTGCTGCAGAGCTGCCTGGGCTCCCACCATCCCATGTGAAACAGCGCAGGAAAGGAAGGGGTCAAAGCGGAAAGCCTGGGAGGAGGGTGTTTGGAGCAGAGCATAATGCTCCATTCATGGTGCACCCGCCCAAAGAGCACCCACATGCTCTGCTCCTGCTCCTGGAGCTGGAACACGCCTCCCAGAGGGACTCAGGTCCCAGCATTGGTGTAATTTTTCTTCCATTAGGAGCAATTTTATGATTCTCAGTGACTGTTGGAGGAAGTCAGGAGTGAGCTCACAACAGCCCAAGCTCTGAACTGTACCCTGCTTGTTCTGTCCACAGCCCTGCAGCCCCCACCTTATTCCTCCACCTGCAGACCCCCAGCCACGTGACTCAGGTACTTTTTACTCAACTGATAACATTCTGAACAAAATTACCTAAATCTCCATGTTCCAGCCAACAACCCGGGGTTTGGAGAAGTTTCCCATAACAGGGCAGTAACTCCCAGGCAGTTGAATAATATCTGCAGATGTGACTCCCACCCGAGAGCTCCAGCGAGGACCACCCTGCCCGCAGGTCCACTGCCCTCCCCCCTCACGCCTGCCCTTCCCCACGCTCCCCCACACACATGCTCCCATTTCTCTTCCACCCTTGTCCATCCATCCTGGACGCACAGCCAGCTGCTATTCCCTGCCTGGCCAGGTAGATGGTGCTCAGCCAGCACCAAGTGGGAATTCATCAGAGCTGGAAGAATTAAGTTGCCTCTGATTAAGTCAGTAACTCAATGTGTTTTTTGCTGACACATGCAGAAAGTCCCATTCCAGCCCCAAACAAACAGGACCAACTCAGATCCATCCATCCCAGACATTCACCTTTCACTTCAGGCTGGAAGGTGGTGGATAAACTGATATGAACACTTTGTCATAACTAGTGCTTTCCCAGATCCCATTTTCTCCTGGAAACTCACTCTGCTGACACTTTGCCCTGCACCTTTGACCAGTTCTCCCCACACATTTCCCACAAAACTAAAACACAGCAAAGCCCTGAGGAGCAGGAAACAATTTGCCCATTTTTTCCCCCTCTACAAAGTGGGGGGATGAGGGACTGGGGGGGCCCCTCATCCTGCTGGAAGCTGCCGGGCACAGGCAGCAGTGGGGGGTGGTCTGGGCTTTCCATCCCATCACCCCTGGGTCACCCTCCTCTGCCGAGCCGGATGTAGGATGTCTAATATTTCTCCAGTTCTGTTTTAACACTCACACCATCTTGGGAGCAGGAAGCTTAAGCCATTTCCTGCAAGGCATTGCTCTGCCCTTCAAATATTTTCAGCCTCGGTGCAAGCTGTTTTAAAACCAGGCCTGGCAGCTGGAAGTGCAAAATCAGAGGAGGGGCTTGTCCAGGGAAAATTCAGTTTGTGAAACCTATCCAGGCCCCGCTGCCGCAGAGCAGCAAAACAAATATTGCTGCAGACAATGAAAGAGAGCAATTAATTTTGCATGTCTAAAAAATGAGAAGGAAAAGCAGAAACTCAAAACAATGTTCTCTGTGTCCCTCCCAAGGGACACAACACTGTTACCCAGCAGAAAGCCACAACCATGTCCCCCTTGTCTCTGCAGCCATGATTTGAAGCTTTCCCAGCTTTGCTCTTTCATTGCAGCCCAAGTCACGGCTTTGGTTTGCTTGCTCTTCAAACGACTGTCCTATATACAATCTGTCCCACACATGGGCTGAAGTAACCCCAGAGACCCTTTCCACTCGTCCAAGTGGTGGAGAAGCCAAATGCTCTTTCCCTGAAGCTCCACAGAGCAATTTTGGGCAGTGCCAGGGCAGAGCTGGAAACCCCACAGACCCTGGTCAGAGGAGCTCAGCCCCATCCTCACGTCACCCTCGGCCAAGGGGGGAGACAGATGGATGGCAGCCCACCCCCTGCTGCTGTCCCTGGTTGCTCCAGCCCACACTGGTTATCTCCTCCCAGCTCTTCCCCAGGTGACACACACACTTGTGACCTTATTACAGGGAAACAAAGCCATGCCCCAAGGCCCACGCAAAGGGCTCTGCTTCCCCCGGCTCCCACCCACAGAGCTGCTCCTTCCCAAGACTTTTCTGCCCAGGAACCAGAGACACAAAGCCGAGAGGAAACCCCAGAGCTCCTCCAGGGCCCTGCAGGAACCCTTCACCTCCCAACCTCAGGGCGTGCACTCCTGGGCTGTAAATAAACTTTTATTTACTACACAAAGTAGGGCAAGGAGGACCATTTCCCTGAGGGATGGTGGGAGGAACATCAGTGTTATGGATGGATCTCAGATTTTATCTGACTCCACAAAGCAATTCTTGGAGACCTCAGTAGGAGCCACGCAGAGCATGACAACATCTCTCCAGTGGCCACATCCCACCCAAATCCTGATTGTCCGGTCATTTCCAGGTCTAACAGGAATCTCTCTTGGGGGCAGGGCTTTGCCCAGCCACCCTATGCCCAGGACTGCCAGGTTTGGAGAGAACTGGGCTGGAGCAAATTCACCTCCTGCATCCCACACAGCAACATGCAACCAAGGTCCAACCTCTGCAGATGCACCAGGATGTATTTACTGCTGCCCACCAGGACCACTCATGCCACTGCATTATCAAGGTCTCTGCCACATCTCAGAGCACTGAACTACTTAAAGCCAGGGTATCATCCTCAGCAGTCAACTGCATCCTCTTGTCTTCCCCAAGGCCACCAAAATGGGTGGACAGGGGATCTCAGGGGTGGTGTGACCCCAGGGAGGGCCTCAGCAGCCTGTGAACTCGGCCTCCCACTTCCACTCCATTTATCTGCCTGCTGGGATGCAGGAGGAAGCAAGTTCAGCCAGAGTTTGTCTAAACAATTATGTTTTATCAGAAAAGCTGCTCACATCTACTCCTTTTTCCCAGGACATATCTGGACAACTCCAAGGTAATCTCCATTCTCCATGCTATCTGCACCACATGGAAGCAGGGGAAGAGGGCATGAGGCAAAGAGCATCCAAACACCCCACCAGTGCCTGCTCTACCTCCCTCAGTGCCAGCAGCCTCCAGTCAGGAGGCAACATCCATCCCATATCTGCTCCCTGGGACACATCCAAAGTTTGCCTTCCAAATCCTTTTTTCCTCTCCAAACGATGGGTTTTTCAAATTTAGGGGAAAGCAGGGTAGAGTGGATAAAGTTTTGATACAGAAACCATCTGATACCCTCTCTTTTCTCCTGGACAGATGAGGACCTCTCTCTTTGTAGAGCCACTCCAGTGACCTGGGCAGAGCAGCTTCTCCCACCCTGCACGATCCCACTGCACCTCTGTGACCAAGTCCAGCAATTTCCTTGTCGCCAGCTGAACCTGGATGAAGAAAGGACCCGACACAAGGACTGAAATCCAGGCATCTTGCCGTGTTCACCAGCTCCTTGTTACAAAGGAGAAATTGGAGTGGGTACCGGGATTCCTCCAGGACAGTGAACAAGTGGACAGCAAAGACAGGAACACAACCAGGCTCTCCTGCCATACAAATTTTTGCCAACTTCTCAGTGTTTTTCTGGCTCTTGGTCCATGGACTCATTTCCACTACAGATGGGGGTTGCCAGTGAATGCCCTCAGTGCATCTTGCATGTGATGGAGCGTGAGCTGCACATTCGTAGCTTCAGAGACTGTAACCAGGGACTCATCCTGTACCTCCATGCACCAGAGCTGCAGAGGAGGGTTCAGATCACACCACTTTGGTGCATCAATAGAAAGCTGATGCTTTCTACTAGCAGCCTCCCAGATCAGAGCAAACAAAAATGAGTAAACACGCAGAGGAAACAAAAATTCCCCTCCAGAATCAAAACACACAGGGGAAGAAAACACAGGCAGGGGCTCCAGCCCAACTGGGTAGGGCAATTCCTGTGATGTTCCTCCAGATCTACCTATCCCACATGCAATACACCCCAGGTGCATTCATGCCACAGTTGAAAGCAATGCCCTACAATTTAAGACATGAGCTACCACACAGCTGTAACTGAGAAAGCTCCTTACAAGAGCTTATGTATCATTAACTTTTATCACTGCCCTCTCCTCCTAGGAACCATATCCTTTCGGATTCTCATCTAATCTTCTTTCTCAGATCTCCCCAAACTGAGGTTTTTTTTGAAAGAAGGAAGGAATGTCTGTCCTAGTCCATGTGCAGCAAGAGAGGAGGAAAGGGGAGAAGGCAGAACTGTCATAAAAAGTTAAAGTACTCTCGATAAGCATCAAAGACAGTCTGACCCACGAACTTAAATAAACCATCGTCCGCAGCAATAAAACAACCTGACCCAAGGGGAGCAGGTTTGCTGGGGGGCTGTCAAGCACTGTTGATAACAAGGGATTAGTGGCTGGCACAGTTCTGTTCTTCTGCAAGATCCCTTTTCACCTCCATCTCTGATTCTGGGAATAATACAGGAGGGTAAAGTTTTTCTCACCCAAACAGAGACATCTCCAGCAAACCAATCCCATAAGCTCTCTTTACGTTCAGCAGAGAAAAATAAACCCTTTGAGGACACAATTTACACCAGCTTGAGGCAGACATCCAGACGATTAGCTTAAGTGCAGACATCTCAGACAAGACAGGGTGAATGCCATGGATGGATGAAGCCATGTGCAAGGGATCCATTGGGAGTATTCCCTGCAAAAGTCTTGCCCGTAGATGGATGAAGACTGAATACACAGAAAGACAAAAGGACGTGCTCAGCTTCTATTAAATATTTTTGTACCCCTCAGAAACATAAGCCAGGGACCATGCTAAAGCTGCACCATGGAAAGCCTCTGCAGAGCCAGGACTCAGAGAATACCCAGGGGCTGGTAAGACCCCCCCAACTCAGACACCACCTCAAGAGTTGAAAAGCTAAACATAAATCCAAGGTTATGCTAATATTTGCTAGGGCACCATCAACCTTTGAACTTCAAGGTGTTGCAAGATGCTTTGTTTCAGCCATTCTTCATTGATGTTGTACAAATTGCCTTCGCTATGCAAAAACCAACCCACTGCTTCCACACAGAAGAAACCGCAACACAAGTCAAGCAACCCAAAATCCCCACGCTGTCACTCCTGGGCTGGCACAGCAACCTCAGATGGCTTTTCTAAAATTATTTGCTTTCCATAAATGCATAAACATCTGCAAAGTTTTGTTGTTTGCAAAATATTTTGGACCAGGCCCTTCGGTGCAGCTTTGTCCCTCAGTATGTCCGGTGCTATCTTCATGCCAAAACAAACCAAAACCACTCAAGAGGGTAAAATATTGATGCGTGTGACCCTACAGAAATCCAGGGAACCTTTTGTGCAGAGACCCATTCAGAAGAGCAATGAAAAAAGTAACCCAAATGTAACCAACCCAAAGGCTCTCTCCCCACATCCCTCCTTTAAAACCTGTAACAGATGTAAGAAAAATTGGGCCCAAAGAAGTCTGAGCACAGGCTGCAATCCAAGACCAGCTGCTTTTTCCATTTATAGCCACGTTCACTTCAGCTTCATCACGGCATCTTGGACAATGCAAAAGTGTCTCTGTGCCTGTTTGTTTGCTGGAGGAGTCAAGAACACAACTGGCTTGCTGTCAACTCATCTTTTTTGCTCACAACAACGTTTGATCTTCTCAAAACAAAGTTATCTCTCTATAATCTCAATTCAGTTCCTCGAGTCCTCTGACACAGTTTATGGAGTTGGCACTGCACCCAGCCTATGGTGTCCCTTCAACTGATGGCCAACAGAAACATCTCAGACAGGGACAGAGGTCTAGAAATAGCTTAAAAGAAAATGATTTCTTAATTACAGAAGGTTCATCACCATTGCCATCGCTTCCCTCCCCCGGCAGACAGCAGAGCAGTCACAAAATGAGCGGCCAGGCCTTGCTGAGGGAGATCAAAGCAAACTCTTTGTTTTATCTTGGTCAAGATAACGGATTTTATTTGCCTTATCAGCCTCTAGGATGATTAACCCAAATGTGGGAAATCTTGGAGATGCCAAAGGAGCTGGTGGGTGGGGAGCATGTTCCCCAGCACGACTGCCATGGGCTCCAGACATGCAAATACCACAAGATCAACAGAGAAACTTTTGGGTCTGGTTCCTACACACCACCCTCAGCCAGGGCTGTATCTCCCGCCTTTCAGCACCACTTAGACGAACACAAACCCCACAGCAGGCGGGAACACTCACCCCTGGTTCTCAGCCAGCAAAGGCACCTCTGCCCTGGTTTGCAGGCACAGAGGTGCGGAGCCAGAGGGTCCTGAGGCTGCACAGGGCTCACACCCCAGCTCGAGCACAGACCCCACAAGCCTGCAGCCAGCCAGCACTCCAGATGCAATGCACTTGGTCACCTTCTGCCTGGAACAGGAGGCTTTGACCTCCACAGAGACACGTTCACCCGCAGATGCTTCCTGCCATGTTTGGGAGGCGATGACGAGGATTCCCCAACCTCACCCACAGACCCAACCTACCTGTGGAAGAGGCCTGCCAGGTCACCAAGCCCACGGCCAGGATGACTCTGCAGCTCAGCAAAGAATCACAGACTGGTTTGGAAGGGACCTTACGGACCACCCAGTCTCAACCCCTGCCATGGGCAGCAACACCTTCCACTATCCCAGGTTGCTGCAAACTCCATCCAACCCGGCCTTGAACACTTCTAGGGATGGGGCAGCCACAGCTTCTCTGGGCAACCTGTTCCTGTGCCTCATCACCCACACAGTGGAGAATTTCTTCTCAATATCCCATCTAACCCTGCCCTCTGGCAGTGGGAATCCATTCCCCCCTCTCCTGTTACTCCAGGCCCTTGTCCACAGTCCCTCTCCAGCTCTCTTGGAACCCTTTTAGGCATTGGAAGGGGCTCTCAGGTCTCCTCTGAGCCTTCTCTTCTCCAGGTTGAATGCCCCCAGCTCTCCCAGCCTGTCCCAGAGCAGAGGGGCTCCAGCCCTTGGAGCATCTTTGTGGCTTCCTCTGGACCCGCTCCAGCAGATCCATGTCCTTCTTATGTTGGGATCCGCAGAGTTGGATGCAGCATCCACAGCTTCACCCTCTCCTGGTCTTAAATCATGCATGGCAGGGAAGGGAAGTGGGAATCATAATGTTTCCTATGGGAAACTATTCCTTTGCATAATGAGGCTGAACTGGGGAGATCACTGCTTTTCCTTTGGGCCCTCAGGGACTTCCAACAAGGCAAACCAATTCTCCTGGCTGGCTGTACTGGAGCCTGGAGGCGGGCAGGCTCACTGCCCAGGGTGGAGCATCCATGTGGGACCATGACAGTATCCACATAAACTGTGCCCACACAAAGCAGGGGACACGTGAACGCCAATGTGACCAGAGACGAACACAATGAGTTTGGGAACAACATTCCTGGGAGGCAAGGATGTGCAGCACAAGTACCATCACAACTACATCACCTGGCCTCCTTCCTGGCATCTTCAGTGCCCAGAATACACCCCAAAATGAGGGTGCTCCCTGCACAGCCAGGGACAGAGCACATGGTGGGAGGGAGGAGCAGGCAGAGCCCGGCCCCCCCCTCCCCACACAGGCAGGAGGCCACTGCACGTGGCGTCCTGGATCAGGCAGAGCCTCCTTGATGGGACATGATCATCTCCCCCACACGTGCTCCCGCTCCTTCCTTCCAAGTCACTGGCGCTGCAGGTCTAGATTTTTCCAGATTATCTCATTTTTGGCACCTGAGTTCAAAAACTGGGACTCTGCCTTTCCCACTCAGCCCCTCCATTTGGTATCTTGGGCTGTATGCACTTTCCCATTAAAAATAATAACAAGAACAAAAAAAGACTACCAGTAATCTAGCCCAAATCTGTCAGCTGGTTTTAAGGAAACATTTCCCTACAGCTTTAATCTCTTTGTACAGCTAAAAAGTAGTGCAGCTCTGGGAGTTGGAAATGGTGACTCACTGCATCTCCACTCAGCCCTGGGCTCTTCATCCCGGGAAGCTTCTCACTGTGTTAATATTTGTCCAAGTCCCTCTAACCCAGCTCCAGCCCAGCAGACCCACACTTGGTGTCACTCTTGGAGGACAGCACAGAAGAAAAGTCACCCCAGGACTTGTTGGGTGTCCATGGTAGGATGAGCCTTGAGGCTGGGGGGGGTCTGGGCTGCATCCCCCACCACAGCTTCCTAGCACAGAGCAATGGGCCCCTGGCTTACACCAGGATCTCAGTAGATATAAAAGTTTCCCTCTGATGTTTCTTTTTTTTTTAAGTACTTTTTTATTGCTTTAATTTTAGCTCAACTCTAAGGGAGTTCTTTCCATAAGGGTTCAAGCTGGAAAAAAGAGTGAAACAGCTGAATTACTTCACTATCCTGATATCACCCTGCTTGTTCTGCAGCAAAAATAGGAAGGGGGGCCCTGCTGCCTTTTAAGAGGCACCTGGCACCTTGTGTAGCTGTCCCAAAGTGCAGCATCAGGCAGTGACGGGACAAAGATTCCAACCAAGCTGAAAGCTCAGAGGTGGTTCAGACTGTTCTGCACATCCCACGGCTATTGCAGAGGAAGGTCACGTCCCTGCTTTAGGTGAACGTTCCTGTTATTCATTGTATCTGCCTTGATCTACCTAAATAAGCTCCAGAGCATCCAGAAAGGACCACTGGGCAGGAGCAGGCAGCAGTGTTGTGGGGCAGAGCCTGCCTTGCTGGCTGTGTGCTGTCCTCAAGGCCTGGGCACCCACAGCAGCTTGTGTGGAGATAAACAGGATCACCAGATCAAACCTGCTTTCACTTCTCATCTAGGATTTCTTCCAATCCATCACCTGAGATCCCAGAACTGAGCCTCCAACTCAAATACAAACAGGTTCGGATGTGGGAGGAGCCGAGACAGACTGTTAAACCAAAATGGAAAAACATTAACCTTTCTGGGACCAACGATGCCTTCCCCCCTCTCCAAGCCTGACCAGCACCACGTTACAAGGCATGAGGAACAACAGAAGACCAGGATGTTCAGCCACACAATGTCAGCATCACTGACAGGAGGCACCAGTGGAAGGGATGCTGAGGCAGGAGGACGTGGGAGGATTAGCCACAATAGACTCAACGTGGCTCTTCCTGAGGGTTTGCCTGTCCCTCAGCCAGCTCATGAGGATCCCTCAAGATCTCTCCTTTACGAAGGGCTGGCGGATGTCTCTGGATGAAGCACTGCTGCTCCCACAATGATTCCCTGTTCCTCTCCTTACAGGGAGGCACCAGCTCCTGCCACACTGGCACAGGCACCACACACCCTGCTCAGACCTGCCCTGCCAGCACAGGAGAGGAACATCCTCGTCTGCCAGCTCCATCCTGGGCCAGTGCCCCGGGACTGGGAGTGAACTGCTGCCCACGGCAGGAGCTCAGCAGAGGTCACCACCACCCACGGGCAGTCATATTTGGATATTAAGATTTGGTAAGTCCCACATAGCAAAGGCAGCCTCCCACAGTGCCTGAGGCTGCGGGTTCAGAAACAGCCCTTCCCCTCACCTTGTTATGTCTGTTATCAGTTGCTTGTGCCTCTTTCTGCCCTCTGCGTGTTCTGCCCTTGCCTACACCCACTGCACAGCCCAGCTCAGATTTCTCTGGACAACTCCAGCTATAGCAATCCACATCTCCTGGTCATCCCACCACCTTTCCTTGTCCCAGCTGGGAGCACCAGCCACTTCAGAGACACGAACTCCAGCTTTGCCCAGGATGCCAGTGCAGTGGGACATCACACTGTGATGGGCACCATGTCCCACCTCCCTGTCACCAATGGCCCAACTCAACCTTATACCAGCAGAAGCGAAGCCAGTGCTCTCCTGGGAGTGCAGAAGAGCACAGTGACTCAGAGAGGGAGAACAGGGACAGGGAAAAATACTTTTTGCCCCATGTAGACACCTCCTGCCCTCCTCCCACCTTGGGAACCACAGCTCCAGAGCAGGCTCAGCCCACACCAGCAGCCACACTGCCTTAATGAAGTTCAGGGCTATAATTACTCCTTTCCTTTGTGGTTTGTTCTGAACTGCCAAGCTCTCTGTGACTGCTCTTCTCCTCCAACCAGCCTCTTCCTGCACAACATGCTCTCCTGCATACCTTCAGCAGTGGGACAAGGGGTTAAGGGCAAGGCAGCTGAGCCTGACAGCTGGGGAAGGCAAGTCCCAGCACAGCATTGAGGGCAGCTGGAGGCAGCTGCCTGCATCCCCTGCTCAGCTGTTTGCATTGGACAGCAACTGAGCAACTGAGGGGCATCCACTGCCATGGGAGCACCTCTTGGGTGACCCAAACACCAGGAGAAGGACTTGCCACATGTTGTCTCTGCTGCAGACGTCAGAGAGCCAGCATTTTCACTTTGGGGGTCGTGGTGGGGCCAGAGCTGCAGTGGAGCTGGTGAGCATTGGCAACATGCCTGCACCCATCCATGGGACATCCTGAGGGTCCCTGTGCAGCCTCCCCAAATCTCTCTGTGTGCTCACACCAGTGACAAGGAGAGATGCCATCCACCCACCCAGCATCACCTCAGGGTGGGTTTTGTGGATCACAATGGGAGAAGCACCCCAAAATAGGGTCCTGTGTGAGAGCAAACTCAGGCAACCTCAAGTGATGGCAATGGAGGAGGTGGAGATAAGGAAGGGGACAATTGCTCTGGCAGTGACTCTGGTCTGTGGATTCATGCTGACACAGAGGGAAAAGGAGACAGAGCCCTCACAACCCCTACAACTTTGTCTCCTGGCTCTTCATGGCAGCGGAGTTGGAACTAGATGATCTTTAAGGTCCCTGCCAAGCCAAACCATTCTGTGATTCTGTGACTTCTGGAGACATTTGGACTGAAAGCCCCTTTTGTACCAGGACCAAGGCTGGGTCACGCTGCAAGGCAGACTCCAGACAGCTGGGCTCATGGGTAACACTCATCCCAGCAGCTGTTCTCCCTCTCCCCCTGCCCAGGGCAGCTGGAGGATTCAGCAGCTTTAGATGGTCTTCTGCTCTTAAAGTGCCCAGCCATCTTCAGTTCAAAGCCTGGGAAGCTCAGAGCAGCCCAGCCCCATTAGGACAAGGCTGAGCACCCACCCATGGGGGAAGATGGGCCTCCTGGGCACCACACACATGGCAGCTGGGGACAAAAAAGGGAGGATCAGCCAAACCCTATCCTTGGGCTGGGGCTTAGAGCCCAGCCATGCCCAGCTGGAGATGGACTAACCTGTAACCTGCTGGAGGTGTTGATGCACTCTTTAAAACCCAGCTCAGAAAAGCCACACCTAAGCCACACACAGTGAGAGAAACCCACTTGAGTCCTGTGGGTTTGATATCGACTCTACTGCTGACTCCTGATTTGATTTCAGACCATGCCCACACCGAAACTTGCCCTCTCCACAGACCTTGTACTGCCCTCTGACTGCAGGGCTGCACCCAGGGAGAGGGGATGGAGCAGGACAGAGGACCATCCCATGGTGGGGTGAGACAAGGGCACACGGTCCAGCTCTGGGGCCAGGCACAGACCTCCCAGGTCCTGGGAGGGACCACATCATCCACAGCCCCGGGGGAAATGCACAGGGTGGGGAGGGGAGGTGGTGCCTTGCATCCCTCACAGGAGAGAGCTCGTGGGTGATGGGGAACAGAAAAATAATTAACAGGTCAGAAGAGGAAAAAAAAATATCTCCAAAACATTCTGGAGAATAAATGACGGCTGGCGGGGGAGGGAAGATGGCTTTAATACAGGATTAATTGAAAACAAGATAGAGCTAATATAAGCCAGGGCTCCAGTTTAATAGTGGCTCTGGTCCATGATGTTATTAGACTTTGGCTCCAAGGTCAATAAAACCCTGACTCCTGCTAATGAAGAGGCGGTTTCTGCCCCACAACCATAAGCAACAACACTAAACAACGAGCCATCCCAACAACACTTCCACAACCCCCGCCCCTCCTGCACCCCAGAGCCTTTCCAGGATGCTGTGTGGGTGGGTGGGTCTGCACACAGGGCCTGAGCTGGCAGAACTGTCTTTTTCTGCAAGCATTTTAGCATTTTCTCTTTTCTTTCCTTATAGGCTTGATGGCATTTCTTATTCAAACTGACAGCTCTTTCAGCCAGGATAAGCCCCAGGATAACAGCTATGCATGCAGACACATCTGAGCACAGATCCAAGAGCAGCCTCGAAAGGCGTCACCACCAGAGCTGACAGAGCAGCACACAGTGCTTGGCAGCTCTGCATGGGGACCCGAGGCAGGCACCAGCCAGGGTCTCACCCCAGCAGCTGCCCAGAGCTCTACTCACCTTCTTCTCTCTTTGGTGGGCTCTCCATCGGCACCGGCTGCAGCTTTGGCTCTGCCTGGGGAGGCTGGGCGGGCAGGGGAGGCTCCGAGCTCTCCACCTGCCGTGCTGGTGGGGCTGAGACCTCAGCAGCCTTTGCTACCTGGATTTCCACGCGCTTGGTGGCCGTGTCAGGCGCGGGAGCACTGGCTGTCTCAGCTCTTCGCTGCGGCATCTCCGGGATCTTGGATGCCGGCGCCTCCACCCTCCGGAGACCCGGCTCCTGGGGCTTCCCGAGGGTGATCTCAGTCCTCCTTGGGGTGGGCTCGGGGGGTTTGTGACCCAGCACATCTGCTCGTTTGAGGCCAAACCTTGACAACCCTGAGGTGGAGTTCTCCACCTGCTTGGATGAGATGTCAATGGAGATTTCTGTTCTTCTGGACACTGGCTCGGGCAGTTTGGGTCCAGAGAGCTCCACTCTCCTCAGAGGGGGCTTGGGTGATCTTTGGACTGTGGGTTCTGCATGTCGGGCGGATGGCTCCGAATTTCTGGCACCAAGTTCCTGAAACTTCTGCGTGGAGCTGGACACGGTGGACCTGAGGAGGGTGTTCGGGGCCCGTCTTTGTGGGGTGGAGGAATTCGAAGACTGATCTACCTCCTCGACCTCAAAAGATCTTTTCAGAGCTGAAAAACATGAAAAAGAGTTCAGAATTTAGTTACCATCCACCTGAGCTTACAGACACTGTGTAAGTCTCATAACTCCACTTCTGCTCCTTCATCCGAGGGTTCACAACCCATTTAAGCAGGTGGGTACTGAGGGCCACGCTCTGCCTCTTCAGACTAGTTACAAACCCAGTAACAACATTGGAACCAGGGCCAGGAAATTCAACCCCAGAGTGGAAACCATCCCCACACTGCCCTCCATCCCACCCGTGCCTCACAAATGCTCAGAGGAGAGCAGAGGGTCCCATTATAGTATGGTAGAGTGGAGCAGAGCAATGGATTTGGAGGCAGCCAGAAATCCAGCTCCCAGTGCCTCCCTTTCCCTCTCACATCCGAAGGATGCACAGGTAAACACAGGCTTCCCACTGCCAGCAAAATCCAAGCTGGGACCAGGAAAACAATCCCAGAAGAGCACCAAATCTGTATAAATGCAGCAAGAAAACCAAAGGTGGCAGCCACAGAAGCGCATATCCTTAAAAACAAACCTAGAGGCTACGTGAGCCAAAGACTGAAGTGCTTTGAGTACATGGATGTGAGACCCCAATACAAGGGGTCAACTGGGCCCATCAGACCCCTGGGCTCTGCACAGGACCCAGCCAGATGGAAACAAAAGGCTGAACTCCATAAGAAGGGAGGGAATGCAGAGAACCACTGCTGGACCTCCATCCAAACACCACAGGCTGCAAATACCCGCTGTGCCCCACAGCACCCAGTCAGGCACAGGGTCAGGGCAGGATGAGGCACAGCCCTGGGGTCCCAAAGAAGCCTCCACGAGGTGAGGCTGAGCCAGTGTGCTGATGGCCTTGGCATGATGACAGCCACGCTGCTAATGAGCAGCACGAGCATCGTTAATGAGTCCATCCATGCTCTACATCAAAAGGATAGTAACAGTGAGATTTAGCCTCTAAAAACCTGGCCCTGAGATCCCACAGGACGCCACAATCCAGGGGAGAGACTGGAGCACAGCCTTCCCTCGTCCCAGGATGTCCACCCACCCCTGGGGTGGAGCTGGAGTAGAGCCACCACGCAGGAAGCTCTCTGCTCTGACCCCCCGGGGCAGGGCCTGGGGACGTGGGGACCCTCCATGCCTCGGACACATCCGTTCTCTGGAGAGGAGCCATCTGTCCCGGCTGGGACCAGCCGGCGGGACGAGGGGGGCCGTCCACGTGGCAGCCACCCTGGCTCTGCTGTGAACACAGCTGATGACACCAGGCAGATGCAGCCACCCCTGTCCTGCCAGCAGGGGCTGGGGACAGCCATGGTCACTTCCCATGGCAGCAGCACAGGGAGTCCCAAAAGAGATGGTGAGGAAAACGGAGCTGGAGCTTGTGTGTCAGACAAGCCACACAACGGGGGGGCTCACAGGGGTTAAAGTGCAAGGATACAGCTTTGGGCTGCTTTCCCTTTCTTATGGGAAACCAAAAACTGCTCAATATGAGTGTCAGGCTGCAAAACCAGCCTGGATGGGCACTGCAGAGCCTGGGACCAAGAGCCTTGGACAAAGAGCCTCCTCAGGATGTTGTGTATTAGTGACCCAGCAAAAGCCTCTGTTCTCAGGGACAGACACAGGCAGGCACACACACCCACACCCACACCCACACCCACACACACACACCCCCACCATGTCCCCCTGCTGTGGTTCAGACCCTGGCAAGGGAACTGCTGGGAAGTGATGGGTGTCTGGAATACACTCCCAAGGAGGGGGTCCCAGCTGGCATGGGCAGGGAGGGATGCACAGAGCAATTCAACCTGATGGGAACAGCATCACTGCTGCTTTATGGCTACAGAGAGAGGAAAGCACAAAGCACGACACACATCTTCCACCTTCTAAAGCCCAGGAAGGGTCCCATGAAGGGCACCATAAAATGGTCCATCCTGCATCTCAGAAATATTTAGACATGGGTGGAAGGAGGGAGGGAGGCAGTAAAGAAAACTAAAGATGCTTTTTCTCCAATTTATCTGCTCTGCTTTTTGACTTCCACGGAGCTCTCCCAGCCATGTCATCACCCTCTTGCAGAGGTGAGATGCTCTCTGCAGCAGTTCCTGCCCTGCTGTCAGTGCTTGGCACAGCTTGTGCTTTGCAGGTCTGTGTCCAAGTCTCAGTTCTCAGCATGCCCAGAATAATTAATCCAAAAAAAAATCTCACACTTGAGAGCTTTTTCAATGTGTTTAAACTCTCATGTCTCCAACACTGGGCTGGAGCTCAGAGCCTCCAGCACAGGCTTTGCTACAGTTTTCCTTCTCCATCACACACTTAATCCAGAAACCAACATTTTAGCTATTTTTTTTCCCAAAAATCCCAAGTTTAAAACAATGCACCGACCAAGCCCAGTTTGCATTTTGCAGGAAAACAAAGAGAGCGGAAGGGACGACCCGACGGGGAGCCTTTCCCGGCCTTGAGCAAAGCTGGGTGGGCAAGAGCAGCAGAGGACACAGCCCAGCCAGGCACTGCCAGCTCCCTGATGGATGGGATCACAGTTCTGTCCATGTCAGGCTCTTAAAACCTGCTCACCACTCCTCCAGCCAGTCAGCTCAGTCTCCATCTACTCCTCTCAACAAGCAGCCCAATAACTTCCAGGCAGATGTGTCTTGAGCGACAGTTTGAGAGCAAATGCTCTCAAGGAACTCGACAGCAAAAGAAACACTGGCAAGCACTTTTCCTTAATGGACGTTGCCTTGGAGATTTCTCAGTACCAAGTGGTTTAGGGATTTCTTTTTAACCCACTAATGATCTTTGGATACAAACAGCCCTGCTGACCTCCAGGGTTCATTGCACGAACCATGTCCATCATCTCCGCTCCTCTGAGCTCCACTGCCACTTCCTAAAGAAATGGCAGGTCACTCAATGGCAATACTGACCCACATGGCCCTTTCTTTTGACTTCAAACCCCTCAAACTGCCCCAAGCCCATGGTAAACCTGGCTAATGTCACAGCATGGTCCTTCTGGAGCACAGCCAGCCCTTTCCCTTATCGAAGGGCTGGACTGAATAAAACACCCAAAAATGGCTTTTTTCCAGGTCTTTCTGGGCCCTGTTGCAGAAAAGAGAAAAAGGTCAAAGCCCAGACACAAAGGGGTTCAAAAAGCCTAAGGGAGAACTGCAAAACCATGATTACAGCTGCAGGAGACCTGAGCCATCCAGATAACACTTCCCATGTCAGTGCTGCAGTCCCAACGGGCAATAAGTGGGTACTGAAGGGCTGGGCAAGGAACTGCCACCCCAAAGAAGGGTTAGAAATGGCTCAGCAGTTTCTGACAGCATAATCATGAGGACCCCCAGGTCCCAGTGGCACCTCCTCTCCAGCAGTGTCACTGACTTGCCTGGGGACAACCTGAGAGCTTTCCCAGCCATGGCTCTCTGCAGGGTGTGGTGTCCATCTCATGCCTCTGGTTACACAAGGATTTCAGTGCCCAGCTTGTCCTGCTGGCACATTTGGCCACTGCCCTGAATTCAGTGTGGTCTGGAGAAGGTCAAACATCCCAGGTACGAGAAAGGAGGACTGAGAGCAACAGGGTTTGTGTTTCCACCTCTGAGACAGAGACCCACTGTCATAACCATGATCCTCAGGAATGTCACCTTCAGCAACAGTGGGATGGACCAAGCATGGCTGTAGTTCCCCTGCTCTGCATCACCTCTCTCCTCCTTGCAAGAGAAGAGGGATGGACCTCAGGAAGCAAAACAACTCTCAAAAAGAGAGAAAAAACTTATAAATAGCCCGTCCTGCCCAGAGCCAGGAAAGGAAAGTAAACAGCCTCTGCTCCAGATGACCCTCCTCCCGGACTTCCTGCAGGGAAGTGTCCATATTCCTCACAACAGGAGCCAAAGACAAGGCAGTGCTGAGGGCCCCTCACCCCGTTCCCACCCGTGTGGTGATGGGGACCCACACCAGCAGTCATGGCTGATGCTCCAGGTCCCTGTGGGTCCCTATATCCCTGACAGCCCGGGCCAAGCTGTCCCTGCCCTGAGCAGGGTCCGGGCTGGCCATGCTGCAGGGTTATCCCCACTATCATATTTTCCAGGGGATTTTCGGTGCTAGCAGGGCTTCCCCAGCCCCACCAGCAGCATCTGATCTGCTGGTCGGTGTCAGAGGCAGTTGGCAGGGAAAGCAGTGGAGGTGATGAGCATCACCCTTCCTTCTCTTCCTCTGGAAGTGCACGTCCATGGGGCCCAAGCACAGAATGGCACAACCATCAGCACACGCTTCCTTTTAACTGATTCCAAACCAACTCTGGTATCTCTGGCTCATTGTTGAAGGCAGTGGCTCCCCTCACACAGCAGGGAAAGCCCAAAATCCCCTAAAATGAGATTTCCAAGAGCTTCCTATCAGATGCAACCTCTGCCACTGCCAGCCTCCACCCACCACCATCATGTCTGGGCTGGGTTCTGCTCACTGTGGTGTCCCTTTGGGGACCAGACCTTGCAAACCTCTCGAGGTCCTGGAGTTGTGCTCGGCATTGTGCAGCCATGGCTCCGCTCTGCAGGGCCAATTCTAAAAATACCACTGCTAATCCTGTTGGATGAGGGAGGCACTGGCTCTGCTGGCTGTGCACAACGGCACCTGCTCCTGAAATCCCCCAGTCTTGACCCAAACATGTCCCTGCCAGACAGGCACTTCGGGGCAAGAAATGTGCGCCTTCATCCCTGGCTCAAACACTCCCCCAGCAAGCAAATGAGCAAAACATTTATTTCTCTTTCTCTTTCATGCAGCAGTGCTGGGGATGGCTGCACAGTGTGGTCACTGTGTCCTCCTGGTCACCCCATGGCCAGGCACCAGCAGGTCACACGCCATCAGTTAAAAACGCTCTTTAGGGACCTTGTAAATTGGGAAGAGAGGGCAGAGGTCTGGTTCAAATCCCAGCAGCTCATACAACAGTCAAGATCCTTCCAGAGAAGTCACAAGCGAGTGGTACGGCTGGGGACTCCCATCTACACGCTGCTCTCCCAGAAGGTGGGTCCCTCCTTGGGGGTCCTGGCCATGCCAAGGGTGCCCATGAAGGGCTCTGGCTTCCGCCCAAGGGCTCCACATCTCCTGGTGGGAAACACTGGAGTACACAGCATGCTGGCTCATCCCCTTCTGCAGCCTGGCTCTGGGCACCCTAGGGGAGTCAATGAAGAAACATCTGGAACATCTGCTCCTTCTTTCTTTCCTTTTTTAAACAGAATATCCCAGTAACAGTGCAGGGGATGCTTTATACAAGGAAACCTCTATGCACAGAGCTCAGGAGGAGACCAAAATAAACAACAAGAGATGCTGACTCCTCCGGGACCTGCTTCCCAACTGGAGCCTCTGGCTCTGTCGCAGCCACAGCGCCCAACTGCTTCCCATTAAACATCCCCTGCCCCTCACGTGGTCTCTGTAACCCAGGGGTTACATTTGCTTGCTTGCTTAAGCACGGAAAGCTTTCCTTGGGTTTTTTGACACATAAGAGCCTTATGGGACCGGGGCCGGCGGGCGCCCCGTTATTTCCCACAGTACAATGGCACCGTTTGAGAGCGCGGACTTTCTCTAAACTGCTACCAGATGGTCACCTCCTGTTCCCGGGGAGGAAAGGGGGGAGGCTGCAGGGCTCATCTTTCAAGGAACCCTTGGAAACCCAACACAGCATTAACTGCTCACGGCCCTTAAAGCTTCCCAGACCCCTGTCACCAGGCAGCAGGATGCTCGCAGAGGTTTTCTGGCCCAGGCTAAGTGCAAAGGGTGTGTTCACCCACATTACCATGGGGATACCTGGGTTTGGATTATCCAAACCTACCATCCACGATGCTGCTGAATAGCTGCCACCATCCATAACAGAGATAGATGCAGTTGAGTGAACTAAGGGCTCAGTTATAGGGACAAGTAAGTTGTTCTTCATATACCTATTGAGTATATCCACTGTATATTAAACCTGAAGGTCCCATAGCAGAAGGGGATGGGAGCTGCACCCCTTCAGAGAAGGATATCTCTACCCCATCCTCAACAACAAGGTGCTCCCAACTCCACCAATCCCCTCAGTGGGATCAAAAACACAGGGTTGAGATGGGAAATCACTGGCAGTGCAGGCAGCAAGTGATGCTACACGTGCTGGTGGGATTTTGTGAATACACTGACAACTTCATAACAGCCCAAGAAACTTGGATCCCCCCCTTTTATATCTGGAGAAATGAAGGCAGGAAACTTTATAAGCACCTTTCCCAAGGTTTCTGGTCATTCAGTATTAGAGAGAAGTCAGGGCTGCTGGATCCCCTCTCTGTGCTTGTGCCAGGAGGCTTCACACCTTTCTTTTACCAATAAACCAACCCTGCTGCAATACATACATATAAACACAGAATATATATAAACAACAACAATCTGCTGTTGTAGCATGATTTTCACGCTATGCTGGGTCAGTTTATGAATGGTTTATGCACAAATAAATCCTTTTTCTGACTTCACAGACAGCATTCAAAAGAAGTTGCAATAGATTGCATGATCTGACATGAATCACATGTAGAAGACAACACAGGCAATGTGCTGTCAATATGCAGGACCTTTCTGAACCGTACAAACAGAACCAAGAGGTGAGTTAGAGTGGAAATTTGGGAATAAATGCAAGTTCAGGTCTCTGAAATCAAACCAAAGCTTTTCAAGCAGCATTTCTCTCACTCACAGTAAGCTATAAAACAGCCCTCAGCCCATGCAGCAAACCTCTCATCTCCCAGAAATGAACATCCAAAAGCAAAGTCAGGACTAAGAATAGAAAAAAAAAATAAAATCCACACTCAGATTAATTCAAAATCCCAGCTTTCCAGTCCCTATAATGCAGTTCTCAAAAGATTTTAGCTTGATTCTCTATTACACTTTGGTTTATATAACCATTAGCCCTCAGCAAAATGCTTCCAGATCAAACCAGTATATTTTACATCCCTTATATTCATTTCATACTTCTACAGAAAATTACATCAAACACGGGGTATCCAGCCCAGCAGATTGCATTACTGGCTCTGCCACAGGCTCACTCCAGCTTCTGTCTCTGGTCTGTGCTCCAGTTTCCTTTCATAAGGGGAGGAGGAAGGAGAGAAATAAATCTTTTCTGTGCCTCCCAAGGGACTGCTGATTTGGTTTGGTTCAGTTATATTTCTAAAATGCCTTAAAATGATTACCCAGAGACAAAAGTATGATACAGATGGTCTTGCAGACTCCAGACTGCTGCGTGCTGGTGCCACAGATGCCACCCTCCCCGAGTCATGACTGCCAGCACCCACACAGGGGACATGGAGAGTGACTCAGGTGAGTGACCAGCGTCATTGAGAGTGACTCAGGTGAGTGACCAGCCTCATGGAGAGTGACTCAGGTGGGCCATGGTGTAGGGACTGGGTGATTAAATCATTTAAGTCTTCACTTGAGAAGATGCTTTGATGGGCAGTGTTGCAACATGCTGGTTAAAAAGCTACAGAAAGGGGTAAATTAGGAAGAGAGGCTAAAGAAGGGACCCAGAAGCCATTCAGCCCCCCAGCACTGCCCATGCTGCCTGCTCCCCCAGCCTGCACTCCCCACTGACTGCTGGTGTCACTGCAGCCAGCTCTGATGACTCTGTTGGAGGGGACACCCAGCACTGCAATAAGAACAGTTGTCCAAGTGTCCTGAAGGCTGGCAGAGAGCAGAACCCTCTTCCTTTCTCCTCCCTGGTAAACTAAACATGTTAAAAAAAAAAAATCCATCCTTTTTTGCATTTCCCCATATTTGCACTTCCAGTGACCAAGATGAAAGAAAGACTCAAGTCCCAAGCCCAGTCCCCACCATACTTCTTGCCTCCCAAACCAGTCCAGCAGACCAGTGCCAGTGCCCTCACCACTAATCCTTGCCACAAATCCCAGGGTTGGGACATGCTGGAGGGCACCCAACTCACCAGGAGCAAGGGGCTGCACAATTTTGTGATGTTTACTCAAAGTGCCACCTCTCCTGCCAGGAGGGCAGCACTGATCGATGTGGTCACAGTATCCCCTGCCCTGCAACCCATAAGAGGCTGCCTGACACTGGCAGCGCCTACACCCAGGCAACAGGTTGGCATCCTGTTAACCCAAATTGCCCTAACTTGGGTGCCAGCAACAGGGTACCATTGCAGCACTGGAAGGATGCAGGGGGACAGTCCTCCCGTGACATCTCAGCTTTTGGCTGAGATGCAAACCAGCCAAGAGCCAGCTTGGATGGACACTGCACATGGGCCACCACTCTGAATGTGTCCCCAGGAGACCCAAGGGCTGAGCTCCATCCAGCAACCTCAGAGAAGCAATCAGGGTAAAAGCCTGAGTCACAGTCATCAGGAAATGAGAGCTTTTTAGAATAAGTTGAAGTCAGCAACAAACCCCTTCTTGCCCAAGGGATCCTCCTTACCAGCATTATTTGAGGCAGAGGAGGAAGTCAGGAGGGCTCTCCTGCACCCAGGAGGGCTCTCCCTGCACAAGCACCAGCACGGCAGGTGGGTGCAAACTGCTGATGCCTCCATCAGAGGGGTGCCAGAACCAAATAATACCCTTGCAGGTATGAAATGAGAAGTGGCCAGGACACAACCTTATCCTCCTGCTGAAGGGGACAGCTTACCCCACAAAGAGTTGCCCTGATGGACCCCGACTCCCACCAAACAGGCACAGCCCCATCAGAAACTGGACTCAGACCCATTGACTCATTTTACAGGCTTGAAACAAGTTTAACCAGGGTTTAGGATCACTTGGCTTGTTGCCTCCACATCCCACTCTTAAAGACCAGGAAAGTGCCAGAGCTCACTGCAGCAGGAGGAGTCTGGGAGGTTGGGAGAGCTTGCACAATGGTCCTGCCTTAAATATCAAAGTCAGAAACATGAATATCTGAAGTGATTATGGGCTCTGAAGTCTCCATTACTGTGTTTGGATTTATGACAAGTTCCAGTCCAGGCTTTTGTGGCTGCTGTCTGTGTCCTGGGAAAATGGGCTGAGTAGCTCCCTGCAAGGAAGGGCAGCAAACCAGAAATTAAACCAGCACGCTGTGGGAGGCCACAGGACACCCAGAGGTGCCAGGACCCTCATTTAGCCTCAAGGTTGCCTACATGTATTGGCCAAGAGACAAAGCCATGGTCACCCAAATCTATTAGGCATGACCCAACGTGTTCTAGAGGTGCTTCCTACTCACTCCACTGCCCTAAACTGCCAAGAGGCAATCGGCAAAGAATAAAGCATTTTAGGTGATTCCCTTACAAAGGGAAAGATGCTACCAAGGTCCCAGAGACTGGTGAGTACTTGAAGAGCCAGAGTGGTGTACGTGCTCCAAGCCTTGACTCACCTCCAAGCACCAGCACTGCGCTTGCACAACCGAAGTAGCTGCCCTGGATCCAGTTTTAAGTCTCATCCTCTTTCCGTCCCTTCCCACTCAGACACTTCTGAAAGGTTTCTTTATGATTAGCACAATTAGCTCGCTTTGCCCAAGATTGATCCCAAATGGAAAGCAAGAGCTCATCTGTACCAGCCAACACTGGAAGCTCTCCATGCTGTCGCAGAGCCAAGGACACTCTGCTCTGTGCCGCAGTGGTTGCCCGTCCCCAAGGACACACAGACCAGCCCTCCTTGCAAGAGAAGACTATAAACAACAGTAGAATAATTCTACATCCTAACCAGGGCCAGAGGCTATCCCCAGAGTCCAGCTCACGTGGACAGAGAGATCCACATCCTGTTCTTCCCTTTCCCACTCTCTCACCATTTTTTCATTCCCAATGAATTAAATATACTCGGGGAAAAACCCAACCCACTGCTGTAACCAGGCAGATGTGAGTTTTTGACTCTGTGGTTTGAAGGCCAGTTCTGCAGGGTAAGATACAACTTCTGCTGGGGAAGACACAAATCCTCCCTTCCCGCAGCCACCTTCCCCTGGCTCCTTCCTCTCCTACCACATGATGATTTGGCAGAAAACTCCCATGCATTCCATCTCTTGTCTCAGACTGGAAAATGTAGATAAGAAGAATGGAAAAAGAAAGAAAACTCTCTGAAGGGGCTGCAAAGTTCAACTTTGAGCATATCAGAGGTGACTTTGCTGTCTCAGAGCAGCAGCTACATCAATCAGTGGCTCTTCCTCTGCCCACCATCGGAGCTGGTGATGAAGAGCTCCAGGAGAGACCAGTTTCGGTATGACTGTTTGGGGACAGCCCAGGAAATCCAACAATTGACATTCAGGAGCTTTGCTTCACTCCTAGAGCTGAGACGATCCAAGATGTAATCGGAAAGATCTTTTTGCGTTTCCTTTTCCAGGCATTGAACGTGGGCACACGTGGGACCGTTAGTCACTCGCTCGGCCTCCCAGCCCACTCCCGTGCGTGCGAGCCCAGAGCAGGGCTCATCCTGCAGACCTTTAGGCTGGGCTTACAGGACAGACCTTGAATCCAAGCGAGATGCTTACACAAACATGAGGCACATCCCATCTCCAGGGCTTTTCGCTGCATTGAATTCAAGCCCCGTCACCCACACAACGCTGTGACCATCCCGCTGGCACGTTCCTGCTAATATTAGCAGCAGGGCTGAATCCCAGCATCCGCAGCACACGGCAGCAGCTGCTCCCCAGGGCAGCAGGCATGCGGGATGCACCGCAGCCACGTGGCCCAGAGACATCCCGGGCATTTGCTCAAGGAAATTTTAAGGACGAGTCCATTGAGTTTCACGCATGTAGAAAAGCCTATTTATAAAGCAGCCCCCTGCTGAAAACGACCTGGGTGATGGTTTTCTGATGACCCTTAAAACCGGGACATAACTTAGCATGAGTTTGTACCTCATGAGACAAAGTCTGTTGCTGAAATACTAAAAATACCCCGCGTTAGGTGGTGAGAGAAGTATGTGTCTGTAGGGAAAGTGTGCAATAGTATAAAAGAATAAATAAAATAGCCAGAGAAGCCTTCCAATCAGCAGTGCCACGTCCTGGCAGGGCTGGAGGCTCCCTGCCCTCAGTGCCCAGCTCAACAGCACTGCCAAGGCTCGCCCACCAGCCAGCACATGTTCCCTGAGAGAGCCGGGCAACGGGAAGATCAGGGATTAAGCACCATCAACAAATGCTGTCCCACGGTTTCTGCCAGAGCAAAGCTGCCAGCCTGTTTCCCCACCAGGATCTAGCTCTAGACACCACACTGAACTGCTGGGCACCCTCCTGCCTCTCCATGCACTTACTCGGCACTTCCACCACGCACAGCTCACACCCACGATGACAGTTTGTGTTTCAACATTGCGAGGAAATGAATCTGGTGTTGACTGACAGTGCTGGCAAAGGCAAGGAGTGCTCAGCATCCCTGCTGCCAACTCACCACCGGCAACTGCCAGCAAAGGCACACCTCAGTTATCCCTGGGACTCCGCTCAGCAGCAGCCACATCCCACTGGGATGAGGGGCTGGAGCAGACCTCTTCTGTCTCACTACCAGGCAGTAGATACTGAGTGCACGGTGCTTTACACCTTCAGCAGGAAGACAAGTACCACACTGTGGAATTATCTCTGGGCATTCTCACAACCAACCAAACTTGGGAACAGGAACATCTACCCCCTCTGCAGACACCGACATTCCCATATCACCCAACCTGAACTGGGTGAGGGTGGTTTAGGGAGTACACAATGTTAACACACTGCACAAGCATCCCACCACCTGGGCTGATTTACCACTGCAGTTTCCCTTCCCTGCAGCTCAGGGGCCTGTGCCTGAGGCACCAGGGAGCTGAGGGATCTGCCCTCTGAGGCAGAGGTGAGCTTGGGAAGCACTGCTGCTACCACGGCTGAACCAGCCGCGCTTCTGAAAACCTGCCAAAATCTATAAACCCAGGGGCAGAACTATTATACTCTCTAAATCCTGGAAAACCACAGACCTAATGATGCTCTCCCCCAGTAGAGATGAGGAAGTTCTTGTCAGTCAAATAAGCGAGATTAGGATCATAGAATGGTTTAGGTTGGAAGGCACGGTACAAATCATCTATTTCCAACCTCCTTGCCATGGGTAGGGACAGCTTAGCATAGACAAGGTTGCTTACAGCCTCATCCAATCTGGCCTTGAACACTTCCAGGGATGGGACATCCACACTTTCTCTGGGCAGAAGCCTCTGAACTTCCCTAGTGCCCTCCCCACAGGACATGCTGGTCAGTGCAAGGTGGGCACATGAACTGCTGCCTGATGCAGCCATCCCCATCACATCATCGGGCTCAAGAGGAAGAACACACTCTGCTCTGCTGTCTTTTCTTCACATACGTTGCTTTGATTTGGAAACTAAACTGGAATTGAGTACCTCGTACTGCTTCCCTCTCCCAAGGGACCCTCACATCTCCTCGGGCCCACATAGACTGGCAGCTCCACAGCCGAGGCTGCAACTGCCTGTCTGCCACAACACAGCAGGGACAAGAAACCTATGGGCCCTATGCCAGGAAGGGATGCTGCGAGGAAAACAGGCAGGGATGCTACAAGGAAAACAGGCAGGAACAGCCAGGGTGACTGGGGAGGGCAGGCAGTGTGTGACCGGCAAGAACAAAGAAGGCTTTGGCTGATCTGGTGTTTCTGCTCCACGGTATTTTTGGCTGATCTTTCCTGCTTGGCCAGGGGCTGCCCCGGGTTGAGATACCCACCCAGCAAACAAGGACACTGCATCTCCTGCCCTACAGGCTAGAGATTAATTGCCGTATTCTTGGGAAGCTGCAGTGCAACACAGAGCTAATTAAATTGTGAAACAGTAGCCCGGATCCCTGCTCAAGGGCAAGACCAGACCTTTTGGCTGCAGATGCACAGAGCTTTCCCCAGCCTTTGCCTCTGCACAGGCAGAAACCATGAAGTGCTCCATGGACTGAAAAAACCCGGCACTGCGGAGCGGCTCGGTGCCACCGAGGAGCACACACAGCCTGCACAAGCAGCCCCGAGGCCCGCAGCAGAGCCTTTATCATACCCAAGAAGGGAATTACTCATTCTTCAGAGATTTAAATGCAACTGGGGCAGGCGCGAGGAAAGCTGTAATTACATCAGCGCTCGGAGCCCTGCGGTGGGGAAGCTCACGCGTCCCCCAAGGACAGTTACAAAGGCGCCGTTGAACCCCAAGTGCCAAACAGATGGTGTATTCGGGTCGATCTTTGTGTCCCAACACTTGTTAGTCCCAGTCTTCCGAAGGGACGTGACTTCCCTCAGCCTCCTGCTATGCCCTCCACTCCCAACTTCAGCTGGAGAAAGCCCGGAGGCTGGGAATAGAGGACACGAACGTGTTTAAACCTTACGACGAGGACTGCAGAGACCCCAGCTTTGCCACCCGTTTCCTGCCTGACCTGGAAGAGGAACCCTTGTGCTCTCAGCTTCCTCAGCTACCCAGCAGGAAAAACACCACGGCGCTCCTTCCCGAAGGAAAGGCTGGATTCTCCAGGAGGCGGTGAAGGCGGCTCAGCCTATAGCCGTGTACGCGCAGCCCCTGGATAAGCTTTCACCGCGGCCCCCAGATCTCCGCTATTTCTTGTGGGCTTTTTTTTTTTTTCTAGAAACCGCTGCACAAAGCTCAGCTTGGGTCGCTGCCAGGACGTGCGAGTGCACAGGGACGGAGCTGCTCTTCCAAAACTCTGCTCGGGAAGATGAGCTCCCCCGAGCCGATCTCTCAACGCCTGCCTCAGGCACAACCCCCCAGCCCTCTTCTGCCTGTCTCTGACTCCCAGACCCATCTGGCAGCAGCACGCTTCCCGCTAGCTTAGTTTTTTTTCGCCTGAAAAAGCCAGAACAGCAGGCAAGAGGCACAGACCCGGGGAGAAGCCATCCCACAAGGGGATCCTCCGTCAGAGAGCAAGGCAACGCTCCGGGCGACTGGAGCTCTGCCACGGGACAACTGCAGAGCTCTCGAGGGCGGGCAGCTCCCGCTATGGGAATATGTAAAACTTCGGATGGTTACCCACATCCCAGCTACTCCAGGGTTGTGTTTGTATCCCAAAGCTGGGAGTCGACAGAAGGGCCGGTGCCTCGTTTTTTTCAGACTTTCAGTCTCGTCAGGCGGGTGTTTTCAGCTGAAAAGACTGTACAAATCAACTCGGGAAAGGCAGGAAGGCAGAAAACATCCCGTAAGCCCCTGCCTTGGCAGATACCACCGGGCGCAGCCGCTCCCAGGGATGACGCCCCCGTTCCTTTCAGCCTTCCCCACCCGCGGGGTGACACTCGGGACCGCCGGGGTGTCAGCGGCGGGGGGAGAGGCAGCAGCCGTGCCCCGGCGGAGCCGAGCCGAGCTCACCCCGCTCCGCCGCCGCGGCAGCTCCTCCCAGTTTAGCCCCAAAAGCAGCTTCCCCGCGCGCCGGGGCTCCCCATCCCTGGGGCCACCCACCTTCGAAGTCGGAGATGATGCCCTCCAGGTGGGCGCTGACGGCCGGGTCGGTCATGGCGGGGCGCGGGGCGCTGCCCCCCGGCTCCGCGGGTGCGCAGCAGCCGCCGCCGCCTGCGGCCCGAGCGAATGGCGGAGGGCGAGCGGCTGCGGCCGCCCCCCGCCCCGCCGGGCAGCGAGCCATGCCCCCGGCCCGGCCCAGCCCAGCCCGGCCCGGCCCGGCCCCTCGCCGCGCACTGGCTGCTCCCCACGCCCGTCACGCCGCCCGCCCCTCCGCGGCCCGGCGGGCGGGACCCCCGCACCGCCCCGCACCTCCGCCAAGTGCCGGAGGGTGGAAGGGGCACCCCAGGCGGGAGCCGGGCACTGCCCGCCCGCGGGCGAACGGCACCGTGCGGGTTCGAGCGCGTCCCGCACCCCCCCGGCCCGGGAGCGGCGCGGCAGAAAGGATGGGCTGAACGCCCGAACCCCGCGCCCGCCGCACCCCTCCGTGCCCCCCCTCCGCCTGGTAAGGGATAACAGCTTGGGATAACAACGCAGCGCTGCCCCAGGACGCGGGTGGAACCAGCCCACACGGGTGGGTCAAGCCCCCGGTGTTCTCCAGCACCGATAACCCTTTTGCTCCCCGGTTTGCCCATCTTTGGAAAGGGGCAACTTGGCCACCTCCCGTCTTACAATTTCTCAAAATCAAACCAGCACTAGAACCAGTTGCGCTAATCCGTCACTGCCAAATCCAAGCAGCCAGCTCTGAAAAACCATCACTGTAGCAGCAGGAGGGGCAGCAAAACTTGTCCCGAAGCTGAGTGCCGCTGGGCATGACTGCGGTGAGCCCAGGACTGCGTTTCCAATGCTGCCGCAGCTCCCTCCCCTCCAGCCAGAGCCAGCGAGGCAAAGCCCCAGCTCCAGGCATTGACACCAATCCCTTCCGTGGCACTGCTGCCTCCTCCCCACCTCTCACACGTTCTCAGTCTGAGCACCTCTCTCCTCGCTATCTGATGTTTCTCCCTTCCCGTGTTGATTCAGATCCTGCCCTCTTGACCCTCTTTTATCCTCCCCACCCTGTTTTAATAGCATCATTTTAAAGTGATGATACCCACTGAAATGTGTCCGGGCACATCAACAGGAAAAGAAAAATTAATGGGTTGGGCTTTTAGTCCACTTTGGGTAAACTATAAAGAAAAATCATGCAAAGCAGTAGTACTGTTACCATCTGTCACTGCAGATAGTACGTGCTTCATCACTGATGTCATACTTTAAATTTCACATTGTCAAAGTCTGCAAACACCACAGACTCCCCAAGACTGTACATGAACCACAAAATGAAGCCAACAGTACCAATTTCCCAGACTCAATAAGCTCCAGGTTTTCCACGCTGTTAATAGCTTGAGATTATAATCCAAGGAAAGGCATTACTTGAAAACATGAGAACTGCTTAAACAGTCTTGAGAACGCACCTTTAAAATAGAGGTGTGGTGTTTCAAGGTAGACACAGCGGTTTTCCTCCGCTTTGACAGACAGCAGCACTCAGCTCTTTCATTTCTTGCCCTCCTGGTGATGTCAACCAACATATTACAGCAGTACAGGGAGGAACAGGCTCTGCATCTCTGTGCATCACAAGATGGAAATGGAAATGCCTCCCCATCCAGTGTCTGTAAAGCTCCTTGGCATCTTCCCTGCCTGAACACCATTACCTGTTCCCAATGCCTTGGAAGAGAACAGGAATGAAGGTGGACCTGTGGCTCCTGTGACACTGAGCTCAGCCCCCGGGGGCTGGGTCCCTGCTGTCCCTACCACGGGGAGCACTGGTAGCTGCCACATCCCACAGGATGATCCTGCATCGCTGGCATTGATTTTTGAAAGAAAGCGTCTTATTTTTCCCTTCGCAAGTGCTCATATGCAGGTCACATCCGCAATCCATTTCTAACAGGTAAAAATGTAATTGTCAATAATTACCTTTATTACTGACTGAGAAAAAAAAGCCACTTTGTTAAAAACTACGGATGACTCCCTCACTGGAAGAGCAGAACACGGATTAGCCTTTTGCAAAGGATGTTAAGCATCCTAACTCCCCTGTACATCCTCATCACAAGGCTGTAGAATAGGTTTAAAGTAGGGAAAAAATGAACTAAGCAAGAGAAGCTAAAAATCATTATTGTGAAAAAGACTTTTAAAAAGCAATAGGGTCATTCTGAGGAAGGACCAAGCACATCTTTTGATGTTCAGAGTCTTGCAAATCCCATAAGATTCAGTATCAGACCCACTGCCTGGAGTTTAGTGGCCTCCCCTCTGAATTAGGTCACACAGGAACTGGTGTGACACTGTGATGGGGGCTCTGCTTTTGAGGTCAACTGGAGGCAAGAAGAAATAAACCACTAGAAAAAAAACTCTATTTCTTGATGGATTGTGAGTAGTGAGAGTCACGATGACGTCTGCCGGTCTCGTGCAGTAGATGAAGGAGCTCAAAGCACTTCAGCAGAAGAGTTTGAGGCAGTTTGGTTTAGTCTCAGTTCCCCAGGTCACTCCGTGTTTCCTAAGCAAAGACAATGTTATCATCCTGGATCTAATAAAAGTTTAGCAAATCAACGGGCCTCGAAGAGAGCCCCAAGAAGTGTGAAATAAAATATCCGGACTATAAGTAGGAGTTCCTTTTCATTAAAACCAGCTGGTTAATATTGCACCCATGTGCACCTAAGGCACTGAGAGGGGGAGAGAAAAATGGAAAATTACAGCAAGTAAAGAATAACAAGAATATCCAGAGCTCTAATAGTAAATATTTAAAGCAGGAAGGTATGTAAACAGCTCACCCTACAGCACATAACCCAAGCGCCTGCTGGTAGAGGAGGAGCAAGCTTTCCTCAGGGAGATAAGCCCATCCTTCTCTCTCATGGAGACTCTCTTGCCCTTTTATCTGATTTAGCCATGTCAGAGGCATGGCTTTGCAAGACCAAAACAAATCATCCACTTGTCCAATCTGCGCATAACCAAACACCATTTCATCTGGTTTTCTACCTGCATATTCAACCCCAAAGCTTATGTTTAGCTAAATGCTTCTTCTAGAAAGACAGGCAACCCTGGGAAGCTGAGCACCCACCCCAGAGGGATCTGCCTCCTCCCCTGGAATTTGTTTTTGGGGTTCCCCATCAGCATAGCACAAGTGTGTGTCGTATTCATCCAAATGCAGTTTTGGCACAGCCTCTGCTTTGCCCTTTTCTGGTAGATCAAGGGGATTAAGGACCCTGAGCCTTCTCCTGGTGAAAGATCTCCCACACTGATCACATCACCTACACTCCCTTTGATAAAGTAATCAGGTTCTGCTCCTTCTGTCCTTGTGTCAAGTATTTCCTTCAGTCATTTATCTGGCTTTCCTGCTCCTTTCTCCCTACATTTCACAAGTGTTTGTCATTGGATTTTAACTATTATCTTAAAAGAGAAGGAACTCACTTCTTAAAAGAGAGAAGATCACATCTCTTCCATCACTTGCTGCTCCCCTTGCTCACACAACTGATGGTCTCACTCACTGTTTTTACTGTATCAGAGGCCTCACCTCAAGCTCCTGGTTGGATGAGACCTTTAGGATACTCTATACAGCAACTGCTGTCCAAGATAAAATCCCTCTTCTGCAAACCCTCCTGGCTGAAGGAGGGGTTTAGGTAAATGACTTTCCTTTCTGTTTTACATTACAACGGAAATATTTCTTTTTCCTTTCTACCATAGGCCACTGTGAGCACTGACTGCCCCGCCTTCTCTCCTTCACCATCACTGTGCTCTTCAGATGAGCAACAAAGTTCCTGCAAAGTTGTTTTGTTGGCCTGGAAGGGATTTCCTGCCCTGAAAAGGCAGTCTGTAAAATCTGCTGATCACTCAGTTATAGATACCAAGCTAAAATTAGATCAGTGCCATTATACTGGCAGATGCAAGAAACCTTGACCCTTGTCCCCTGGGTACTGTATTACCCCTGGGCTCTCCTGCCCTCCAGGCAGTGAGATGCCTCAAAGGCTTCTCCAGATCCCAACAGACCACAAGGCAGAGGAGACCTAGAAAATCACTTCAAGGAGAAAAGCACAAGAGAGAAAAAAACTCAAAGAAACAGCAGGTATGGGTGTTAGAAGATCCCTTATCAAGACAGGCTAAGGCAGAAAAGGGACTTTCCTATCCAAACACTTTTTAAACAGCACTGTACAGTTTCCTTGCAGGCTGCTAAGAATGCAGTTTTTCAGGCAGATTTTCTTCCTCCCACAAGTCTAAGTTTTTCTGAACTCTTGCAGCTCTTATCGGTCTCAGGATCTGCTGCAGTCATGAGCATCAGGCTGGGTTAGAATGGGGCCATGAGTCATTGTGGCTACCTGAGCCTTAAATTATCTCCTACACAAAACCAGGTAATTCACTCACAGGATCTTCCCCTTCCTCCTCCTATTTTAATTAGAAAACAAAACTCTTTATTGATTCTGGCCTCTTCTATAAAACACTTTGACCAAGACTCACTGACCAAAACTACTACGTAGGAACAGCTAAATATTATTATTAACCACTTGATGGTTCTATTGAGAGTCCAAATATCTTTCCTTGCTGCTGATCAGAGATGAACCATCCTTCCCAGCCTTTACGGGAAGGTTCAGTGAGTGGGTGGAGGCACTTGAGACACCAACCCATCATCCCCACAGCTCAAGCACAGGGCAGCACTGGCAGCATCAACACAGAGTAACAGACACATACTAACCCAGATGAGGCAGATTTTGAAGGTGAAGGAATGGTGAGTCACAGCTCTTCTCTCTAAGCCAAAAAAAAAAGGCTGTTGCCATGACCTTCCCTTCCACTCCTCTGCTCCCTGCAGCTGCTCAGTTCCTGTGCTGCTTCTGCCCAAAACCCATTTCTGCTTCCAAACCTACCAGGAAGAGGCACAGTCATCTCCATATCACAGCTGGGGAAACTGAGGCACATCACAGGCATCACTCACAAACAGGGAGCTGGCAAGTCATAAGACCAGAGCTGGCTGTGGCAGGGAGCAGTGCTGAACCCAGCTCCCAGCTCCTTGGGAAGTGCTGGTGTTACTGGCTGGGGACGAGGGGACTCCAGAAGGAAAACCAGAGACGCAGTTCCCATCACCTCCGCCCATAGTTTCATGTGGATGACAGCACGAATCCAGCCCTGATTACGCAGAAATTGTCATGAAAAAAGGCTCTTTCCCAAGACTTCAGGCTCTTCCTGCTTCCAAAGGAGTAGGAAATAAAAGGAAGACGGACGCACTTCAGTGCTAGTCACACTTCCCTTCCTTTGCAAGGAAACTCAGATCATGGGAAAAGTTAAAATGATTCAAAATAGGTTTGCTGGTTTGAGATTTCTGGATAGTTAACTGATTTTTTTTTGGTAAAGAAAACGCAGACAGATCTCATCCCTTAGTGCCACAGAGCTACACAGCCCCCATCACCAACACAGAGCCAGAGTTCTGTACTGAAAGGATCAGGTAACTCTGAAGACCGGATAACAGAAAAAGGATGAAATCTGGAAGAATGATGGAAGGTCAGTACCTAAAGGGCTTTTAATAGAGGCTTTGCTCATGACAAGAGCATCAACACAAAGGACCTCGCTGCACCAGTGGGTCCCAGCATGACCATGAGCCACCAACACCACACAGTCAAAGAGAGCACAGTCCTAAAATGTATTAAATGAAACACTTCCAGCAGCAAAGCAGAAATCACTAGTGCTCCATCTTGAGTCATCCTGGCTGCCCAGCCTCACTCACACACCACGTGAAGGTGGAGAGGGGATGGGGCTGCCAGAAGCATCACCCACAGATGTGCCACAGGGGAGAGCTGCTGGAGGCAAAGATCACTGTTGCCAGGGGAACAAAACAAAAAAACCCCAATCTCAACCCAAACATGGGTATGGTATAAACAGATCAATAAGAGAGGAAATGAGAAGAAGATTTTACCAGCTACTGGTAGGAGATATAAAGGGACTGCTGCGAAATCAAGGGTGCAAAAAGCCAAACAGGTTTCTGTTTCTAGGAAATAAAATACAACCAGGGGAAGGAGATGGTCCCTGAGCCTACAGCTTCTCAGATATTCAGTGCACAAACAGGGGACACAGCAAACTTGGTGTTCTGGAACAACCTTGGAGCTGAAATGCCCCATTGGAGCTGGGTGGGTGGAGAAACAACTACAGACACTATGCTCCTGCAGTCCCTTCTCCCCACCTCCAGCAGGGCCACGGCTGTGAAGATTAAGGTTTAACTTCATTTCAAGCTTAACTCCATGAAATCAGTGTGCAGAGTAGATACTGGCTTATTCTTGAACAGGACAAGGGGATGCATCACGTATCATTACACTGAGCAAGGCAAGGGGAGGACCAACATCCATCCTCTCATCCTGCTAACCTGAAAACAGAGTTGAGTCTGTCCTGCACCCCATGTGTGCTCATCCTCGATGGGCAACAACACCTCCACTGCCTCCCTGGGCCTCCAATGAGGTCACTTGGGGCTCCACAAGTGCTCAAGTGGGATTCAAACCAGGCACCTGGTCCCACTGCTTGCCAGCAGGAAGGATGCTGTAGGTCAGCACTCCCCATGCTGGGTTCCAGCAGCACATGGCTGGGCTGAGGGGCACAGCTCTGTCCCCTACCAACATCCTTCTGTGCCCCCCAAGCCTCGTCAACTCCAAAGAGCAATTAGGCTTTTTACCTGGTGATCTGTAAGCACAGGCTGAGCTCACTGTGCCCCCACCACTCTCGTGCCAGGGCTGGAGCCCAGCTTGAAGCATTTCACACAGAGACAGTGATTTTGGCTATTGTGTGTGCTGAGAACCTGGAAAGGGAAATGCTGTTCTGAGCCTGGGCCAGGAGCATTGTCCCAGCCACCCTGGTGCTCCCAGGAGGGCTGTGGTGTCCCCAGCACACTGGTGGAGCAGGCTGGCAGCCCACACGCCTGGGAAGGGAAAAAGGAAAGGAAGGGAAGCACAACTCCCTGGTGTTGATTAAACAGCAGGGGACACTTGCAGGGGAAGGAAATGGAAAGAGGATCAGGAACTGCATCTGCCTCAACCTCAGGCAGTTAAAACAAACTCAGTCTCAAGCCCTCGCTCTTCTCATTTAGTTTCAGGTCAGATGTTCCCAAGAACCTGGGAGGTGCAGTTCAGAATCCAAGCAGAAAACCGACTTAATTACTTTAATTATTTTAAAAAATTAATTATTAATTACAGCATTTTAATATTAAGGCCAAACAGGCACGAAACTCAGCATCACATGACAGCACAGATGTTTTAATAGAAACAAGAGGCTTCAGGAACCTTGCTCATCTTCTGATGAGTTTAACACACACAGGGCCCAGCACGTTTCCATTGGAAAACCTTCCCATGGGGCTGAGGGTGCATCTGACTCCAGAAGGAACTGCAGTGCCTGGGCCTTAAGGCAGGGAACACCTTCTCCCCATTTTCAGTGCTTGCACGCTTATGGTAGTTGCAGGGGGGGAAAGAGAAGGACACGGTCAGTCAGAACACTGGACCCCTTGGATAGAGACCATTTCCAGCACTGTAAACTTCCCAGCAGTCCCTAATTAGGGAGAATTTGCAGGAATAAATAAACCGGCAATGCTACAGGCATGCACTCCACTTCCAGATGTGCGTGTCTCATTTTCACGTGGTGTCCAAGGCAGGGCTGGAAACTCCATCCCCGCACAGCAAGGGGAGGAGGCAGGCACAGCGCAGGCTCTCCACCCCGAGCCCACCCCCTCAGCAGCCCCGCGGGTACAAATCCTATACCATCCTGCCTCCCCCCACACATCCCAGCTGCTCTGGGCACTGTCCTTCACCCTTCCGGTGCTCCCCATCCCTCTCCCATCAGACCCTACCGGACCCCCACAGGACCCTCCCGTCCCCGCTGCAGAGCAGGGCGTGAGCTGGGAAACGGGCTGTTACAGCCCCTGCCTCTGCTGCTCCCTCAGCCGCCTGCTCACGACCTTTTCAACCCAAAACTTTCCAGTCATAAATATACCAGCTTATGGCAGGAAACTTGCTTTTCTTATACTTCTGCCTCCTTCTCAGAGAGCCATTTCCAGCAGTTCGTGCTCCCAGCACCAGCCCCCGGTTGTTTCTCCCTGCTCCTCTGAGATATTTCAGGCATGCATTAAAATCTGCTGCAGCACAAAGACCCTAAAACTCCCTGTAAAGGCTCAGGAAGCACCAGGAGCTGCAGGTCAGGCCTCAGGAGCAGATGTACCTCCTGATCTCCCTGCTTACATCAAAGGTTTTATTATTATTATTTCTTTTTGACATAAACCAATTTGATAAGAACAATTCCCAGATGGAGCTGCAGCCCCACACCCACTCAGTTTCCTCTGGGCAGCATGGACACAGCGTGGGAGCTCACTGCACGATGGGAGGAGGACATAAGGGCAGAAGGAAAGGAAGGAGAGGAAGAATGAACACAATTTTCCTTTCCTTTTAAAGGCTTTGGCAGATGACAGTGAAAGGAGCAGCAGGGATGCTGAGGTGTGGCAATGAGAACCAAGCACCACCGGTGGCTTCCCTTTGCTCCAGCTCCACCACGCAGGGATGGGAAGGATGCACAAGTGGACAAGCATCATGGGCTGTGTGTTCCCACTTCCACGCAGATGGGAATTTGGAGTCACCCTGCAATGGTCTGGCCAGGGGAACCATGCCCTCAGCTCCGGCACCGCTGCTGCTTGGGAGAGCTCGGCAGGTCTAACATGGACACTCATAAAACTAGGCAAGATTGGTGCTGTTAAACTGCTGGGCTCAGGGAGTGCAAATGGCAAAGACATGGGCCAGCCTGGACCCATGGAGGGAGCAGCTGCCTTCAGCAAGGGCAAAGTCTGCCTTGGCTCTCACACCTCATTAAACTGTCCACTTGAAAAGTCTATTACAACCCTGTCAGGCTCACACCAGAGACACACCCAAGGTAACCCCCTCTAACCAAATCCCAGTATAATCCAGCAGACTCCAGGGACCGAGTGAGCTGAGCTGTGCTGGGCACCACTAAAGCAACAATCCCAAACTGTGGATTCAGGGGATCGACCCCAATAACAGGAGGTAGCCTGAAAGATCAGATTCCAGCTGCCTTTCCTGCTGCAAAAGCAGGGCAAAGGGGATGGCAAAGTCCCCTCTAACCAGCTTTCTGACTAGTACCACCCTCTGCTCCCCAGTCCATCTCTTACCCACCCAGCCCCGACAACACAGACTCAGCATTTTCTGCAGATGTAGAAGTTGCACAGCTGATTTAAAGATCTGGAGTAAAAAAAAAATAATAAAAAAAAATCCTGATTCAACATTTTTAGGGGAATTTCCTTGAGCTTCCTCTCCCTTTCCTGTGTTCAGCCACTGCTGCCTGTCCCAGCTCCTGCCCATGCACAGCCATGACTGTGGGCTCCCTGCCACAGGGCTCTTGTTCCTGCTGAGATTAAATCATTTCTGCAGGAGAGACCTGACACTGTCACCAGCACTCTTGAGCTCAACCCTGCCTTCTAGAAGAGACTGTCAACACCAAGGATCATCCCAAGCAGGACAACACTTGGGTTTCCCCCCTCCACACCTGCCCCAGTGCAGCTTTCCAAGAGCCATCCCTTGGCACAAGCCAGAGCCGGCACACGCGGCTGGGCGAGGCTGGGGATTTCAGCCTCCAGAAACAAAAGAGGATTGGGAAGAAAAAAAAGAAAAAAGTCAGTTGGGAGATGTGCTGCAAGCAGGCCAAAAGCAGGGCCCATCCAGCGTTACCCTAAATGGGAAAGAGGCCTGTGAGCACACTGGGGGCAGAGCACCAGCCACGGAGAGAGAGGGCACCAAGCCAGGAGGGAGAGGGGGAGATTTCTAGCAAGCAATACAAGGGGAGAGAAATTCCCCACTGGCAAATCCCCAACAAATGGGGCAGCAAAACCCTGGGGATGGGCTGAGTTTGGGGATCCCAGAATAGGGCAAAACTCAGAGGCACTTGGGCAACGCCTGCATTGCCACCAGCCACAGGGCACAGCCCTTCCTGAAGAAGTTGTGTGGAGCATTTTGGTGCAGGGTATTGGGCAATTAGCTCTGACACTCATGTTTCTAGATGAAGACAGCAGAGTTGAAATGTCCTGAAGGAGCAGAGCTGGCCCTGCTCCCCTGCAGTGACAGCCAGGTCTGGGCTATCTCTGCCCACATGCAGCCCATCCTGTTTGTACCCGTAACACCTGTGGCCAAGCCCAGCAGGGGAAGGGGAACAGAGCAAATTCCCGTTTCCAAGGAGATGTGGTCACTGCCATTACATCAAGCCACATGGAGATCAGATGGTGCTCATCTGCCATCTCCGGACTGCAGGCACCGTTTGCCACCCCATCATCCACACTGCTCTCTGGTGAGCTCAGCCTCACTCTGCTGACTTTTGTTAATACTTCATCTTTCCAAGTCTAGAATAACCACATCAGGTCAGGGAGTATTGGACTAGATGTTCCGCTAGCAGAATTAAACAGTCCCTGTTTATGAGAAGTTAAAATAAGGTAGGAACTAAATCTGAAATGTTTTTCCTTATAAAGGAATGACAGGAGGAAAGCGCTGCGTGCATTAAGCATCAGCCTTTCTCGTTCAGCAGGGACTGGCAGTGTCTATAAGCTCAAGGGATGTTGTTATTCCCACACAAGTAAGCGCAGATAGACCAACACAGCCACATTTACCTTAACACAAAGGAACACACTACCAGACCTGAGCTCTGTCCCTACATACCTTTCTTCTCCCCATATCTCCAGAAAAAAAAACCAACCCTGCAGCACAGAACCCCCAGTTTGGTTGGTTTAACAACCGGACAACATTCCTGAGAGTCAAATAAAACTGCCCTGCTGCTTCAATCCATTGCTGGAGTCCCTGGGGAGTTCTATCCTGCAAAAACACGTGCCTTGACGCGTCAGCAAGACCCTCTTAACAAGAAGGCCCTTAATCAATCTGCAGACACATGCTGTTGCCATCAGCTCCAGCCACAGAACTGCACATCCCTACCAGGGGCATCTCATCTGCAGCTCTGCTCCACTACTGTAGGTGGTTTCCAAACAAACCTTCTCCACAGCGCTTGCTTGTAACTTGGGAGAGCATTTCCTGCCAGCTGGAGGCTGGACAGCAATTCCTGCACTGCAGAGAAATGCTAACAGCCCAGAGAAGCTCCAGTTGCCTGCTCAGAGCCAGGGATGGTGACCTGACCCAGAAGCAGGGCTGGGCTGTCCCCGTTGTCACCATCCCCTGCACAGCCCAGGCGCTCACTGAGGTCTGCAAGCACAATGCTCTCGTGCAGCTCTGGTGAGCCAGGCATGGTGGAAGCAGCTAGAGGCCAATTTGCACATAAACAGCCAATTAGTTGCAGAAAGAGATGCCCACTTGGTCGCTTGCCAGTCTGCAGACAGATTTAAGACATGCGGGAATTGAATCTCCGGTCCAGATATCACTGTGGCCAAATAGGCCACCTCCTCTACTGGCCTCTGGGAGAGCCTCTGGCAGCACAATAAAAGGAGTATTTAGCAAAGCTACAGACTCGCTTGAAAAAACTTGAGGACGATGAGCCATTTTGCAGCCAAGCTTCGTATAAACACATTGATAATGCTGTTAGCATCGGGCCGGGGATGAATAGGGCTGCATGGCAACAGCAGGCTCCTCTGTCTGCCTCAAGAAAGCCCCTTTCTTGCAACCCACATGTTTAATCCATGATCTGTGTCTGCTGCCAGCCGCAGTCATACCAAAATCTGCTCACCTCATCTATCTTCTATATATCCATGGATTTAGGTGAGGTGGGAGCACAGGCAAAAATGCAGGGCTCGCTCACAAACTCACACTCTGTTCTGTGCTGTCCTGCTCTTCAGCAATGCCTCCTTCCCATCTTCATCAAACACCTTCATCAGTGTTCAATACAGAGATGGAGGCCAGTGGTGTGGAGCAGCCACAGCACCCTCATGTCAGAGGGGGCAAAAAGCTTCAGCGTCCACAGCTTTGATGAGGCTCATCTGAAACCAATTCTTAGACAAGACCCATTTCTGTACACTGTCATGGAATCATTGAATGGTTTGGGTTGGAAGGGACCTTTAAAGCCACCTAGTCCAACCCCCTGCATCAAGCAGGGACATCTTCAACTAGGTAATGTTGCTCTGAGACCTGTCCAACCTATCCAAGGTACATGTCTGCATCCCGCTGCCTCTCAAGGCACAGAGGCTGGGGGACAATCTAGCACCAAAAATCAATGTCACCAATTGCTCACAGAGACCCTCTTGCCTCACGTCCCCTCTGCACCTCTCAGAGAGGGACTGTACCAGCACTGTGAACAGGAAACAGTCTCACCAACCACACCATTAGCTGAGATGTGAACAGGATCAGAGCATCTTTGGTCTGCTGAGGACGACATTAGGTGTGGGACACTTGGATTCACCTTCAGTCATGTTGGTGCAGTCCCAGAATAAAGCCTGGGCGCTCATCCCTAACGGATCTGCCTTGATTTGGCTGTCACTCTGATTTGTGTCGCTCAGCAGCTTTGCTGAGCGCTCGAGGAAACGCAGGTTTGTGCAGCTCCTGGTCCCTGGGCTCAGCCAACCGTGCAGTGACCACAGTCAGCTCCACAACTGCACAGGGACTGACACGAAACACTCGTCCTGGCAGAGGAGGAGACAACGTCAGCAGAAGTCAAACTCCTGTAAATGCACTTGTGAAGACACTTCACTGAGTTTAAAGTGAAGTTCAACCTTTCCTCCTCAGCTACTGCTGCCACCTTGCATCACTCAGACCTGCTGACCAGTCACAACCTGCCATAGATTTCCACGGTCATTCCTGTGTAGTCATAAACATTTTATTAAAACTATGGAGCAAGCACTCCACGGCATAATGAATATTCATGCTGCCTTCCACAGCGATGAACTGGAATCCCAGCACAGTACAAGCTCTGCAAAGTCTTCTCTACCCGCTTGAAAGGCACAAAAGTGTGGGAGTTGAACAAGGATCGGTATTATCCACTAAACCACAGGATGAGCTTTGCAGGAACTGGCAGGCTGGATTGATTCCAGTTGCTAAAGAAGGCAAACAGTGCAGCCCAGCTCTCGCATGCCAGATGTGTGGAGCATCTGCAGATTTGAGAATGTGAAGACACCCCGTCCCCATCCCGAGAACCAGGCAGACTCCCTCACACAGCCCCAGCAATGCCTGTGCCTCAGAGGCAGAGTGGCACTATCAAACAATTCTTTATTTTCCTGAATTAGGCATTAAAAAAGCGTTTTGAAGACAGTGCATTCCTTTTACATCTTGCAGGCTTCTGGCTGATAGAGAAAAGAGCTGGCAAAACTCAAGGAAGGCTGAAAAAGGAATAAAACAAAATAAATCCCTCATCTTAGAAGGAAACAGGCACAGCCTCTGAGAAAGAAATAAAGTAAAATAAACCCCTCATAAGGAATCAGCCACAGCCTCTACACACCACGGAACAGCCAGGGGTTTGCCTGGGAAGATCTGACTGGAACTACATTAAGCAGCAGAAGGATGGGGATGAAACGGGCATATTCCAGGGAGAAACCAATCCAGACACAGTTCTAGGTGTCCCACACTGTCTGGGGCTTCCAGAAAAGTTTCCCATCCCAAAGACAAGGATCTCTTTGCATCTCATCACCACTCCTGATCTTTTACATGACAATAACTCTTGTTTTTCAACCATATCCAAAGACAGACTGCATGTCTGTATCTTTCTGCTATCACAAGGGCTTCCCCAGCCCATACCAGTCACACAAGAATGAATTTCCAGCCCCAGCAATTAGACCTGTTCAGCATTTACAGGATGTACTTGGTCTCTGTTTCCCTTCAGTGCTTCTCCTGAGGGAGTTGTACAGCTCTCTTGGAGCAGCATTGGAAGATCCCACAGGAACAGCCACATCATCACCCAACAAGCTATTCAGAACTCAATTATGAGGAGAACAAAATCTCCCAGCCTGGCAATGAAAAGGCCCCACTATGTGTTAACTGTGCTTTTGCTTCCTTCTCCTCTGACCTTCACACCCAGAGCTGGGAGCTCCTCAAGCCAAGCCCACTGACAGCGAGCACTGTCCCAGTTTGAGAGCCAAGAAAAGCCCCTGTGGATTAGAGCCTGTTGCTCCATGTGTTGTCAAAAGAACACAGGGCGTCAGAAATCACTCGAAGGGCCAGGGACTGTCATGTATGATCCAGATTTATTGCTATTCTCCTTCCCCAGGGCCCCTGGAAATCTTGAAGTGCCCTGGCTTCAGGGCAAGCCCGTGAACTGCAACTCCTCAAAGCCCACGTCCTGCTGCTCTCCACTTTCCCGCTCCACCCAGCCCCAGAAGCTCCCAGAGGTGTGGCATCCTCCTTTGCCTGCCAGTACGGAGATAAACCTCAACTCCTACGCCTTCCTCAGGAGAAAAACCTGATTGTGGTGCAGCAGGAGTGCAGGTCCAGTTCCTGCAGCATCCTGAATGGATGGAAAGTCACATCTGCAAGAGGGGACTAGGAAGGCATAAGGAGGTGAGAGACTCAGGTAGAGCCACACAGGCAAGTCCAGACTCCTGAGGATGACCTTCCCTGTGCAGGTACCCCAGCCCTGCTGGCCTGAGCCTCCTGCTGTGTCTGAATGAGTTCCCAACAACTTCTTCAGCAGCAGCAGGCGCTGGGCTGACCCAAAACCAAATCACACACCCCACAGCCGTATCCTGATGGCCTTGCTCTGCCCGAGGTGGCTCCCATCCCTTCCCAATGTCACGGGGCTGCTGAAGCTTCTGGGGCAGCTCTGCCTCTTGCAAGGGACTGTCAGCAATTTGCAGATTGCATGTCCTGGCCTCGTCTATAAAAGAAGGATGTTTATATAACCCGAGGAAAACGCCAAGCGCAGCAGGATTGCCAGGGAATACACTTTCAGCTGCGGGAGCTGGTGGAGCCCCGACAGCCCCTGTCAGGAGAGAATCTGCCTTTAACTCTTAATACTAAACGGGTAACTTCCTATTTAATGGAAAATAGCAAAGTCCTTGCAACATAAGATGTTCCTGTTCACAACAGATGCAGCTGATGAGCACTGTATTAAATCCAAGCAGCCACTTCCAGCACTTCCTGAGAGTCCAGCTCCCCACAGGGCAAATTCTGCATCTCTGCTGGAAAACACCAGGTTTGGTGCTTGTTGTTTTGTTTTGAAAAACAGTTTCTTTTCCAAGCCAGGAAAAGGACTGAAAACCAGCCTGGCTTTATTGTCCATGCAATACTGAGGAGAGGGCTATGAAGGGAATATTTTTGATGGGTTATTTGGATGATGGATCTAACATACCTGCTTTAAAAAAAAAATAAATCTAATTTGCAAGCACCAGTCTGCCTTGGAAAGCAGCTCCTGACATTAATTCACTTTTCCAACAAGAAGAAAACTTAAAGCATCCAAAAGGCAATGAAGAGCAAGTCAGGGACCTGGGAGCCAAGACCTAAAGGAACTGGAAGGAAACTTGTGACAGCTACTTGAAGCTGAGGACCTCAGCCAGGCAGAGGTGGGAACAGCAGAGGTACATGAGTTTTGGATGGACGTGATGCCTCCACACCTCGTGCATCATCTTACCATCCTCACACATATTACCACATTCTACACATCCCCAGACACTGCTGACCTACACAGTTTAATGCAGTTCCTTTTTAATGTTTAAGCAGAGAAGGAAGCATGAGAGACAGTTCAATTAACTCAAACAGCTTCTCCCAGATGGCCAGAGGCAATTAGGGAACAGTTCTGCTTCTGCTGGTCCTTCCCAGCTGCATGAGACTGTGCATCAGCTCCTAAAGGGATGCAGGGATTGTTGGAGCTGGGGGAAGGAGCAACCTGAATTTCAACCCAAAACACATCATGAACTCCTGCTAAAGTTCAGGCAACCTCCTCCCCCCTCGAGCTATCCTTGGGTTTGCACCGGATTTTAATCCAGAAGCAGTGAAATTTGACAGGAAAAGCTTACACTTCGGATGTACTTGTATGTCAACAGCTAGAACTTTTTTTCATGGGAAAATCTGTCAGCAGAATGTCCTGAGCGCAACCAAGGTGCCTTTGAACAGTATGTCCGACACAGAACCGGATTTCCAATGATTTACGTTGTGCAACACTTGCTGCTGCCAGGGCAGCACAAAGGGGCTCCCACCAGACACAGGGGACTGATGGCCACCAAAACAACCTGCAGCCTTGAGCAACAGGGAGTTTTTCAAAGGAAAAGGAGCACATTGCTCGGGTTACTTAGGGCTGTAGGATGAGTCATTTCAATGCAGAAAAATGGGGCCATGATATTGGCCTGTTGTTTAGATTCACATCACTCTGCGAGTAACAAGCAGCAAAATTAACCTCTTCCTGCTCTCACAGAACCACAGAACGGTTTGGGTTGGAAAAAACCATCTCATTCCCACCCCCCTGCCATGGGCAGCAACACTTTCCACTAGATCAGGCTGCTCAGATCTCCATCCAACCTGGCCTGGAACACTGCCAGGGATGGGGCATGCACAGGGTCTGGCAAATGAGCAAATCTTGGGCAAATAGGCAAGTCTGAGCTTTCCCAGAGACGGAGCAGGGCCCAGGTCTCTGCTGGCCTGCAATAGGAAACAGCACACGCAGTGAGAGGAGGGGAAGGAAGGCGTGGAGCCAAGAAAGGGAGAGCTCGGGCCGAGTCCCCACCCCTCCTGCTCAAAGCCCTCCCGATACCCCTCCTGCTGCCTTTCTGTTTTCTTTTCTCCAAAATACGCCACCTTTTCCTCCCACAGGTCTCCAGCACTGCCATCATCCCTTCAGCTCCTACAACCAAACCACCTCCACATCATCCACTGTCGCACATCCCCTTCCTCCACCCCTCAGTCCCCTGTGCCACTGGCTGTCACCTTCTTCCCTCTGTACAGGGAAAGATGAAGTTTCCTCTCCAGCTGCAGACAAAGGGCTGCTCTCCGAGTAGCCTCAAGATGGCAATGGAGCTGTGGAGCTGCGACAGAGGTGAGTACAGGGCACCAAAGGTGGGTCTTAACCAACTTGGGGAACAACTATGAGAAAAAGGCCAGTTTTAGCACCCCAGCTGCTGTACAGCCCTGGGTGCATGTGTGTATCCACAGCAAGCCAAGGCCAACACCATGACATACCTCTTGCCATTTCTTTTTGGAGCAAGGCTGGGAGCAGGCATTAAAACCACACACCTCTGCCAGTTCTCAGGGCTTCACAGGAGATTCAGCAACACCCCCTGTGGTCTCACAGCACAGCCAGCAAAAAGCCTGAGTACAGGGCCCAGTATCACCAGTGACACCAGTCTGCTGGAACAAACTGATGAGCAAAGGGGAGAGAACCCCGAAGCACAACCTTCAATTTAACAGACCACTCCAGTAGGTGTCCCAAGGGGTGAAAAGGTACAAGAACAGGAACCAGGAACAGCCTTTTTGGATGGAAACACTGCCTACAGCACTCAGCTCTTGCTGCAGAGGGGAGTGGGGAGGGAAGGGTTTCCTGGGACGTGGCCAATACTGCTGTTTATGGAGGATATGCCTTCCCCAGGGTGTGTTTCAACGGAGAGCACGACACACACAATTTCATAGTTCACTTTCTCTCTCCACCCACCAGGAACCTCATATTTTCTGGAAAAAAACCCACCCCACAGCAACCAACCACTCACCAACCACAGTTGTTTCCAACAGGGCTCTCTTCCCTGGAGAGCAGCTGTCAATACAGATGTCAAACAGGGCTTTTTAGGCAGCTAAAATCAGGTTTGACCACTTCTCCACTTGAACGGAGCAAAAAAATGCAAGAGAGGGAAGAAATGGGAAATATTTTAGGTGCTGAAGTCCATCTCTTCATGGCCCAACAGCTCATCTGCTCTCAAGGTTGCCTGTTTTGCCTCCATCTTGACAAATCTGTGAACACTTATTTAAACGTGAGCCCTCCTGGTGAGCGTTTCTGGAGTGGCAGCTCCAGCCTTGTCACTCCACAGAGCCAAGAGAAGCCACAGGGAGAAGGAAAACAATTAAGCAAAACTGCTTCAGGATTGGGAAGGGGAATCGGGGGGGGGGGGGGCAATCTGAGGGAAATGGTGGGTCCATACCAGAACATCATCTCCAGGGGGAGAGAGGGCAAAGTTTAAAGACTTCAGCAGAAGACATCAGGGAAGGATGAACAGGGGGGAGTCAGGTGGCTCTCGCTGATGAGTAGGGCGGAGAGGAGACATGTCAGCTGGTGTTCAGTGGTGTTCTAGCTGTGAACATGGCATTGGCAGCACCAGCATCCCTCTGGAGGAAGTTGTGCCTGCACTTGCGATGACTGAGGAACAGACACTGTCACCTGAGAAAAATTCCCATGTTTTGCTCTTTGGCCCACACTCCCCAGCAGAGACACATCCAGTAAGAATGATTTGTGCCTCCAGCCTGATGTCCAGCTCCACCCCATCCCCACATCTCAGATTAGCACCAGCCACTGCCTCCACCCCTCAGGGAGCCTCATCCCGGCTCTGTGTGGGGGTGCCGGCATCTCAAAGGGTCAAATTCCCGGCTTTATCATGACAAATCCCTCACAGCTGTCCAGCAGCGGATCCCGAAGTGCCAATGAAAAGCGGAAAGCATCTACCTCATTTTCCATATAGGAAGTGAGAGCACACGTGTTAAATGATTTACGCAAGGATACAGAGCGATTTAGTGGAAGAGCAGGAAAAGGACTCCGACAGCTCCGCTTTTAACTGCCACGAGATACTCCCTCCTGCTGCAGCTTAAATCCTGACTCACTAGTAAATAAAAGCTGTGCCAAAGAACAGATCTGCTTAGGAGAGGGGAACCCTGTTGCTTTTAGGAGTGGGGCACCCCGATGTTTTTAGTGAGAAATACCCATCTACTTTACTGAATAAAATCCCTCCATATAAGCACATAAATCAGAATTTACTCTCCCCGGCTGTAAGCCTCAGCAGTCATTTGCTTTTTACAGCCAGACACAACCTTTCAGAGGTGAAATTCAAGCGGGCTGCTGGCGGGTGCAGGGAGATCCCGGGGCAGGGGACGAGCGATGTGGATGCGGGCAAGGAGGCGGACAGGGACTAGCGCAGGGGGAGCCTGAAGGAGGCTGGGGCAGGGGGCTCGGGGGAGGGATTGCAGGTGTGCAGACAGCCCCCGCAGCACCCCGAGGCTCCGCACGCCGCCCCTTGACGGTACCGTCCCGGTCGCTCCCGCTTCCCGAGGCTGTGGCTGGGCAGGGAACGTGGCAGCGCCCACCTCGTCTCACCATCCCCGAGGGAAGCGCCGGCCCGCGGCCCCGCATCCCTGTCCTGAAGCAGGGACCGGGGTCCCACCCCCGCCTGGTCCGTGGCACCCCGCTCCCAGCCCCGGCGCATCCCTGGGGATGGGGATGAGTCACCGGGAGTGACGGACTGGTGAGTCAAAGAGACGAAGAACAAAGCCTCTGGGGATGCTGACATCCGCCCTTCGCCCACTGGAAATCAGTGACCAGGACTGCCGGGATGCAGCTGCTGAAGTGCAGGATGACCCCAGAGGGGTCTCAGTCACCTGGCCCCAGCAGGTACAGCTCTCAGAGAGGCTTTCAGGTGCTTAGTGAAGCCAACCAAGATGTTTCTTATGCAGGGATCCCCCTCACAAATGTGCTAAAAAAGCAGCAAGGGGTTTCTGGACATTCTTTACAGGGAATAGGTTTGCAAAGGTCAGGTGAAGCGGCTAAAAAAAGCCTCTTCTCTCTCCTTTACACATGGTGTAGTCAAGGAAACAGGTCTCTGGACTGGAAGGTGGGAGATCTGAGGCTGATCACTTGTGCAGCCCCAGGCAATCGGCTCTTTACAAGTCATCTCGTAAAGTCACATTTACAATGTCTGTACAAGTCATCAGGATCTGCCTCCAGTTACACTCATAGCAATCATCACCCAAAACCTCTGACCAGAGCTGGGGTCCCTGCTTTTCAGCTTCCTAGGTGTCCTTCAAAGCAACCATTCCCACCAATTCAGGATTTTAACTCTTTCCATTTGTCCCTCTAAACCACCCAGATGGATTCAAACACACATCATCACACTTCATCAGAGATGTTCAACCAACTGGAGTCCCTCCATCCCATGTGTGCTGGGCTCCCTGACACTGCCAGGGATCAGGCACCCAGAAAACACCCAGCACTTATCAAGGACGTGTCCCCAGCCCCCAAACCCCCCATGCCAGCCTCTCTCCTCATCAGCAAGGCCTAAGACACCAAAGCTCCTCCTTCATCACCATGACTAAAGACATTGAAGCTGTAATCCTGGAAAGAAAAAGCATCTGAAGCTAATAAAGAACCCATAACCTCTACCCTTGGGAAGGAAAGAAGAAAGTGTTAGATACATGTAGGCAGTGCCAGCTGGCAGAGGGTGGGCTGCCAGTGTCTACAGATGCTGGCCCAGGTTGGGAAGCCATGAAGGGAGAGCCCAGCACTGGGGGAGTCATGGAGAGTCTCTTTTCAGAATATATGGACCAGTTCCTTCATTAGCAGCCACACCAGAGGATGCCCACACTTCTGTGCCTTGACCCCACTTCTCCAAACCTGATGGGATTTTGAAGAATCAACATTTCAGACAACAAAAGCACCGAAATATGAGTATTTCTCAGCTCCAATGTGTTGGAGATTAAACTTAGTTTGTCTTGATGATATGGTTAAATTTTCCAGACCAGCCAGTAATGAAATGCAAAAATGTTTTTATTTCCACAGTCTCAAGCTACATCATGGTCAAAGCTCCAATCTGGAGATGCTGCAGAGGTAACAGCAGGCTCCCCCCAATTCCTGCATTCCAGCAATCACACTTAGCATCCACCAAATTGGTTTTACTGGAAACCAGAATTAGCTTCAAGGACAACTACTTTAGTTTATAATTATGTAATCACAAAATTAATGCAGACCTGCTTATGCAGCACCAACTTTACATGGACCAGGCCATGGGAAAAAAAAATTAAAAAAAAAAATAAATCTTCATTTTGATACAAGACAGACATTTCTCACAGTGAGAACAATCAATCACTGGAACAAGTTCCCCAGGGACATGGTAGAGTCCCCATAGCTGGAGGTTTTGAAGATGTGATTGAGCACTGTGCCAGATAACCTCATCTAGGTTCTCTTTCCCACAAAAGACTGGACTAGGTACCTTTTGGCATCATTTCCAACCTGGGCTGTGATTCTATGAAAAAGTACACTTTCTGATTTATTGTGTGATTATTTGCTTGTAAAGCTAATGCATTTTATTCACCTGTAAAACCATGCCCATTCTCCCCCAGAGCCACAATCCAGAGCTGTTTATAAGCCTCTAACAACACTCTTGGCATCAGTATCCCAAAACTCTTTTGAACCTTACACTGAAGGGCTATTTCACTTCACCTGCACTCAAACAACAGCTCCATCCAGCAGCACGGGCTCACAGTCATCCTGTGGCAGGGATGCAGCACCTGGGTGCCAGCACAGGATGAATCAGTATAACAACATCAGCCTGAAATGCTGGAGGAGAGAGCGTGAAGACTCCTACTCAGCCACAGGGAAATTACTTTTCAGAGTTGGTGCTTAGGTAGGGAGAAGCTGCCCTTGCAAACACAAGCTGTTGGGAAGAAGCAGTGGTACAGCCCAAAAACTCCATTAGAAAGGGGTCATTGTCCATGGACATTGGTGAAGCACAAACACAAAGGATGCTGTCTCCGTCAGCTGTCCAGAGCAGCCACCAAGCATTCATAACCTGCATGGAACAGCTTCAGATCCCACCCCCCATGTTTTAGAGACTCATGACACCCTTTGCTGCAGTGTCAGAGCAGCTCTGAGTTTCCAGCTGCACTGCTGAGCTCCCCATGCAGGTGGGCACTGCTGCAACCCCCTTCACCAACAGGGAGCTTCAGCACAGAGACCCAAAAACACCAGGTCCTTACCCAAAATCAAAGGGGAATGGGAGCACAATTGCCTTTTCCTCATGATTTACAGAAAATATGAGGCAGAACAAGAAATTTCACCTACATTTTCTCAGGTATAAGACTGCTCCTAAAATGGGACTTGCTACCTACCAGGACCTTCCCTGCTGCCCACGTGATGCCAGGGTCTGGCCACAGAGCCCAGAGCCCAATTACAGCACTGACAGCACAAGGCATCACTGCTCTCTAACAAATTACTCTGTCCATTAGTTACAGCTGCAAGTACTGTGTGGAAAAGCCAACAGGACACAAGATATTGTGCTTCTGAGATCATTAAGGGAACACAAGACATGTGTTGACCCAGACATACTTCCCTAACTACGTACTTGTTCCTACTCAGCATTATGGTATGCTGGACCTTGGAAGAGCCCTGACTTGCATGAGAAACGTCCTCCCTCACCCCAGCAGCATGGGAATCACTTTGCTGGGAGGCTCCAAGTCATCCAGCAAAGCACAAAGCAGGAGGGCAGGAAGCAAAGGAGCTCTTGCCCCAGGGTTGGCCAAGTCCAGCGGAGCGGTGTCGAGGAGCGTTACCTGTGCTGTCAGGCCAGAGATGAGTTGTGCTTCACAGAGGAACCATATTTAACAGAGATGAGCAGAATTTCCAGCAGATTTAAGAGCAGACATCAGGAAATGGATAATGCTTCATACCTTGACATGCCTCAGACAACTGCGGGAATGCATCCCCAGGCCAGGCAGGAGCTGGCAGCCAAGAGCAGGCTGGGAGTAGCAGGGAGCAAACTGTGGACACAGCGTCTGCAGAGGCAGCTCCACAGCCTCTCCAATCCCAGACCCTTCCCTGAGAGAGGGACTGCATGGAGCTACTGTTAAATAGGCCAAAACCCACAGCCACAACAGGTTACTGCAGAACACCTGGGGTGAAGGTAAACGCTTCAACAAGAAACTTGCCAAAAAAAAAGGTTTCAGGGAGTTTTACAGGGCATCAAATACTGCAGCAAGACATGGGGGTCAGCACCAGATAGGGACATGAGTAAGACAGTGACAGCAGAAGGGAGGGCTACAGACAGACCATCAGCCACCAACAGGACAGACGGAAAGGTGACCCTGAGTTCCAGGGCTGGGTGAACACAGTGGGATCTGACAGGAGGTGGAACCATCCAGACTGTAAATGCACGACTTGGTGCCCCATGTGAGTGTGTGACACGCTGCAAGCCAGAGAAAAATAAACATGTCTGATAAACAAGGTGCATAGCTGTGAGAAGACCACTAAAAAGAAACATGTTAGGCTTTTACCTGCCATTTCCTAGGAATAACAAGGACACCAAGAAACTTCAGACATGAAAGACAGCAAAAGAGATCAGAAGAAATCTCTCTGCTACATGCATATTAAAAATTAACTTCTACTTAAAAAGTAATGAAGAAACAACTGTATTCCCTCACAGCAACCCTTCATATCTCCAGCAATCACATACAGGGTCCCTACTTTCCTTTCCTGTTGCTCAGTCCGGGCACATGGTGTTTTCTGGGTGGCTCTGAGGACACCAAAGATGCCCTGTCATGCCTGCCCAGCCCCTGCAAACAGGGGCTGTGTCCCTGCTGCTCAATATGATGTATAAAACCATGTTAAACTAAGAATATCACACACAAACGTAGCCATAGTGGATACAGAGAGTGATCACCAATAGGTCAGTGAGCAGTTCATCCCTCTTTCTATACGCCTACAGCCCTCCCAGCTGCCAGGCTCTGCTCAACATGTGCCACTCACTGACTCACCTGACTCACACAGTCAGGTGTCACAATCACCCATCTATCATCATTTGTTAACTCTTAAAATGAGTTTTCCTATGCAATTTCAAAGGTGACACTAATAATTTCCCTGGGAGATCAGATCTCCCTTGCCATCCTTTCACCCCAACCATCACAGCAACCAAACCCCACTGCTCAGGGAGCTGCAGACCCTTTTCTTTTAAGAAGAGGTAAAGAGGCCTCGAGGCATTCACAACTAAGGCTTTGTAGAGAGATCCGGGCTCGGCAGAAGAGCCATCTGCTAGGGAAAGACAGGAGAGCCATCTCCAGGCCACTGCCACCAGCGCAACCTGGCACTGCAGGGAGAAGGAGGACGTGAGGAGCACCCGGAGCACGGCTCCCCAGCCCTGAAACGAGTGGAGAGGCATGCCTGGAAACAAATTAATTTAGAGCTAATGCTTTTCATGCAGTATTAACTTTTAGAAATGCGTGAGAAATGGTTTTACTGGATTAAAAGAGACTAGCAGGTTCTATGAGATTGTGTTTGTTATACAGCACCCACAGACGCTGACTGGCACCTTGTTACAGACCAAGAAAAACCCTCCCTGCCCCAGAGCTGGGAGTGAACCAGGCACAGACCCACAGTATCATCTCGCACCTTCAATGCCTTCCCCTGAAGCACAGGGTGTTTGTCATCACCTAAAAGAGGATTCTGAGTCAAGGATTTCTCCTGTGCAAGGAAGCCTGAGCTCTCCCTGGGCAGAGGAGACCCCTCGGGACATGCCCAGCTCCAGCAGCTGTGGGAAAGCAATCCTCAAAGAAGAGGCCAGGCCCAGTTCCCACCCACCCCGGAGTGCCCTCGCCCCATCCGGCAGCCCCACACTCGGATCAGGAGTCAGCTCATCCCACCCACAGCCGAGGATTAATTAAAAGCATGTTTAGGGCCAGAGCAGTGACTGGGACAAGGCCCCCAGCACAGCACAGATCTGCTTTCATCTGAGTCATCTCTGTCACCAAAGCCAGGGCCCAGCTGTCCCCCTGCCTGTGCTGGGGCAGGCTGAGCTCTGCTCCCTGCTCCTCTCTCCCTGGATCCACCAGTGTGGCAGTGCCAGAGCCCACAGCCCTGTGGGAGCCTTGGAGCACATCAGTTGGCACAGCTGCTCCCGTGCCAGCAGCAGCAGGACCATGGATCCATGCTGTGCCATGGATCTGGGAGTCAACAGCATGGCCTGGTGATATTAGAATCATGGAACCATTTAGGTTGGAAGAAACACCTAAAATCATCGCATCCAACCATTGTCATTTTTGTGCCTGGAATCTCCTGGAGCACAGTTTTCCCACATGTGGTTTATCATTCCCTCCACTGCCCCGGCCGAGCAGCTTTCCCTGCCTGCTCTGACCCCTTCAAGCAGGGACCTATGGAACAGATCTGAGACCAGCCCTTCAGCCCACCTATTCCCCCATCCCGTATTTCATGCTGGATCCACCTATCAGAAACACCACTGGGATGGCCTGCACGGCTCTAGGGTCCCACACAGCACCCAACCCACCTGTGTGTGAAGGAGGGCAGAGCAGTCGTGTTCATCATCCCACACCGAGCCCCCAGGCACAACCACCTTAGGTGGAGGCACACACCACACATGTACACCTGGCCCAGGCCACCAGGCACAGCCACGTGCCCTCCCCGCTGCCTGCCCCTCTGCATCCCTGCCTGCCTCCCTGCCCACAGCTCAGCCACATCTCAGCCACCCACAGAAAAGCCAGTTCCAGCAGAGGTCAGTGAAACATGGACACACTTGGACATCAGTGCTTTGCAAACACTGCTCCTGCTCCTGGACATTAGCAAGAGCTCCTGCATCTTTGCTCAAGGACTCTCAGGGTCTTCCTGCCCGCGGGTTCCCTGGGTGCTGCACACCCTGCAGGAGTGGGGGACAACCAGCCCACGAGGGCTCTGTGCTCCTTGCAGCAGCTGAGTGGGGTGTGCAGCCTGAAGCCTCAAAAAACCCCACCTTTTGTGGTCTTTCAGAACAAAAAGCCCTGGATCACATCACTAGGGAGTCCCCTCTCTCACCAGTGACCCTTTGCAGAACCCCCCTCCACCTCTGTGTGGAGGAAGGGGACCCAGCGCTGCACCGAGGATGGGAAAGGCCAAACCACAGTAGGACCAAACTGCCCCTCCTCTCCCCCACATCCCTGCCCACTGGCAGAGGTTCTTCAGCCCAAAGCCCCAGGCTGCAGAAACACCCACCAAGCTCTGAGTTACGAGCAGCTCTCAGGAATGCTTTGAAGTGGCTCAAACCAGAGGAGAAAGCACAAGCAAGAGGGATGAGAAGGTGCCGTCCACACTCTGAAGAAGCGGTAGGGAATGAAGGGTGGTCCTGCAGGTAAGTCCTTATCCAGGGGCACTGGGTGCTCTCAGTACATCCCTGGATGGGGCACAGTGGATCTGGTATGGGCCAGCCATGGGAGCAGCCTTCCCTGGCCACAGCTTCGCTCCACCCTGGCTTGAGCGTTTCCTCTCATCCCTGTGGTTTCCCTCCCAGCTCCGATGCCCAGCAGCCAGCTGGGAACGCCCAGGAGAAGAGGCCTTGTGCCTCTCTGGGGCTGCTGTGCCAGAGGAGGGTGAGCTGTGCTGTGCCATGGGGGTGGGAGAAGGGATACCCACCGGCTCTGCCAATTTGGGCACAGACACCCCCTCCCTGGCTTTCCCTCTCTTATCCTGGTCATCCTGCTCGTGCATGCTGAGGGTGAGCCCTGTGGGTGACACCACACCGCCTGTCCCCTCTCTCCCTGCTGCTGGAAGCACAGTCACAGCCATTCCCAAAACAGCTCACTGCTTCCCAAAGGCTCAGCGTACCTGGGAGCAGTTCTTGGAATCACTCAGACATGCACCACTGGGCGGGATTTGCAGGGAAACTGGGGAATTAAATGGAGTTATTCATTCCTCTGCTTCCCCCTTCCAGCCTCCCCCCACTCATGGCCAGCAAGGTGAAGCCCACGCCACTGCTCTGGCGTAACACAGGGACCAGCCATGGAACACGCAGGCAGCTCCTGCCCAGCCAGGCAGGATGGGAGGGCAAAAACCGAGGGAAGACACTTTGGCAAGCAGGAAAAGCTCCACCACAACACACACACCACACACACACACTCAGGAGCCAACCTTCAGAGCAGAACCGCGTCTCCATGCCAAGAGCTCGGCTATTTTCCTCCCTCTTCCCGGCTCGCAGCTCTGAGCTAACAGGCTCAGCATTCATCCCCCCGCGCCGTGCGGCACATGGGAGCAGAGGGGGGGAGAGAGAGAGACTCAAATGAAATCCAGACCTAGAAAGCAGTTTCTTTTTCCCCCCTGCTTCCCCCTTCGCCCCCCTCGGCTTCTGCTGGAATCACCGTCTGTCTCGAGGGCTCAGGAGGATGGGGGAAAAAAAAAAAAAAAGGAAAGAAATGCAGAAGGGAAGCATGGAAAAAAAAAAAAAAAGGAAATAAATAAAGGAATCGGCTGAAATCCACCCGGAGCAGGGCTGTTCCTCCTCTTAAAGTGCAGAAGCTGCTGGAAAGGTAGGAGGGCAGAGGCAGAATATAACATATGAAAAGATCAATAGCCTACCTGAAATCCGGTCCCTCTCCATTACTACGGGATATATTTAGCATCCGCGTGTCACGGCCGTCCCTTTTTTCGGTGGCGTCCCCTTCTTTCCCCCACTCTCCCTCCCTCCTTGCCTTGCCTCCTCCTCCTCCTCTTCCAAAAAAAGCTCTTTGTCTGGTCTAATTTCTTCAATCTGTTGCAATCATGAATGCATCCAAATTACCACATTTCCATGTGCTGATCATATGTTTGTGCTCCAAACTGAAGTAGCTTTGTCTCTTTGAAATGAAAAAGAAGAGTAAGAGGGAAAGAGAAAGGAGGAAGAAGAAAGAAAAAGGGGGTACATGACCCGAAAAAATCCTGTAACTCCCTGGAATACTCCACCAGGCACAGGAAAACTGGAAATCCCGAGTCCTCTGTAAAACAGTCTTAAAGCTACAGCATGCGAGTGTCCAGGGGAATGCTCCAGCCTCCACAGCTCCCTCTTAATATCCACCAGGAGATGCTTAAGGAACTTGGCTCCTCACAATAACAGAGCGAAAAACTCATCCAGCTTCTCAAATCTCTCCCCGCTTCCCCAGTCTTATTTTCCTGCTATTTCCTCTATCCCCTCCCTCCTTCCTTGGCTCCAGCATTCTAAAAGAGCGCAGATCCTGCACGTTCCCCCACCCTGCCAGGTCTGAAGTTTCGATTCATGCATAAACTATTCGGCTGATGAAGGCTGACTTCATTCCAAGCACAGCATCACGGGCTGCTGCTACCAGGCAGGACCCGAGCGCCGCACATGTTTACTCGCCCCGCGCAGCCCTCGCAGAGCTCTGCCGCCGGCCCTGGCACTGAGCCCCTGCTTCGCCTCCCTCCCCACGGCAAGGCGGCGATCGGGAGGATTTCTGCAGACTGCCAAAACCGATAGTGAAAGTCTCTGCCCCGGACAGAAGCTCTTGGTCTTCTCCTTGGTCCCGCAGTGGAGCGAAGGTGGGGTTTGAGAGCAGTTTTCCTTCCCCGCGACGGCCGGGCAGGGCACAGGGTGCAGAGAGAGCAGGGCAGCCCTGCAGAGCCCGGTGCTGGATCCTCCTCTCCTCGGCTGGGATGGAGGGATGTGTGGCTGCAGCAGTGAGCTGGCCCGCTTGGAAACTTCCCCTTGGCTGGTGGCCCGGGCAGGCAGCAGGGACGCTGTGTTAGCACCTCCAGTGAGGCACTGCCCACACCACCCTGCACGGCCCTCCTGTGCCATCCAGCGCCCATCCCTGCCGACAGTGTGGAGCCTGAGCCACCCAGCCAGATGTGAGGGCACAGCCTCCATCCCCAGAGCTGGCAAAGAAGCCATCCATCCCACATCCCCAAGGCAGGGATGGCAGATGCCAGGAGGGAAGGCACAGCTGCTCCACAGGTCAGGTGTGCTGGCAGAACCCTTGTATGATCAGCATGGTACATGTGACACTTTTTGCCCCAAAACGCTCACAGTTCACATGGAAAACCCCAAGTGTGATAGATGTGACAGAGCCTGGCACTCCTCTCATAACCTGGGCAGAAGGACAGATTGTTTCCCAGCTGGATGAATAAACTTCCAAGGGAAGACTCCAGGCATCACAGGCAGTGCTGGGACTTTTGGACAGCCTGGACCTACATTATATTATATACATTATAATATACATTATATTGGTTTTCAGTATTGTGGACTTCTCCTGTTCAGCAGCTGATGGAATATCATTGTCCCCAAAGCAGTAGGAGGAACACAGCCAGCACCCAGCCATAGGGTCAGGCCAGGCCCTCCAGCCAACAGCAACCACTGCACATCCCAACAGACAGCAGGGAGCTGGTGGGAGGCAGTTCCAGGACAGTCCAGTCCTTTGGGAAGTTTCTCCCTAATCCCCAGTGTGTTATTGCCTGGGCAAGATGGTTTAGATTCCTTCTCAGATTCCTGTTCATCCACTGTTTGCTATTAAAGCTCCCCATGTTCCTGCTGCCAGAGCCCAAGGCATTAGAGGGGACAATAAGCAATGTTTTCCCATTAACAGGCTAAACCCACATTTCCTGCCTGAGATCTAGAAGGTGCAGAACACAAAGCAAGGACATAGGGGAGCTGCACAGCCCCTACAGCACAAAACCCACTGCACTGCCTCCACCAAGCAGCCTTATTGCCAAGCTCCTTAGGCTGGAGAGGAAGGGAAAAACTCAGGGGAAGTATGAAGAAAGGAAGAAGGTGAATGGAAAGGAAGAAGGGATGGGGGCAGCACACATTTCAGCCTCCAGACTTTAACCCATCAATACCCAGATAATTAGGAAAGATAAAGTAAAGACACCATTTCTTGCAGGGCAGATCACCATGAGGCACTCAGGGAAGTGAATCCAAACTATGATTAATGCAATTGAACTTCAAATTCATAAAACCTCCGGGTAGATCCTGTCATTCAGACTCGAAATACTCATGCAAATTTTCATGGATTCACTTTAAAGGTGCAGTCGTGTCTCCATTTGAAGTAGAATTCACAAAGCTTCTGTTTGAAGCAGAATTCTCCCAAGCAAACACTGGGGTGCCTGTGTTTGAGAGAGGAGTACCCTGTGCTGGTGATGCCAGCATTGGGGTTTGCTTCCTCCAAAGGTACAGTTCCAGTGACACACATGTCACAGGGCTGGGGATCCCCCACCTTCTGTAGCTTTTGAGAAGCTCATCACATGCCTGTTCAAATGGGTGTTTGGTGGGTGGTCTGTGCACTGTACAAATATATATAGAGAAAGATAATACATATTCTGTTTTCTAATACTATTGCTCAAGTGTTGGGGGGAAGTCAAGCACACCCAGCATTTAGGAAAGGGACAGAGAAAGTCTCTCCCCTGGTTAGGGCTGCCTTCATGGAGTTCAAGGCCCTCCAGGGCTGACTTTTGGGAAAGCAATGAGGAGAGGAAAGAGGCAGAAGCAACTTTAAGGAAACCACTATTATCTGCTGCAAAAATAAACCCAATTTCCATTTGCAAACAAGAATCTGAAACAAAGCAGGAGCCTGGTTCCACTGCCACCCCGCGCTCACGGAGGCTGGCACAGGGGTGCACACGCTTTCCCTCGCAGGTTTGGACATTCCCACAGTGACGGCCAGCAGGAAGCACTGCCAGGTGCAGAGAAAGCAAGGAAGGAAATCACAAAAAAAAAAAGTAAACCAAGCCCTGCTCCAGGCTCAGCTTGAATTTTCTTTCTCTCGCACCTCTCCGAGGCTCACTCAGCAACGCCCAAGCCCTTTGCCAAGCCATAACCTGCTTGTTGTGCATGAACACGTAGCTAAGCAGGGCCCATGGATGTGGCACAGATCCCAGGACAGCAGTGGGCAGCCAGGCGAGGCTTTAGGACTGTTGACACTGTCCCCAGCCACAGCAGTGGCCACCGTGGTACAGAGACAGATCTTATTTGCAATTCCTTGTCTGCCTCTCTAGTTTTATGCTGGGCTTATGTTCCTGTGCCATTTGATCCAACAGAAGAGTTATTTTCTTTCCTACCTTGTTCAGCCATGCAGTCCCACAGTCACAGCCAGCCACCTCCACCAGGGTTTAGCAAACCAGCCAGGTACCCCCTTGTAACACCAGAGCTGAGCTGGGAAGGGTGAGTGCTGCAAGTCCATGCAGGGATCAGAGGTTCAGACTGCACTGACAAAGGTGTCAGGAAGCAGCCAGAGCAGCCAAAGACCTCCAGGGCCTGGAGAGGCAGGAAAAATGGGGATTCAACTGGTTCTTTCACAAGCTCAGCTATCTGCAGTGCTGGCAAGCTGGGAGGAGAGCACAGAGGGGGGGACAGTGCAGCAGAGTGGAGCATTCCTAAATCAAATTATGTTCAGTGAAGCATTTTCACATGAGGAAATACAGGTCCCAACTCAAACGGTGCAATCAAGTGTTACTCCATTATATTCCCTCTATGCCATTTACCCCCAGGCTGGACCCAGCCAGCGGATGACAGTCTCTGAGCCTCCATGGACTGTTTGCTCCAAGAACCTTTCATTTACATTTATATGAGCCTCTGGGGATAGGGAAGAAAGAGAACTCCGGCTAAAATTCTCCTTTTCATTTGAAAAGAAGTTAAAACCAAACCAAGGAGATCCTCCTCTTTCCAAGGGAGGTACTTACCCTCTGAATGCTGCCGCCCTGCTCTTTGCCAGGTGTTTCTTTGCCTCCCCACTCCATACCCCTCTCCCAGCTGGGCACACATGGAGCTGCCCTGCCCTGGGCTGCAGCTCTCAGCTGCTCCACATGTGCTGCCAAGCACTATTTTGGCACTCCCTGGCTATTTCTTATGAAAACCTGTATTTGTTCAACACCGGAACACCGATCACACAGATCCTCCCAAGTTATTACCTTTCCCAAGCCAGAGACCATGCCCAGCACACAAAGCTCATCACCACCCAGAGCACGTGTGGCAGTTGCAGCAGAGGATGTCTGAGACAGCAGCAGCACATCCCTCCTCCTGTCCCAGTCCCACGCAGCCTGAGATGATACCTACAGAGTGTCCCTGTGTCCTGTCCCATCCCGTGGAAGGATATATCATTAAGGACAGTCCCTGTCAGAGCTCTCCTCTGTGCTGGCTCTCAACCTCTCTGCCTAAATGCCTCAAACTGCCAGAAATCCCTTGCATATCCTCCCCAGGCTCTCTGCTCACACTTTAACACTCATGTGTTGAAGTATTAACAGCACCTGGCAGGGCAGAGCAAGAGGCGAGGCAGGACTGGACCCTCACCCTCCCAGGAGAGCACAGGGAGTTTCGGATAAATATTAACTCCTCCACAATTCCCTGGTTGTGTTTTCCTTCCTGGACTCCTCCTTACCATCAGTCTTGCCCTCTCGACACTCTGTCTTCCACAACTCACTCCCTGAGACCCCGAAACAGGGGGTTACTCCATACCTGAAGGCCTGTGGTCATTCCCCACCAAGCAGTTGCTGGGGGGAGGCAGGGTTCCATTGGGCACTGTTGTATTTGTTGCTCTGCGCTGGGCCCAGCCTGGAGCACTGTGTCCAGCTCTGGGGTCCCCAACATAAGGAGGTGTCCTTGCTGGAGCGAGCCCAGAGGAGACCATGAAGATGCTCTGAGGGCTGGAGCCCCTCTGCTCTGGTCAGGCTGAGAGCTGGGGTTGTTCCCCCTGGAGAAGAGAAGGCTCCCAGGAGACCTTAGAGACCCTTCTGGTACCCAAAGAGGCTCCAAGGAAATTGGAGAGGGACTTTGGAACAAGAACATGGAGTGACAGGACAAGGGGCATGGTTTCACACTGACAGAGGGCAGGGTTAGATTAGGTATCAGGCACAGGTTGCCCAGGGAAGTGTTCAAGGCCAGATTAGATGGGGTTCAAGGCCAGGCTGCATGTGACTCTGGGCAATTTGATCTAATTGAAAAGCTGCACAATTTCTAGGCACTTTACATACAGGCAGCACAGGAGAGGGGGATGCAGCACTCAGCTCCTTGGCGTGGAGGGGAGACCTCATGCAACGACAAACCTGCTGAGATGGTTGTTTCACCTTCTCAACATATGGATTTTCAAAGTATTTCTGTCTATTGGGAAAGCCACAGGAAGGGTTGGATTTCACCATGTTATTGTACTGCAACACAGAGAGACGCTGCCTTGGTAGGATGAAGCAACAAGACACCACCATCATCTTACCTTGCCTTAAGTTCCCCTTGCTGGAGAAAGAATGATCCACTGAAGGAAAGAAAATGCCCCAGAACTGTGCAGCAGACCATATTTTCATTTAGCAGCAGAATCATCCAGGCCTGGACATTTCTCTGAACATCATAACACCCTTTTGACCAGAAATCAAACTACAGAAAAATTAAACCAAGGAGGGACTGTTCCAATGAGTTGGTTAGTCTGGAATATCTCTTGCTACTGGTGTGTTTTTTGGAGCTCACTCATTGGTTTCCTGGCCACCAAAATTTCAGTAGAGAGACTTCACACTTTGCAGGTCCTCCCTGAACATCTACAGTGCCTTATCCACTAATCCTACTGCAGAGCTGCTTTCCAAACAAGCCATCCCTGCAACAGAGGGCAGTCCCTCCTGCAGTCCTAGACAGCAGATAAATATAGCAAGGAGTAAATCCCTTCTCTCTGCCTAAGGTACAATTAGGGGGTTGGTAAACACCGGCCACCACCGGAGGCACTGGCCCTGGAGGCTCAGAGGATGCCTGTGGTGGGCAGCCAGGGCTCAGGAACTGGTCTCTGCCCATGTGGTGAGGGACACCAGGCTTTGAGGGAGAAGAGGGAAAGCTGAGCAGCCACGAGCTGGCCTGCCAACATGCCCAAGAGCAATTTGCAAACTGACGTTTCAGCAACAAAAAGATGAAGAAAAGAAACACCAGGAAGAGATGCATGTAACAGAGAGAAATGTGACCACACACAGCTTCTTAGGTAACCAACACTCATGAGTTAGCACATACACATCAAGCCAGGACTCACCAGCCCTTCTTCCTCCTTTCATTCATTTTCCCCCATTCCTGAGGAGAAAGGTGCTAGGTGCTGTACCCTGCACACTCACACTCCACAGCTGTCCCATTCCTCCAGTGCCCTGGCTGGAAGTGTGTCCTTTCACTGCCACCAGCCCCAGGAGGGTTCCCTCTACCTGCCCCATCAGCTCCTGCACAGGCACCTTGAGTCATCCACATCCCACCACAGCTGTGCCCTCACAGGCTGGCAGAGATGACAATGAATATATTTCTCTCCCAGCACACTGTTTTACTCTAGAGGACTTGAGATTTTTTTCCTCCATCCTTTAGAATGGGATGGGACAAACAAATGAGACAAAACCACAGTCCACTGCCATTCTGCTTCCCTGCTCTCTGTTGCAGGCTGATGTGAGGCTCTCTGAGAGGGCACTAGAAGCTTCCTGCAGAGATGCCTGTTCCTGAGGTGATAAATAACCTTGCTCAAGGACTGCTGCTCCTGTCCTGGAGGAGCCACACTCTGCACTGCCACATCTCCTTTCCTCAGGGGAACCTTGTGGGTCTCCTCAGCATTCATCAACAAATCTGCATCACACTCCAGTGAGGAAAAGTGTTATCTCAAAACACAGTCAGCAGCTGAAGCCCCAAAAGCTACTGAGCTTTAAAGCCCTGGTCATTCCTGAACCACTGATTTGTATCTTACATTTCGGTTTCCTCACACCAGAGCCCACAGTGCCAGGTGCTGTAGGAAGAAAGCATCAAGAGATCTACCTCCTCACTCTGACTTTCAGTAGCCTTTTGGGATTAAAAAGATTATACTTGAAACTGGAGATGAATCATGGGTGTTGTAAAGGAACAGGACAAGCAGAACATCCCCCCACCAGCACAGGCCCACGGCACCCATCACTATTCCTTAATTTCTCAGCTGTGCACACAGGCGCCTACACTCCCTCATTCACTGTGAGTAACACACAGCTCTGCTGGCAGCACGTGGGAGCCCCACAGGACTGTCCCAGGCAGCTCAGAGTCCACGTGTCAACATTACACAAGCACCGCCCTGTGTGTGTCCGTGCAGGAATCCAGCACCTGAACTGGGAGCAGCCTTTCTGCTTTAACTTCTTGTTGCCTGGAGCTGGAATCACCTACAGAGCTGTGCTGCTGCAGAAGGGACTCTCCAAGCTTTCTTGTGACCAAGTTTCACCCTCTGCTGCTTTGGCCTCCTGATAAGAAAGGACATGTGTGATGAAGAGGACACGTGTCAAGTGAGGGTTTGTCACCAGGGAGCCCGAGGGGAGCGAGTGGTGCGTGTGCATGGGGACACTTTGGCACAGAGACCAGAACAGCTGGAGTGACCAGTTTGGTGCTTAAAACAAAGGGGAATAGAGGCTGCCCAAAGAAATTCATATGACCTCATCTAAGGACACATCCAGAGCAATGAGGCTGCAACCACAATCTCCAGTTAACCCCTCAGCTGCTTCACCGCAGTGAAAGCACGTCTGTGCTAAAAACATGGAATCCTAGGACAGTTAAAGTTGGAAAAGAACTACAAGATCATTGAGTCCAACTATTAACCCAGCACTGCTGTGTTCACCACTAAACCATGTCCTCAATTGCTACATCCACACAACTTTTGAGCACTTCCAGGGACGATGGCGATTCCACCACTTCCTTGGGCAGCCTGTTCCAGCTCCTGACCACACATTCAGTGAAGAAATTTTTCCTAATATGTAATCTAAACCACCCCTGGCACAACTTGAGGCCATTTCATCACACATCAAAGAGATGTTGACATCACACTGCAAAGAGATGTTGTGAATCTCCCCAGCCTCCAGCTGGACCAGAAGTGCTGCACGCACAGCCTGGATCCCGCTGGATGCCAGCGGGAAGCTACAAACAGATGGAGGATAAGTTGCAGGTCTGGATCAAGGTTTACAGGAGGGGGTCCCAACCTCAGTCTCCTCAGATAACACGAAGACACGTGGAGGGCTGTGCTGTGAGTGGGGGGTGCCCATGTCTGAGCTGCAGATGTGTGACAGTTCTGACAGCTCTTCCCTGAGGAAAAACCCCTCACACACCTAATGGTTTTTATAGCACTCCGAATTAGCTTATGTAACAGCCATCATGCACGCTCCACTGGAGAGCCCCCGGCTTTTGACATTTCTTTTGTTTATTTCCACTATTCTGGTTAACCCACAACTTCACATAAATGAATTTTTAGAGTTAGTCTCTTACAGACTCCCGGCATAACAAGAGGAGTTGGTCCTCAGGGCAAAGTACTAAATCAACTGAGGGAAACAGCAAGATCTATTGCCATATCTACCGTGAATTTGGAGCATCCCAAATTAGTGAATGCTGCTGATATCCTGCTGTCCTTGTTAAAGTGATAATGTCAATTTAAGCTGTGCCTACAGCTATGTGTGTTCAGCTCTTCCATCCACCTGGCCACTCATCTTTCCATTTCAGTGCCCAGGGGGAAAGATCCCCAGATTTGCAGGCAATGCTCAAGGCACAGCTTTCAGCTGCTCTCTTTCCCCCAGCTATGAAATGGGAACATCAATAACTATTAAAGGCAAAATGCAAGGATTGACCAGGGAAAACCAAAATAAGACAAGAACTATCTGTGCCCATCATGTTGATATTTTAATGTAAGACTATAATCTCTCCACTTTTATTAATACCAGCTCTTGCAGAGACCTCCTGGGTGCCCTGGGCAGCATGGCAGTGCAGTGATATTGTGGTCAGTGGGGTCCTAGAGCTTGTGCCCTGAGCAGAAGGCCACAGGCTCACACCACAACCAGCACCTTTGAATCACCTCACTCCTCCTGCATCTCCAGCCCACACTGGTCCACCCACTGTGGCTTCTGGTCCCTGTCTACCACCATCATAAAGGGTGAACAAGGGGCTTGAGCTGGTGCAAACAATGTCTGGGATGGGAGCGTCTCTGCTTTATACCCAAGAGAAGTATTTAGACAATACAAGACAAACTGTCCCAGCGAAGGTTTCATGACATCAGCCAGTGCCCCTTTCTAACATAACCCAGATAACTGGCCTTGAGCTTCGTGCCTCTCCAAAATTACGCCCTACCCTTCCAAAAAGCACTGAGACAAGTTGTGGTTGATCCTCAGCCAGCTGCTGATGATGCAGAAGTGGGGCCGCTGGTGCTCTTGCTCTTTGGATGGAAAAGCCAAGCCTGCCCTGGACCGCAGCTGGTCCTGGCAGCCTGCCCCTGCTCTGCTCCGGCCGGCTCCAGGCAGCCACACAGCCAGACAAAGGCTGAAACAGGAAAGCTGAGGCACCTGCTCCCCCTCCCACCCCTTTGGGACCTCTCGTGAACAAAGCACCTGACCCACAAACAGCACTGGTGCAGGAGCAGCGCTGCTGAAACACAACTGGGAGGCATCGTCCTCCCCGCGATCACCTACACAGAAAAAAAATATGCTGGTTTAGCTAAATCAGTAAACTCTACCTTTTTAATGGACCCTCTCCTGTATTATCCCTGCCAGGGAAGTTCCTTCCTCTTAGCAAAAAGTGAATTGTAGGCTGGAAACAAATCAAAGTACAGAGCACAGCTGGCTGCCCGAGAGGAACACGATGCCGATTTCTTCCACTCCAGCTGCTCTGGGCTGTTTTCTGGCCGAGTGGGGAACACACCGCTGCTCCGGATGGCAAGTGTCAGCAAATACTTCTCTCCTTCAAATTCATCAAGTACAGTTGGAGGAAACCGAAGCGGGAGTAACTTCCCTGACACGCCATTCTTAACTTGTGTGGTTAACACGCTGGAGGGATGGGATGCCATCCAGAGGGATCTGGACAGGCTGGAGAGGTGGGCCCATGTGAACCTCACAAAGTTCAGTGGGGCCAAGGGCAACATCCTGCACCTGGGTCAGGACAATCCCAAGCACAAATACAGGCCGGGCAGGGAATGGATCAGGACTATCCCTGGGGAGAAGGACTTGGGGATGTTGGTGGACAAGAAGCTCAACATGAGCCAGCAATGTGCACTGCCAGGCAAGAAAGCCAGACCTGTCCTGGGCTACAGGGCAATTGTGACCAGCAAGTCAAGGGAGGGGATTCTGTCCCTCTGTTCAACTCTCCTGAGACCTCACTTGCAGTGCTGCCTCCAGCTCTGGGGCCCTCAACACAAGAAGAATGTGAAGCTGCTGGAGCAAGTCCAGAGGCGGTCATGGAAACGCTCCAAGGGCTGGAGCCCCTCTGCTCTGGAGACAGGCTGGGAGAGCTGGGGTTGTTCAGCCTGGAGAAGAGAAGGCTCCAGGAAGACCTGAGAGCCCCTTCCAGTGCCTAAAGGGGCTCCAAGAGAGCTGGAGAGGGACTTCTGAATCCCACCTCACTGGCTTACCTGGGACTACGCACCAGGCTCATACAAAACAAAAACCAAAACCACAGCTCCAAAGCCCTGGAATTGCTGCTCACAGAGCACTTTTGGATGCCGATGCCAATGCCATATAACCACTTTCAAATAGACAAGAAAGTTTGAGTCACAGAATGAGATTTCCAAGAGAGGCCAACATTAATTCTCCAGGTTCCTGCCCTTACTATGTGCCCCAAGGCAATCCATGGATGTAGCTACCTAGATCCCAAGAGCTGGTGGCTATGGAAATGCACGTCATCCTTTTCTTTGTTTAGGGTGGCAAAGAGCCCAAAGCAACCAAGACCCCTCTGCAACGCTTCACTTGCAACCACTGCTCTGTCATCCCAACCCCAATTTATCTTTTACAGGAATAAAAGCTTCTGGGTGCAAGGCCAGATGTGCAGAGGGGAAAATCTGGACCTGAAACAAGGGGAAATTGAACTGCAGTTATATGGAGTCATAAATATTTACTGCAATGTAAACTGAAGGACTGAACTGCTCATTTGATTTTTAACCTGAAAAAAAAAGATTAAAATTTACAAGGTCTCTCACCAGAAAAGTGGAAAAGTATATAATTAGAGTCTAAAGAAAACAAGCTTGAACAAATGTGCTGTGCCTGTCAATTTAGATTCTCTACACCCCAGTTCCCTTTGGAGCTGTACCAATTCCCCCTTCTGTCCTCGGACGTATGTATATGGAAACACACAGTGCCAGGGCTGAGACAGCAGCTTTGTTTTTGCATATACAGAAGATAAACACACACTTCAGCTCAAAACTACCAGCTCTGCGCTGGTGGCCGACTTCTGAAGCGTCAGCTTTAAAATGCAGCTCAGTTCTTCTGCCCTGACCTCTTGCTGCCATGAAGCTTTAGCACTCACATAACACCGTGACTCCCCAATAATTATCACCCAATGCATTTTTCCTGCCACTTGACACCAGTTTGGGGTGCAGTGGCCCGCTCTGACCACAGTTACATCCTCCCAGGGACACATCACAACACGAGGGTTGGAGGTGGTGACGGTGCACGGCTGTGGAGCTTCAGATGCAAAGCAGGACAGTGTCACAGTGCCATGTCCCCTGTCACCCTCACCTGTGCCATAGCATAAATACCTGTCCTTGTGCTGGTCACTAGCATTAGATGGGGGCAAGGCAGGCAGTGACACAGCTCCCAGGGCATTTAAGTACACATTTAACCAGACATCCGTGACTAATTCCCATTCCACATGTGCTGATGCCTCAATCCAGCAAAGCACTCCAGGAAGGCATCCCGAGGGTGGCTTTCTGCTCCCACCCACGCCGAGGGAAAAGCTGAAAACGACTGTTTTGATAAGTACATCTGGGAGCTGAGACAGGATATGAGGGCTGAGAAGATGAATTGAAAAAGCAAATCGAGCCCAGAGGGAGAAACTGAGTGACAGAGAGACCAATGGGGTGGGAGTAGATAAACCCTGAACCAAGTGTGGCCAGAGCAGGGTTACAAGCAGGCAAGGAGGGTTGTTGGGGGCACAGACAACAACCAGCAGAGACAACTGTCAGCATCCTGGAGAAAATTATGAGACAAGGGGAGGTCACACAGGTTGCAACTAGATGGTCTTTTAAGGTCCTTTCCAACCCAAACCATTCTAGGATTCTATGATCTCAGAGAAGAAAACACATGGGAAGGTTTCAATGGCAACAAAGCACCTGCTAATAAAGAATAATGTCTGTGATGTACAAGGCACCTTAATATGGGTTATATGTTTCCCACAGGGCTTTGAACTGAGGAGCAGCCCAGGCTCATTGGAGGGCTAACACAGCCAGCAAAACGTGCTACCAGAAACAAAAGCCCAGAAGTGGGCTGTCTCAGCTTCCCTCTGAGTATTTTAGAGGAGAACAGTGAAATTTTCTACTTGCAGGGTCAGGCCAATGCAGACAACCACCAGGGACGTGTCTCTGTCCCTGGGCAGCCCCAAGTCCCACACAGACAAGCAGAGCACATGGCCTCGGGTACTCACAAGCACCAAGAATTCTGCTACTGTTTTCCTGAGGCTGGAAAACACCTTTTTCAAGAAAAACAAACCCTCCCACCTGCTTCCTTCTGAATCAGAAACAGCTTCCAGAACATTAAGCTGTAATTAGGACTGTAAATTTAGTCACAAGCACTTATAATCCATAAATCTCCACATCCAATAAAATATAATAGCTAAGGAGAGTCCGAAAGAGCTACTAATGACTAAAGCTGCCTTTCATCCTCAGGCCACTCCTGCTTGCTGTTGCCCTGTGTTAGACCCCTTGAATTGAAGTGGGGCTTGCTAATTATTGTCTCTGGAGCTGTTAGGAAGTAAGGAATTAATAATTTATTTTATATTGTTCTCCCTTTTCATAGTTTGGTGGGGCTTTTTAAAAAGACATATTTTACTTGTACTCTTTTTCTGTCTCCAGCTCTTCATTTATCAGCAGCCAGCTTTGCCTCTCAAACCATGACAGGAGGCTGAAGATGTGATTTCTGAGTGTTATCCACCTGCATTCTCTCAATTATTTAAATGGTTTTTTTATTTAATGAGGAAGTTTCAAAGAGAGAAATTCACACAACTTACTTGGACTCGTTTGGTCGCTGAGCCTCCGAAGTCTCCCGCTGGAGGTCCGGCTGATTCCTAAAGCAAGAAGAAGGTTTGAATGGGGAGTTTATGTGAATATGGTATGTGAATCTATCTCCCTGATATGACTCCACATCTGCAAAGGCACGTTTTCTTTAGGGAATCTGCCCTGCACAACCATCTCTGTGTTCCAAGGAGTGTTATGTGTTATTTTAAACAGGAAAACACCTGAGGAGAGACCTCCACCTTTCCCTGAAGATGTCAAACATTATTATTCAAACACAGCAAACCCACAAATGTATTTAGGGTTTCCAGAAACACCAGAGGGAACTTTTGAAATCATTAAGTGGGACACACACATTCACCTCTCGCTCTAGGATATTTTATCCTAGAGACAAGTGCAGCACTTCCAGAGACAGGCTTCCTTGAAGGGAGAGGAAAGCACAGCAATTTCAGGACATGCACTGGCAGAGACTACTCACTAGATTGCACCCAGCATCCTGAGAACACATTGTGTATGAGAACCCTGTCATGGGGTCAGACCAGCTGGACCATGAGATGCACCTCCATTCCCATACCCATTTAGGAAAGTCATCAGAAACTCCAAAGTGCCTCCCAGACTCCAGGCAAGCCAGAGGGACCTGCTGACTACAACAACATTTCTAATCCATCAGCAAGTTGTTTAATTTCTCTGCTGCCCCAGCTACCTGTTCGTAAAAACGGTGATTGACAGGACACTTGCTTCCCAGGTAGGCTGAAAAACTCAGCAAGAACCAGAATTCCCCTTGAAAATAATTTAGTTCAAACACAGCCATATGCTGAAACTGTACATTGATCAGTGCCTCAGTTTCTCCTTTTCTTACCACAATAAAAGCAGTGAACCACCTCAGGTGGGATGATATGTCCTGAAATCACCCCAAATGCTCTGATGTCCTGGTATAGGGATTCTCAGAAGGTCTGACAGCTGCCCAGTCTCTGGTGGGTCCTGCTGCAGGAACAACAACTCCAGGATGGTATCTGTCATCTCAGACACCAGATGCTGGAGCTGTCAAGCCACAGAAGCTCCTCAGCTCATTATAAACCCTCCTTCAGCACATAAAAATATTGAATCAGGATTTCTACCCTGCAAACAGGTAAGAAACTCCCAGGATTTTGAGATGATGTTGCTGTTCAATTATATTATTTAAACTACCTTCTCACCATCTACCAGATCTGTTGGGACAATAAGCAGAGGGCTTAGAACGACACCAGTTTAAGCTGCAGAATAACCCCAAACAGTGATTTGTAACATAGTCACAACCTTACAAACCTTGTCAGCTGGAAGACTGCACCATACAGGATAAAAATTTGTTAAGAATAAATACATAGAGAAAAAAGGCAGGAAAACTATCAAACCAGTAAGCCCTGGGATGGAGGCAGGGAAGGAAAAAGGGCTGCCTGGCAACTTGATGTGGAAAAAGTATCTCATGCTCAGAACCCTCTGCTTATATATATATATATATATGTATATATATTTGTGTGTTTGCTCTCTCCCTTTCCTTTTCTAATATAAAAAGCCTCTGTGCCTACAACATTATGTGGCTGAACCACAGGGCTGGTCCTGGGAAACAGCACTGCAGAGAGAACCCATGGCCAGCACCACCCAGAGCCACCCCCTCACTTGGCTCTGCCCCCTAAAGAGCACCACCAGCCAAAGGGCCAAAAATAGAGCCAGGACTATCCACCCACATCCGTGAACACCCAGTTTGTCTTCTATGAGAGCTTTACCTGCGTTGCAGCAGGACAGACTGCTGCTACACCCGGGTCTGTAATTCCCTGACTGACAGAGAGAGAAGGGCTGAAGTTTCTAGGAACTTGTGCATTACAACCAGCATTATAAATTTTAAACATATTTTTTCCATTAAACCCAGTCCCCAAATGTTTTTCTTAATTATTTCCTCCTCTCTAAATGTCTACTGCTTTTTTGGACACTAGCAGGAATGAGAAGGCACATTTCCTCTGCCCAACAGATTTCTAAATGACACTTCTTTAGACAGGCTGCCAAGAGCAGCCTCGTCCTGGCTCAGCTCCACACAGAGAGCAAACACCTCTGTGTTGCCTGTGTGCAGACAAGGTGCAGTGTTGAAATCTGGCTTTTAGGATTGCTCAAAAACCAGAGAAAAATCATCCCTTATGGGTGGCACGCTGAGGAACGCAGATATGCAGCCACGCTGAGCTGGTTAAACACAGCCTTTTGGGTTCAAAGACTTCATTCAGTCTGCAGCAAAGCAGGACGGAAGCTGAACGAGGAGCTTACAAGCTTGGACAGGACTGCACATAGGAAATAGGCTTTATTCCCTTTAGCAACGACTCCAGTGGAAAAACACACATAGGACTTGGAGCATCCAACACAGCACAGCCATCAGAGCATCCGTGCCCTGGCTGAGCCTGTGGCTTGTATGCAAACATTTCTGAGAATTTGTTTATATGCCCTGTCTCACAGGTTTTCTCTGGGGCCCTGGAATTACTGTTCACACCCTTTTTAAATGGGTAGACAAGCTCAATTGATTTGCTGTGTGTTGGAGGCAGCATTAGAAGGAAGTTTTTCTGACAGCTTTTTCTCCACTGCCTGTTAACAACATTAATAATACATGATAATGCTGTTAATCCCCCTTCGGACAAAGAGAAAATACGGAGCAAACACGAAATTCATCCAGGCTGCCTAATACCTTAACAGAGAGTCTGGGAAAAGGGAATGCTATGGAGTCCAAGCCAAGCTTGCTATCTGCGATGTCCCACTGCCCTTCCACCAAGGGAGGATCCAGACACAGTCCTGGAAAGCAGATAAACAGCAGGGAAACCTGGCAGCCTGGCAAGGCAAGAAGAGAAGATCTGTCAAAAAATAAAATAAGTAATGAGAAAGCAACAGCTAAAAATATGCTGCTGTGAACACAGTGCCAGGAAGCCGGTGGAGTGGGCAGGACCAGAGAGCATCGGCGTGCTGAGCCTGTTCTGGGGTTACCTCTATTTATAGCCTGGAAGCAGCAGGCTGAGCCCCACATTTGAGCTGTAGGGCTGTGAAACAAAAATCAAAGGTTTCCACCCCAGACACAGTGTCTATGAGCTTTCCCTCTTAACGCTGTTCAAATGCCCTCAAGCCACGCTATAAATTTATTGTAGCGCGCTGGACGAAGAAGCATAATGCATTATGCTTTATTTAGCTGAAATTAGGAATTCTCTTCCCCTTGTTCCCAGCAGAACGACTTGAAAACAGAAGAGTCCGACAGTTAAAGTCAAGTCAGTCCAAGAAGGGCTCATTCAACCCAGCGGATGTGCCTCAGCAGGACAAAGTTCTGACGCTTGCCCAGCTCAGCCTCACCTTGGCTCACTCCCTGAGCAATATTTTTTCATGTTTTATAATCAATGACTAATTTCCTCCAGATCCACAGGCTGGGACCACGTGGCACAGCAGAAAGGCAGCAGTACTCAAGGACACTGGGCTTCACTGGGATCTCCTTCGCAACTGCCAAAGTCAAGAGTTGTTCCGTGTCATGGCAGCGCAAGCAAAATCCCAGCCAGGCTCACAGTTAAATCACTCCCTCCAGACAATATTGGGACAAATGTTCTACTCTATTGTGCTTCTTGCAGTTGTTGATATAAAACATGATGGATGTAAGTCATCCCAGTATTGAAACAGAAGCATCTTCTAGATGTTTACCTGGATACATGGTTCAGGGCAGCAGGGAGAATGAATCCAGCCTCTTTAGAGAAACTGTCCATGCTACAGAGCAACTTTTCTAGCTGACTTGGCTGAATCTGAACCTAAAGCCAACCAGGGAAATGCCAGAGATGTTCACCTCAGTCAACATGTACATTCCCCAAAAGGGAGTTTTTGCATGATACATCCCAAATTTTATGGATGCATGTAATAGTAACGAGACAGACCACGTGGGACTGATTCTCTCCTCACAGTAAGTGATCCATGCTGCTACACTCATATGATGTAAAACTCAAGAGAACAAATGAGCAATTCCCATTATCAACAGAAACCATGCCGTGAGGACAAACAATGGAGGATGCAACTCAGGAACTCACTCTCTCTACACAGTCCAGTAAAAACAAAAAGCAAGCAAACAAGAGAACCCAAACCAAACAAAGGTGGTGATAGAAAGGGATGGGCCAAACCCAGCAGGAGCCATCCCACACTGTGCTGGAGTCAGCAAAGCGGCACCAGCTCATCTGAGCAGCCAGTATGACCCTTGCTTCTGTTACATGTATTTACCAAAAGGTCTGAGATCAGATAATTCAGCTTCCTTCTTCACCCAGCACAACACAGCAGGGTGTCCAGACAGCACTGCAGACACCTCCGTCCAAGACCAGTTTCCTCCTGGGCATATCCACACTCCTGGCTCCCCAGAGCTCTTTCCTGGGGTGTACAGCTATGGATCAAGTCACAGAGCTCTCTCTGAACTTCACCTTTGGCACTCCTCAGCAGAACAACCCTTCCGAGGTGTCTACAGCCCCCACCCAACACCAGCAGCTTTTAAAGCAAAGGCTGATAGAATTGGCTCCCTCTAGGGCAGGAGCAGCAGCCCATGCACTGCACACACCCAGCCCTGACTCCTCTACCCTATCCTGCCCTTTGCCATCTCCTCAGGCCATCCTGCTGTCAGCGAGGCAGGATATAAAGGACAGCAAGGATGTCACTTTGCCCTGCACAGGTACCAGTGCTGACTGCTGGGACAGGGTTTTCCACTCCCTGTTAGGATGCATAAAATCTACCACAATACCTTTAGGGTGTGAATTCTGTCTCACTGTATCCACTTCACAGGTACTATGCAGACAGTGGGCAGGAGGATTGCCTTCCCTGACAGCTGTATTTCATCCCTCTTCATCCAGGCAAGCTCTAAAAGCTCCTAAAATACAGTGGCTGGAGAAGATCTCATCAGTAACATGGTCTGGAGCTGTTAACAGGAGGAAGACCCACACAGGGTTTGATCCATGCAGCACAACCACCATGTCTGTGGCTTCTCCAACATTCCAGACCAGCTGCTGGAGCCTGAGCTGCTGACACAGGACATCCTGGCACGTGGAGCTGTGGTGTCACTGGAGACAGCTGGGGACAGAGGGGCTTGGGGAAGCTGAGGACCACAAGGGAGGGACATCTGTTTGTAGAGTAGCAAAGGAAGAAGAATCTCTATTGCTTCGAGCTCGAGTCCAATGAACCACACAATTACAAATTTCACTTCCCTTAACTTGAAATCCACTTGCAACATTAACCTCAAAAGGAATATGGTTAAAAAAAAAAAAAAGGAAAAAAATTCATGTTCATTTCCAGTACTAATCAGAAACATGCACTGAAGAATAAGAGACACTTTTCCAGATTCTGTGTAACAGAAACTCTTTACAGAGAAGCTGAGCACAGCTAGGAAAAAAAAAAACAAAACCAACATTGAACCCATGTGCATGGTTTCCTTCTGGATCAAATATCCCTGGCAGCAAACTGAGCTTTCACCAGGATGAAGGGATGCTGATGGAATGAAGGGATGCTGTTGCCAAGGGGCACTGGTTACAGACTCAGGAGTGGAACCACTACCTTCTCCAACACAACCACCACCACGTGGGCACACCAACAAACTGTGTGTGTCTGGGTCAAAGGCTAAGCATAGAAAGACAGCCTAAAACACCACTTCCCTGAGGTGGGAGCTGGATATCACCAGGCTGGGGCCAGACAACACTGCTAATCAGCACAGTGCTATTAACACATTGAAAGAACCTGGCCCGAGGCTGGATGTCAGATAACCCTCAAGGAAACCACAGGAAAATTGGCATGGGCAGGATGCATGTATTCCTACCACAACAATATGCTTCTGGCAGGTGCCAAACACGTTCTAACACTAAAGAAATGTTACAAAAGCTTGTGCTAATCATAAGGGGCAGAGCAAATTAAGCCTCAATTTTTCCAATGTTAGAAAGGCTTCCCCAAGCCCAGCAGTGGACTGACCACAGCAAAGGGCTATGATAAGTAGAAGGACCAGTCCTGTACAAGGTGATAGAAGATGACAGGGCACCCAGCACTTTAACCTTGGCTCAAGTTTAGGCTTTGATTCAAACTCTTCACTCAAATTAAACTGCAATAATTCTCAGGAAATCAATTGCTGCATCCATAGAGCTTAAAGCCAGAAAATTGTCTTGGCTGACCCACAAAACCCACACCACACATTTTTATCCGGTCATCACAAATTCAAGCTCGTGTTTGAACAAAGTCTTGGCTTTTCAGAGGTGTTCAATCTCAACTTCAAGATTAAAACACTGGAGTGATCTCAAGTGCTTTGGCAAATTGCTCAGGAGCTAAAATGGCCTTCAAACAGCGCAGGGACTGTGCCTTTCCCCATGAATTTATTCAGAGGTGAGTAAACTCAGTCTGCAGACACTCACTTCATAGAAAGAACAAGATCATTTCATCACTCCTTGTGATCCTCTGTTCTTTACTGCCCACAAATTCCTCACAGCTGATAGTCATTCAGAGATACACTGGACAACCATGAAAGCACCAAAAAAAAATTAGCACAAGCAGTTTTTCATGTGAAAAAGCATGTTAGTCATCATCTGTGATCCTTCTGCTTGGAGTGTTCCAGTAATCCCGCTGGGCAGCAGCAAAGATGCCACGTCACCACACCAACACATCAGATGACTTGTGCAAATGCATATTTATAACGCAAGTATCCTCACAAATTGGAAGGGACTGGAAAAACAGGCCTTTTGTATGTGTTGTCAGCTTTACTGGCTTATGGGATTCTTTTACTTAGCAGCAGGAGGGAAGGGAAAAGGATTTGCACAGGAACAGAAAACTGCTCTTGTGGAGCTCTGCTGGTTGGGAATGGATCTGGTAACCGCTGTCAAGTCTAAAATTCCTTTCAGTTCACTGTTGAAGTTAACCAGATTTCCAGAGGGGTCTTGTCCCTCTAAATTTACCCTGTCTTCACCACACTCTACACTTGCTCACACTTCTTATCTGCAGAAATCCAAGAGAGAAGCAGGACACAAGAACTGGAATTCAACAAACAGTTGCCTTGTAGCATTTTCACTAAACAAAGGGGTTTTTTGCAGGAGGATGTCACTGAGCTTTGAAAGCCATGACAAGAGCAGCTTGGATCTGGTCCCATTTGTTTCTGCAGAATCTGAAGCATCCCAGCAAAGATGGGAAGGAGAGAAGGGACCTGAATGCACCCAAGTTGCAGCCTTGCTCAAAGAAGGAAATAATCAAACTCTTACATTAACCAGCTGCCACAAGAGCTTCAGCAAGCTAGAAATGTGTTAGTTAATAATTAACATTAATAACACAAGAGTCCTCAGGAGCCTGAATGGACAGGGGATAAGGCCCAGAGTACTATGGAAACAAAGAACAAAACAATCACCACTCATTCTTTGCCTTCCAAAACCCCCAAGCATTTACAGCTTCCAGACCCACAAGTGCACCTCACTTTCTCGGGTTTGCCTGGCAATGGCCATGGAATAGCTGGAGAAAACCACTGTCAGATTTGAAGGAGGGGAAAGGAATTTTAAAACTGCAGTGTGGTATTTCCATATGGATCAAATACTCCCAAGCTGCCCTGCAGCTCTGCTCCCCACTCCCACAGCTATGGCTGTGACCACGCAGGAGAAGTCCTGGTGCAAACCTCCCAGCCCAGCATCTGGCTCCCTGCTGCACTCCAGCACTGCATGCAGCTTTAGCACACGAAGCAGCAATGTGGTAATTCAGGTTAAAAATCCATTTCTTGCCATCTTCTTGTAACCTCAGTGCAATCCACGTTTTATTCCTCAGCCCCAGCATTTGCTCAGTGTCCACACGCTGCACTTCCCTGCTCTCATTTCACACACACAGAACTCCGAAACTTGTGTTTCAGAGGGTCCCTCTGGCAACAGACGCCACTGGATTTATCACGGGAGCCCTGGGAGCCTGGGGCTGCCATGAGGATGTAATACAGACCCCTTCTGTTTGCCAGGCTCTGGAAGGCAAATGTTGATTTTTCCCAGAGAGGGAAGGGGGTGTATAATGGAGAAAAGCTGAGAACAAAGAGGCAGCGGCGCAATAGCCAAAGGGCAGCAGTTGACAAGGGGCAGAGGTCAAGGGCTCTCCTGAGCCTGGGTGACCCATTGGGATGACCCACTAGGATAACTCACTGAGATGGCCCGTTGTGGTGCTTGTCAGAAGTGTGGGAGCACCTGGACTGAACAGGACACCCAGAGCAGACTTGTCCACTCTGGACTGCCCAGCCACAGTGAGCTCCTCCTCATCACAGCTGGAGGAGATAAAGGGCAGCCTTCGGTTTTGACACCAGTGTCTCACTCTGAAGAAACTGCAAGTCCAAGTCTCACTCCAGACTTGGACCAAGTGTCCTTTCCCTTCATGCCATACGAGAGATGCTCCACTGCAGCCACGTAACATCCAGATGAAGGAACCAGCAGTAGGTAAAGTAGCAGCCAGGGGGACATAGACATGAAACCTCTTCCTAGCCAGAAACTCAGATGAATATTCAGGGCCAAGACCCACAAACTCTTTGGCCACTTGATGAAGAGAACTGTGGAAGGGCATTAAGCTCAAGCTGACAACAGCCACTTTTCTCTGTGCAAACATCCACACAAATATATATATTCTAAATATACTTTAGGCTCCAAATGCTACCTGGAGCCCTTTCACCTGAGCATCCCTAGTGCAGCAGCAGCCTGAACACACTCATTTTGCACCACATACATACAGCCCACACATGTATCATTTGGCTGAGAGTATCACCCCTGTGATGCTCTGGTATTACACAGAATTGCCCTGAAGTCAGAAAGTCTTCAGGCTCTGGTTCAGAAACCAGTTCCCTGCACAGCCCTGCATAAGAAACTTAAGCTCACAATCGCAGTTTCTCCCTCGGGACATCACACTTCCACTTTCTAACATTTACCTTTGACCCCAATCCCAGTTGCACCTTGCCTCTCTGCTCATCCAAGGCTAATCCTGCCCTAGGAAGATGCTGAGGTGGATGGGCAGGGAGGATCAGCTCAGTTGTAACAGGGGAGTCAGGAATTGCTCAGCCACCATCAGGGCTCTAACATGACTTGCTGCACGTAACTCTCCTCCTCCACATATTCTTTTCTCTGCCTGGAAAATGAGGTGTCAAGCACTTCCCCTACTTTAGGAGCTGGAGGGATATATTATTTAATGTTTTTGCATTTTAGCTGTACCATAAAGAATGACTCAGGCACTATCTATAGATGCCTGAGATAATGTCCGCTGTCCCTAAACAGGAGGGAAGGGAAGTTACAATATGAGACTACAATGAAGCCCTTCACTCACACAATTGAGGGTTTTCTCCTAATAATTCTACCCCAGAAGTAGCTAAGGCAACCCAGTTTCATAAACTAGTAATGTTCTTTGGTGTTTTTCCTCATATCTTACAATTATATTTAATAATGGCTGCAGCAGGGAAGTTGGAACAGAGGAGAAATTCAGCCAAATTTTAGGACATAATGCTGCAGATCAGCTTGCACTAGAGTTTGCAGAAGTGCCTCTACAAACTGCAGTATAACTCCCTCTGTATCTTAGGAGCTGCTGCACCTAAGAGTTCCCTCTTCCATCTCCAAGATAGACAGCCACAGAAAACCCAACCATGGTCCCAAAACCAGCCACACAAGTGGCTGTGAGGGGTCAGTGAACTCCAAGTTTAAATTTCCTGTGTGCTCCCCTCTCCCCCACTCTCTCTCCTTTAAAGGCATTTAATGTAGGACCAGGTTCTCACAAGTCCCCATTGCCCATGCTGTGCCCTAGAATGTATTTGCTGTGTCCTGCTGCTGCACATCAGAGGAGCAAGGTACCAGCACAAAAGCACCAAGTTCATTTAAAAACAAGATGTAGAATCAATACTTAAGTGCCAGTGTCATATTGGGTTATCCTTTAAAATCTTTGTAAGGGATGAAGGGCAGGCACTGATTATTTTTCTCCCTGGTGACCAGAGGCAAGACATGAGGCAACAGCATGAAGCTGTGTCAGAGGAGGTTTAGGTTGGCTATCAGGAAAAGGTTCTTCCCTAAGAGGGAAGTTGGGCACTGTAACAGGCTCCTCAGGGCAGTGGTCACGGCTCCAAGCCTGACAGAGCTCAAGGAGTGTTTGGTCAATGCTTTCAGGCACATTGTGGGATTTTTGGGGCTGTCCTGTGCAGGGCCAGGAGTTGGATTACAGTGGTGCCTGTGGGTCCCTTCCAACTCAGGATATTTTATGATTCTAAGAAAAAAATAATTCTAAACCAAACACCTACACTTCTGCCAAGCCATGTTCTGGAATAGTCAGCCCTACAGCAGGGCAGCAGGAAAATTTAAGATTAGGCTCATTTAAATAAAGCCCAGATGTAAGAACCATCTCTTGATGCTATTCTGTGGTTACACATGCCTTTCTCCAGGTACCAAGCGGTCCCAATGCAACTTGTTCCTCTAATGGGCTTCTCCAGCTGCCAGCAAGGGAAAAGTAAAGCACCTGGCAACACCAAACAGCTCAGCCCTGGCAAAAGGCAGAGTGAAATCACTCCTGGCACAGGTGAAAACCGCTCCATGTCATGGAGCAGCGCCTGCAGCCTCTGAGGAAGCCTTTCTCTCTGTAAAGAGGGCTCACACAGGGAGGCACAAAGCCTATTCTGTGGGTCTGGCTGAAAGGCAGCTTTGTACGCAGCACATGGCACACTCGGTGTAACCCAGCCGGGCAGTGGAGCTCTGGGTCCCACCCAGAGCCCCTCCCTCCAGTCACTCACCCCAATGACACAGATGTTCAGTCTCCACTATGCAAATCCTCGCCACAAAAAAAGGCAGTGGCTGCCTTTGAGTAACCCAAACCTCCGTGCACTGACCCTGGCACTGCCCAGAGCTTGAGCTGTGCCAAGCAGCGGCACGAACAAGGATTCCCAGCAGGGTAAAGCTTATGAACATGTACCTTATATCATAAGAAATGAACCACACAGTGACCTGCCCCAGCTAGACCTGGCAGGTTTTTCCCTGTTTGGGGGCTCAGGTCACTTCTGGTGCCCTCAACAACACCATCAGAGTTCATTACACAAGCTGAGCTTTCACAAATGGCACCTTCTGCTGTCAGAGGACTCCAACACCTCTTGTCCAGAGGGGATCCATGGCACTGCCACATCACTCCAGCCCAAACCTACCCCAACCCTTTATATCTTTGGCAGGAGCAGCACACAGGCAGGATACTCCCTGCCGTGTCCAGAGCTGCGGGACTGACACAGGGCCAAGGGAGGATGCTCTGGGGGGTGTCAAAATTCCAGCCTTATCTCCAGAGGCTGAGATCATGAGTAGAAAACGTTTCTGTGTTGTCTCAGCAAGCTTCTGCTGGCACCCCTCTTCCTCTCCACAAAAGCACCTCTCTGTGAGCAGTTCTGGAGCCAGAGAAGAATGTTCACTGGTAGAAGCTAAATGTATCTACCATTTCTGAGACCCCAGATCTGTGACAGTGGCTGTCCTCAGCATGACCCAGCTGCTCCTCAGCCACCTGTGTCCTGAGCAGGTCAGGGGAAGCAGGCCCATCTGCAGGAGAGATGCTGCTGCCACTTCTTTTGGGAACAGCTGGCACACCAAGCATTCCCCACACTGCTGCTCACTGCTGCAAGCTGGCAGCCACCTGCTCTAGTGCCTGAAGGAAAGATGCCCGCTGCCTAGGATTATAACCAGATCTCCAAGGGATTGGACTCCTCACTCCAGACATCTGGAAGCCCTGGGACAGCACCCCACTGTGTGCACAGAAGCCCCAGCTACCCCCCCATACCCAACAGGAGATGGGCTCTGCAGCAGTGAGTCACATCCCCAGATGGAGCTGGAAAACAGGGTGATTCATCCGGCAGCCCCTGGCTGGAGAGAGGCTGCAGGGACCAGCTCTGATTTAGAGATGCTTTTAGATGGCTCAACTCAGGCAAAATTAAATTCTGCCTTGTTTTTTTCCAGGTCTCAGTCCTCTGTAATAGAGGATATTAGCTCCCTCTTAGCTTTAAGATCAATGTCTGAAAGACAGCTGCCAGAATAGGAAGCACTTTGGTTATCTGCACAGACAAGGAGCAGGAGTCATGGCACCTGATTATGCCCCAAGCTGTCCACAAAATCCAAGGAAGCAGCTTGTTCCTCTGCAACTCAGTTTCCTTGGCAATAAAGTGGCATATTCATGTCTTTGAGAGATGAGAGGGCCACATTTATCCACAAAATAAATCCCCTGAAGGAACCCAAATCCCTCTTCTGTAGGCTCTGCCCAGGTGATACAAGCACAGAGCAAGGTCACTGCCAGGCAGACTTGTGCTCCAAGAGAAGATGACAGACAGGGATAAGTGAGGGACAGAAAGTGACAAGAGAGGGAACTGTCACCGCTCATGCCCTAAGTTCCTTGTGAATAAACAACGCACTGACCTCCAGGGCTCTTGGGCATCTGTCACCATCACTTTATTCCATAAAAAAGTGAAATTAAAAAAGCCCCGCAGCTGAAACAGTGCTTAATCTTGGAGAGATTATGATGACATGATTTGAAAAGCAGAGGAGGCTGTTAAGCCCCCAAAGCAGACATCTCTACTTGCTTTATGGTCTTATTTTGCCCATAATCTATAGGCAACAGGGCTGGGATGCTTCCAGGATGTTCTGAGGGACTATGTCAAGGCAGTTTTTAATCCAAAGCCTGACCTCCCAGCTGTGTTTTGACCTAAGGACACATCATGCATTAACCATCAGAAATGGGAAAGAGAGGTTTTTAAAGATAAAGATGATCCCAAGTACAGATGAAATTTTAGAGAATATTAGAATTCAAATTAATCCTGATACACTGGAAATGAACAACAAACAAAAAAAACTCGAATAGGATGCAGTGTGACCCAGCAAGGACCAGCAAGGTCTAATTTACACACCAGACTCAAGTCAGTGGTTGCAGGAGGCTCCTATAAAAGACTGATATCCCACATGGGCTTAACTGCCAGGTTGTATCATCATCAACTAGAGGAACAGGTTAGGGTGGCGAGTACCCCAGGCAGGTGCTTGCAGAAGGTGAGGTGTAGCTGACTGCAGACAGGTATGGAAGGCAGTCCAGGGCTGTGTCAGTGAGGTGGGCAGCAGCATCCAGGCTCAGCTCAAAGGGACAATCTCTGTTAGAGCTGTTCCCTTTTCAAACCCCTAATGCTGTGCACTGGATCCCCAGTGTGAAGAGCCTCCAGGTGCCAGGCAGAGCAGCCCCGGTCCAAGGGTTTGCTTGCACTTCCCCAGCTTGTCTATCCAGGGTTCTGCCATCCCCTTATGTTTCCCTCCTGTATAATCATCCAGGACAGACTGGCTACATGAAAGCAGCCAGGCAGGCTGCCCACACACAGCCAGCACTGCTCCCTCAAATGTGCCTCAGCCCACCCCATCCTGCAGCCCTACAAGTGCCAAAGGAGTGGCACAGCCTCATGGAAACGCCCCAACATCCTCCTCCCAGCAGGGTTAACGAGGTCCTGCAGGCTCTGTGCACAAGCCATGATTTTGCCTTGGGTCTGTGAGTACCTTGGAATGGGACAAGGTGCCACACGCCACCTGCTCCAGCTCCACGTGACAGCCAGGTATTTGCTCGGAGAGAAACGCAAACAAACCCACCCTGGAAAGCTTCGTGCTCTCCTAGAAATTCAAACAAGGTCATCTCCAGGTGGAAAGCAGGAGAGCATGAACAGTCCTGGGTAAAGCCACCGCCCCAGTGCCTGTTCGGGCAGCCCTGGCAGCCCACAGCCAGCAGGGAGGAGGGGGTGAGGAGAGAGGAGCAAAGCCACAACTCATCAATCCCTGGGTGCACCTCTGCCAGCACAGCTCCTGTTTTCCCATCCACTGACCCACGCTCCTGTGTACACCTGAGCTGCAGGAAACACTTCTCACCCCTGCATGCCTCTCAGTGGTAGCCTGTCCATTAGATGGAGGGGCTCTGGACACAGAAATACCTCCCCAGGGCTAGGAATGAGGACACTGTTTATTTTTACCCAGGACTAAGGTCAGGTTTTGCTCCTAAGGCTTGCCAGAAGCTGTGTGACTATGCCCTGTACTGACCTTCCAGCTCCCTATTTTCCAGTGTCCACTAACCCTTCTCCTGTGTTACAACCTCTGCCAACAGCAGCCCAAAAATCATTCACTAAGGAAGAGGCACAGCCTATGAAAGGGTTTAATGCAAGAACCTGCAATAATAAGCACCCAGCATATCGACATGGGAAGCTCTTCTGGCTCATATCCATTCCCAGGGGTTCCCATACTTATATTCAGGGTCCAAATGACAGGAAAGGCTCAGTAAGATCTGAACATTAATCCAGGCACATATTATGAAACATATTTTTTACAATTCCCTCTGCACCACGGCTGAAACACAGGACTCTTGCTTTTCCCATGATGATCTCTAAAAACTTCAGAAAGACAAACACACCAAAAAAACCCACAGAGCCACAGACATCCTTCTCCTCCTCCCCTCTCCCCACCACATGCACTGTCCAAAAGGCCTGAAGTACATTTTAAAACACTGACACATAATGCTGATTTCCTGGAGAGTGGCTGGTCCATGAAGGACCATGTGGGGCAGAGCAGCTCTGCAAGAAAGGAAGGACTGAAACCTCCACAGATGGATCAAACTCTCAAGGGCTGAGCTCATCCTTCCCCAGATTAACTCATTGCTCCCAACATTAACTGCAGGAATCAGCTGTCAGACTATTCCACATCACTGCTGGGAGGTTTATCTGACAAAACCCCACTCTGGGAAATAACTCACAGCCTCTTGCTCCAGCTGCCAAGCAGGATGGGGAGACCACCCAAGCCATGACATCCCCAACAAGCCACAGCACCAACAGCCTTTCAGTGCTCAGATGTGGGACTGACAACTGAGGCATCTCACTTGTCAGAACAGCAATTTGGGAAAGCATTTACAGATGCAGATGTAGCTGAATGACAATTAACGTCAAAGGGCAATTAGCTGCAGTAATGTCAGTCCTTCAGGCTGTGTCTGAGCTGTTCAGTAAATACTCAACAGCTCAGAGTCATAATTTACCTGCTTTACAAAAAAGTATTAAAAAAGAGGCATTTGAAAACCCATGGTGTGGTAATGTTGGTACAGCTTGGGCACAACTCAAACTCATATTTCTAAATATTATAACCAATTTATTGAAGCATGCTCTCCAACACGTGAAGAGAAAATGTCAAAAAGGAAAAAAAAAAAGGTGTGGGGTTTTTTTTGACAGAGCTGCAAGAGCACATTATGAAGGTCTGAATTTAAGGATTCCTCGGTGCTTCTACCAACTGACCTTAGATAAGGGCAATGCAGCACATGTGACTCCTTTTATCAGCAGAACACTGAAAATCATAGGAAGTCAGAAAGGTTGAAAACCTTCCCTAAAGCACAGCAAAGGACGAGAAGGATTTACAGCATTTCAGGATTGGACTGGCAACATCATTGACTTTCAGTGCTTCAAATTAAATTCTATGTGGGCAAAGAATTATGTTCCTCATTCCTACTGATTAAAGTTTATCTAGATTTTGCTTTTAAGTTTAAAAATTAATTGAAAGTCATCTCAGAAGGAAGATGGAAATTGAAAATTAGGAGAGCAAAGCATCTGGAGGGTGCTGGTCTCTGACACCCCCCCCCCAGACCTAGGAGCTCCCACTGGGGTGGTGGGTGACACTTGCCCAAACGGTGCCTTTCCTGCAGGCAAAACAGAGCCTCCAGCCTGCTTAACTCACTGGAACAACCCCCCTGCCACCTCCCATGTGCAAGTCCCTTGTCCTGACTTGTAACACTCCAAGATCTGTTATTCTTCTCAGCAACTTTTACATGTACGTGCCCAGGCACTTACAGCTCAGCCCCTGAGTCATTCCACAGCTCCCAGCAATGGCTGAGGGCATCTTGTCCTTGTTTCCTTTGTTTGTTCTGTCCATTATACAAAGCTAGAGGCAATCCCCATTTCCCTGGATTACATCAAAACAAAGCAAACATGCACCCGGGGGGATCAGGACCAGCTCCCTCCCCAGGCACGTGTGCTCAGAGATTCCCTGGCATCACCAGCACAGCCTGCAAGGACGGGACGTGACTCCGGATGAGCCGAGGGAACAACGAGTGTCAGGGACCCTCTGTGTCCCCAGCAGCTGCTTTGGGCTCAGCCCCATGAGGCCTCAGGGGGGGCTGCTGAGTGCCAAGCTCTTCCCTTCCCAAAGGGGACCATTCTATCCCTCAGCAAGCACTCTCTCCCCCGGGAGCTGGAGCCCAAGCTCCATTATTCCCTCAGTCCCCAGAATAGCAATACTCCCACACCAGGAAATTATGGATTTTCTTGAGCATTACCGTGACCTTTTTAATTTCCATTCTGCCTTTAGCTGTCTCCTCCCCTACACTCCTTCTCTAAACAAATCTCAAAGCTGTACAAAGTGTTTCCTGTAAATAATACTCATCTGGCATGGACAAAGGAAAGAAAAAGAAAAAAGAAACCCTTTTGCTGCTAGTTCCAGCTTGCAGTCACCCCTCCAGTTTAACTTCCATCTGCTTGACCTGGGAGCAAAGGCAGCACAGTGTTTGGGGTAAATGGAGGGAACAGCTACATGCTCTGGGTATCAGAACTGAACTTGAAATTAAAAGTTCAGGTCATGGAAGTAACAACCTATAATGTGCTTCAGACTGTTGCAGTGTGATGATCAATGGTGAAGCTCGGGCAAGAACTTCCCAACCAGCCCCTTCCTGCCCAGCACAGTCAGCTGTTCTCACAAATGTCACAGCCATGGACAAAAAATTTCCTTTTCCAGGCTCTGGTGCCATCCCACATGAATACTGGCATCTGCTCTAGGGATATCTGAATCCCCCTGAGCCCTGTGAGAGGCTCACCTGAGCGATGAGTGACACAGCAGGAAGCAGATTCCCAGGCAGCCATGAATCCCCCTCTCAAACATAAACCCTTTAAAGGGTGCCTTGAGCTGTCCTTGTCACCAGTAAGTCATTGCAGGCCACTGTGGGAACGGGCTGACTCACCAGTGACTGTTCCACCTCTCCCACCACACCACTGCTTGCAGCACTGCAATTTCCACAGGGAGTCAGGGCTTCACAAGCACAGCTGCTTTTTCTGAGGATACCAGAACCAGGCAGGAAGGGGAACTCCCTGGTGTGGTGTTAAGCACACTGGCATGGCCAGCTGGCATCACCCTGAGGGACAGGCGAGTCCTACCCTCTCCTGCAGGAAACCTCTGCTTGCCTTTTGTAAGCTCCCTGACAGGTTAAATCTTCACAAATTGCTGCAATACAAAGCCCTCTCCTCTTCCACAGACGTTTCCCTGGATTTGGACCACACCTTATGCTGCAAAACCCAAGACACCCCTTGTCTAAGAGGTACAGGTTGGCCTTGCACAAAGTGCCCCAGCACCAGTGCTGCTCTGGGGAGGGATGCCCCTGCAGCAGTGGGCAGGGAGTTATTCCCTGCAGCATCTCCCTATTCCACATGCCACCACCTCTCCTTGCTCAGCCCAGGTGGGCATGGGAAGATGATGGGTGTTCTGGGGAAGCAGATCATCACCCCATTGCACCCCCACAGGGCTTTTCGTTATGTTCCACATATGTCTGCGTGTTGCGGTTTCTTATTTGTTTTTCTCCACAAGGCTGGATTTCCTTGCTTCTCCAAACTATTTTCTAACAGATGTTGCGATGTTTTTCTACCTGGAACAAAGCTCTACCACTGCCCACACACACCACCAAGCCTGGCAATAGCAGAACACCCAACCAAACTCATCTTGCTGATCCGGCCACCCCAGCACAGCATGACGCTGCTACAGGAGGTTTTTTTTCATAGCAAGGATCCATCAATCATCACAAGCCATCAGAAACATGTGATGGCAGATTGCATTTACATTTATAGCAATATATTCTGTCAGCAAGTGAGTAAAATAAAACAATTGTGTCTTTTGATTGGACTTCTCATGGTCCCACCTCAGATTTTGCAGCAAGGAAGCACTAAGGTAAGTTTGCCAGGACTGATGCCAACAGCCATCAACAACTCTTGATATCTGCTATGACATAGAAACAGACTGTGAGGCCCCGAAGGCAGTGGAGAACAGTCTGTCTGAGGATCAAGGTGCTTTCATCCAACAGAGACTCCAACAACTTACAGCACTCAAGAAAATTACAGGCTTTACTATCACAAGAGAGAACAGGCACATTAGAAATCTAATTTTCTAAAGAATGCAACTTTTTCCATTTTAAAAGTCATCGGAAGAATTGTTAAAGGTTTTTATGTGTTAACCACACGGTGTAGACCTGGGTGATGCTGCCTCTTGGCCACAGTGTTGGTTTGGGAGCTCAGTCTGTGACACTGCCTTGCTCACGTAGCCTTTGCCTCTGCCCCCCATCACATACCAGTCATCAAGAAATTCAGAGATGTGGGGTGGGAAGGACATGCCTGCTTCTACCTGCATCCCCACAGCACTCTGGACAAAGGTACCCACTCTCTTTGGGCATCTCTGAATGTTGCTACAGCTCAAACAATCCCAGGGCAGCAGCCAGGGGCTCAAAGGCCCTGTCCAACCATGTGTGCAGCAATGGGGAAGAGACTCAGGCAGAGACAGAGCAGGGAATACCATGGTGTGATAGGTAAGTGGTAGAAAAATAAAGAAATGAAGGGGGTTGGGAAAGAAAACCCACCAGACAGTGTGTGAATGTGAGCAGGCACCACGGCTGCTCTTCTCTGGTTAAAAACGTAAGAGACAGGTATGGGCTAGTTGGAGATGCAGTTGTCCAAACAGTGAGCAAGTGTTTGCTGTGCAGGAACAGCATTTTATTTGTTCTTTTCTACGAGGGGCCGTGGACATTTGGTATCAACCAGCTTTCACGTGGATGTGAATGATGCAGATCATTCCTGGCGGCTGACCCAGCCGACCTGCAGAGCTTTCAGCATCCTGAAAATAATGCAAAGCCCTTTGTCTGTGCACCAGCCTCCTGCTGCTCTTGGATTATCAAGAAACAATTTCATTTCATAGTCCTTGTTTTCCTTCCTGTGATTTCAGTAACACAGGGTAACACAACACCAACACAAACCCATATCACAAAAGCCTTCCATGGCCTCAGGCAAGGGACTGGAGCTCCTGGGGCAGCTCACTCCAGGGTGGCACTGCCAGCACCACCATCCCTCCTCTTGCCTCTACTCCTGGGCTCCAAAACTCTCTCCTCACTTTTTTTCCCTTTCACATCCCCCCTTGCTCACACTGGTTTTATTGATGCTTCAGCTCAGCTCTGCCACCAGTGGGAAGGAAAATAGGGCAGGCTTCACTGCCCTGCTCGAGCTCAGAGTCCTGGCAGAGGGAGGACCAGGGATGGATGGCAGCAAAAGAGCTGAAATGGCATCCTCTGAGCAAGGTGAGAATAGGAGCCAGTTTTAAACAAAACAACCACCCAGCACAGACACTTTTGCCTCTAATAAAAACAATCATGAGCTCAGTAACCAGCACAGTGGCTGCTCCTCCACCTGTGACTCCGGTGATAGCTCGTTCCTACCAAGCAGTGAAGACACAGGATGAAATGGAAACCCTGTCACTCCAGGTTGCAGGAGTGACACTTCTGCAAAAGCCTTCCCAAAGGCTGATGCCTTTCCTTACTACACTGTCTGTTTGTAGGAGCCCTGCCCAGCTGTGACAGGGGCTGCTGCAACTCGTCATAAACCAGGTTGTTGCTGCAAAAGCACAAAGTCCTTTGGTCTCAGTACATGGGGACTAAAACTTGCAACAGAGACATCACAAATGTGCTTTGGCACATCAGGCACAGGCAGGGCTGTGTCACAGAGATAACAGGTGGAAATGGGGCCACAGGACAGGTCATTCTCCTGAGCCAGTGGAGGTGTTGCTTGCACTGAATTCAGGATTTGAGCAACAGGTTTGAACAGCTGCAGACTGAGGATTTAGCTTCTTGGGGCTGATTGCAAATCCTCACTCTACAATTTTTTTCTCTTGTGTGATATCTTGTTGGCCCAGCAATACAGGTTTTGGGGAGTAAGAGCTAGCTGAGAGCTTGAGCTGAAAAACAATAGCTTTTTTATTTTTTTTATATTTCAAAACAAGCTATTTCGAATTTCTGTTCCAAATGACAATCTAAAATTAAATGAATGTTTTTGTTGGATCCAAGCAATATTTTTTCCTTGATACTGCACTTTGGCCAGTGAACTACATAAAAAAATAATAAAAAAAAACCCCAGCCTGAACAACTCTGTTCATTTTTCCACAGCTCAGACACAGACAGTGCCAGTTCAGTGACAGGAGATGGGGTCTGGTTCAGGAGCAAACAATGGGCTCTGCAGACACCAGGTCATCTCTGCCCCACCCAGAAGCTTTTATGGCAGAGAGGTTAAAAGTCGTTGAGGGAATCACACTGGACCTCTCTTGCATTATCAGCCTGAAAAAGATCCAGTCTCAGTTGTTCCAGCCCATCTCAGACCAACTGCAGCCAGAGATGGACTGAGGCCCCTCCAACAGACAGCACTGGTCCAGTCACAGCCCTTGAGGGTTATTTAGGGGTGGCCACGTCCATCCACTGCTGCTTCACTGAGCTTTGATGAACCTCACTCACTGTGGCACATGCCCCCGTGCTGCCACAGCTGCACATCAGCCCTTGCTCACCCCCAGCAAGAGCTCACTTGCTTTTCTTCACTCACTGGATGTACTGGGGCACAACAGGAGCCCCTTGGTGGGGTACAAACCGCACCTGCCTCCCAACACCTGTAGCTGCTGCTGCCTTGGACCAGAGATGCAGGTACTCAGCATCTGCAGGAGCCACGTGGTGTTGGCTCCAAGGCAACAAACCAACCATCAGAGGACAGGGCTCTTTCCCCAAAGCTTCCCAGCCTAGACAGAACCCCAGAATAGTTTGGGTTGGAAGGGACCTCAAAGACCATCTAATTCCAATCCCTGCCAGGGGGGTTGGACAGGGACAGGACAGGGACACCTTCCACTAGACCAGGTTACTCAGAGCCCCATCCAACCTGGCCTTGAACACTTCCAGGGATGAGGCAGACACAAATTCTCCAGATAGCACCAGCAACTCCAATTTGACTTACATTCTATTGCCCATGTTTTACAGGGAATCGTTTTATGAGTCATGATATCGGAAAAAAATTGTTCCCAAATCCTCCTGCAATGATGGAATCACAGTTCTCACTGTTACTCCTGCAGTTTTTCCTATAGCTTTAGCTCATATGTGTGGAGTTATTCCTCCCTAAGTACCTAAGCAATAAATCAGGAGTCTGCAGTTCAGGTAGTTATCTGTAACCACTATGGATAACTCTGGAGGTGCTGTAATTCCAGTGATCCCTATTTCAATGCACGCCAACGTCTTACATAAACCTGAAACTGTCCTTGGCCAAAACCATTTGCACCATCCTTGAAAATACCTATAAATCATCCTGTCATTTATCACAAATCCTGTCTATTGCTTCTTTGGCCATGCAATTGGGCTTGAGTAATGGAAAATGAGAACCAAAAAAAAAAAAAATCCTTAAAAAAATAGTATTCCAGGACAAGTTCGCCTTTAGCATCTGAAATAACAGATATCCCCAAGGCAAACGTGTAAGAGCTGGCTTCAACAGAAGTTATTGCTCATTTCTAACTCGCTGTGCAAAATTCCCTGTTTCATGCTCTCCCCTCCTCCTCCTGCTGCTGCCAGAAGCTCCAGGAACACAAAGCACTGCCGGGCTGAGCCGCACGTGCCCGCGGCTACGGCACAAAGGTCTGAGCCTCTCTGCTGGTAAGAGGTGAAGCATCGGAAGGTAAACCCTTCATCCCAACCCCACCTACAGGGCTTGCACTCAGAAGTCACAGCAGATGGGTAATGATTTCCCCTGAAGTACTTTGGAGAAAGTGAATCTTGCCTGGGGTGGGGAACAGCCTGATAACAGGAGAGCACTACAGCAGCCTCGCTGTGCTCACAGAGGAGGATGGAGCTGGAGCTCCAGCCCTTTGAAGTCAAGCAAGACCTTCCAGCTGGGTTCAGCAGGGCCCAGTCTACAAAACAGATCCAGAATGTACCAGATAAGGGCAAACAAGGCCAGGGAGAAATGCTCCCAAGCCCCAAAAATTGTTTATGAGATGCCTTTTTCCTTTTGTCATAATTTTAAGGAGTTTCTGAGCCAGGCACTGTGTTTCCAGCCTGTCAGGGGCTGTCAGCACAAGCCTTTGTAGCTGAGAAGTCACTTTGTCACCTCACTGGCTTCTCTGGCAGCAGAAAGCCCAGAGGCCCTGCAGCACCCTGTACATCTCATGTCTTACAGAAGCAATTGGGATTCCCAGTGAAATTCCCTAAAGCGAGTGACCATCGCTGTGCCCTGATTTGTGACCCCACCAGCAAGATGGGCCAAGGAGAGCTGGCTCCACCCCACGCACAGGTGGCAGCTCTCCAAGGTGGCCTCCATCCAGCACCTTCTGCTCTGTGAATCAGTGACAGGAATAGCCCCAGCACAGCACAGCAGGAAGAGCAGCACCAAAAGTGAAGCCTTTGCAAAGCAGAGCTGCCTGTGTTTTCCGCAAGGTGTGAGGTGTTGTAAGAAGTGCAGTTAATTCTGTTGCTTCCATGTAGCATATTCTGAGCATTGTAATTCTTCTGTTCTTTTTACTTAAGTAAAAAGCTGCACTGTACCCAGGGAAATCTCAAAGCAGTATTTCCAAAATACAACCACAGTCCCTTTGGCTTAAAGGTACTGGCCAGATATCAGCCAGCCTCAGCTGTAACAAGTGAAGGAGGATTTGGGCACCAATCAGAGACACGTCAGGGGCTTTGCTGCACCCCAGCTCCACTCCAGCACAGCCCATCCAAAGCAAGCAAAGCAACAAAGGACCACTTGGCCTCATCTGCAAGGAGTCACAATATCAGGTCACAGTGCTGACAGCTTTTTCGTAGGACAGCCAGTTATCTCCAGACCTGTTCTTGCACTGCTCCTGTCTGCTCCAGCCACCATGTGCCCTCGGGAGGCCAGAACAAACAGCAGGTTTCCCTACACACATGCACAACCATTAATAGCCAGTTTAATCCATTACAACATGCTAATAATCATGCTCAGGATTTCTTGGGTTCCCAGCATAAAAGCCATAATAAAACCTCCCTGGCAGCCCATTTAGCAACACTAATGAGAGAAGAAAAAATGTGCAAGAGAGAAACATTACAAATTAATTTTAACAATAAGCAGGCGGCAGCAGCACAGAGAGAATTTTCTGAGTCAAGACAAACCCCTCAGCTCCTGTGGCTCATGAGTTCAGGCAGAGTCCTGTTGGCCATGATGTGGCTCGAGTGACTGGCAGCACAGCAGCTGCCACCAGCACCCCTATAGAGCAGCCAGACCCGTGGCTCAGGGCATTAGGAGGAGGCTGGCATGCTGACACCACATCCCCACAGTGGCCAGGGCAAAGCCAGGGCAGAACTTGGCTTAGAGAGCACAGAGAGCAAAGTCCTGCAGCTGGAGGAGCTGCCAGAGGCACCTGAGCTTTACAGGGTGAGCAGGGGACCTTTAACAGGAGACAAGTTCACTCTGTTGTGCACCAGCCACTTCTTGGGGCCACCAGCAGGATTCCACAGAGTGCTCTGAGGAATGACCCCAGTCATGGTTGCTCATTCCTCTTAGCCAGGGAGGAAGGAGCCTACACGAGCAGAGGGCACGATGTCCTCGCCCCACAGGGCAAGACTGGGAAAACCAGGATGGGGAGAAGAGAGCCCCCTACCATTATGGGATCCCAGCTCTTACATCCCGTTTGGAAACCCCTCCAGCCCTGAGTGCAGGCAGTGTCACACGCGCCACCACTGCCCTGTTCCGATTTCACACTTCCACTGGGCACTGGATCTCTCCCTGTGCTGGCACGGGTGCCTCCTGATAACGAGCTCCGTGTCACCAGTGCCGGGTTCCGCCTGGAACAAGCCGCCTCCCTGCATTTGCTGTGCTTTTTAAGCCTTTTCCACTGACCAAGAGGGTCTGTTTATACACAGTGAAACAGCTGCTCGTCCTCCACAGAGCGCTCAGAGGCAGAAGGGCTTGTGCGAGTGGTACTTCTGGGGTTTTTAAATTTTTTTCTTTTTTTTTCCCCTCAGTACAGACACAAAGGGAGAGAGGTGGTGAGAGGAGAGAGAGGCTCACCTGAATACGAGGATTTCTTCATGCCGTCGCTCCGAGCTGTGACATGGGAGCAGGAGCGAGGCCGGCGGGGCTGAGCGGTCCCTGGGGTGCCACGATCCTTTTGTGGGCAGGGACGGGGAGGGGACGCGCACACCGCCACCACATCCGAGCGCCTGGCTCCCGTCGGGGGGCAGCCCCAGCGCTCCCAGTGATTAGCACACACCTTTCCGAGTGGGTTGTGGGCTGTTCCAACTCTCCTGGCACGGGCAGGGGTAGAGCAGGGCTCAGCCTCCGCAGCGGCTGCACCTTACCCCCTCGGAAAACAAATAATCCCCGGGGTTTATCCCTGCCAGCTCCCAGCCCTGGAAATCGCGGTGTATTTAGCCGGGGCAGCAAAGGGAAGGGGTGGAATTTCACGCCTCCAGCCCGGCGCACCCCATGGATTTGTCTCAGCCCTTGGCTGCCGGAGCGGCTCAGGTCAGCGCTGCTCTCCACTCTCTAGTTCAAAGGGCGCTGCTGACCCGTGGAAGCGCCTCTTTCCTCTCCAAACCCACACGAACAGGACTCAGTTAAGGCTGTAAGCCGAGCAAAGCGCCTGTGCAGGCTTACACCACGGGGAGAGCTACGTGTGAGTACTTACTGCTGCGGGGATGCAGAGCTACGTACCCCATAACCAGCTCCCCCGGGCATCTCCCCAGGTGTGGGGAAGAGGAGGCTTCACTTTGCTATTCCTGATGTGCCTGGAGGGCAGACACGTTCTGATCACCCCCCTGCGAGACAGAGGTTGGGCAATTAATTACACAAATGCAATCAGCCGGTGGCACTGCAAACACAGACAGGAAGAAAGTCATAGCTAGTCTTAATTTGCTCTAAGGGCACAGAGAGGTGCAGGAGCCTGAACTGCTGCAGGAAGGACCAGGCTGTTCCCTGCAAAGATTTCCACAACCCCTCAGGTGGGTCACCTACACACAAAGGTGTGCAGCACAAGTCCTGTTCACCTGAGAACATTCCACCACCTCAAAGGCATGGCTTCCATAGCAAGGGCTGGCTGCTTGGTTTTAGACTATTCCACAATAGGAAAAAAAAAGCACTCTCACCCCCAGCCCTAACCCTGGCATTGCATGGGAACTGAGAAAGGCACTAGATGAGCTGGATTAAGAGGATGCAGTGCTATTGGCACTTCTTGCCATTGCTCAGCCACAGATTATCCCCTCAGTAACAGATCTGAAAAAAAGGATTGTCTGAGTGTCTCAGGCTTTAGTACAAAAGTTGTAGAGCTGCCTGAAGTCAATGAGGAATTCAGTGCTAAGCAGCCAGACTTTGCACTGAACAGCTCAGGAACACTCACACATTTCCAGATTTGTAGCGACAACAACTCTACCCACTGCTGCATGACAGTGCTGTATCATCTTAGCACTGGGGTTATCCAGTGGGGAGATGTTCATAAACTCTGTCATTAGGAAAACTTCCATCAAGAAATCTTTTGAATCAACAAAGCTTTGTTGCTTAATCAAACACACATCTAAGGCCACAGTAACAATATATTACTCTTTCCACATTAGTCACAATTTGTGGAGGAGAAACAATAGCACAATGACTTGCCCCACCTCATACACCAAGTAAGGGCAAAGTCAGGAGCAGAACCCACTCCTAGTCACTGATCCCTGTGCTTGGCTCCTGCCTGCACCTCTCTGATGAGCAAGACTGCTTAATACTCAGCGATCACAGGGATACACCTTAAAGAAGTTCAAAAGGCACCTTTCCCTTGTTGTCACTTATGGAGATATGAGCTCGTGTGCCTGATTTTAGTGTGCAGTTACACATGCCCATGTCTGGTTGTGTTTGTGTGTGATTACATGTGCAGAGGGTGCCTGTGCCATCATCATGGAGCCACCAGTGAGCAGCATGTTGTGAGCAGTGTGTTTGGAGCCACGGCTGGGACACGGCCATCTGATCAGCTCCACTGCACAAACACAAACAGCAAATTGTGGAGCAGGCATCCTGCTGCAGGGCCAAACAAACACGATGAGACAAACTGGCTGAAGGGGTATTTTCTGAAATACTCTCTGACAAAGAATCCTTTTCTTTGCCTGTCCAGCCTCAGAATTACCCAGAGAATCAGTCGTTTGGCTCAGAAGGGCAGGTTAATGTTTAATACAAAGCAGAGCCCACAGGCTCCCAATAGGTAAGTCATTTAGAGCTTCCCACACCCCCTTCCCTCCCCACTCTTTCGTAAGTTAGTGAGGGAATTTATTGTTCCTGAAAGTGAGGGATTTGGGCTGCTGGCTCAGCCTGGCTGCAGCACTGGCAGGCACCACGCAAACCTCAGGTCTTGCCAGAATAGCTTGGATATGACCTGGCACCCATCACAGACCAGCCCTGAACATCCCCCCTGCCCAACATGTCCCACCCTGGCATCCCTTGGTGCCAGCACAGTGCTGGCAGAGGCACAGAGCTGCCCACTTTTCAGAGAGGCTGTGTCAGCCTCACTTCTCTCTGCCTCAGGATGCCCAACTCCACACTCACAGTAGTGACCTTTCTTGAGGGATGGGCACGGGCAGGCAGCAGCACTGAGCAGCTGCTGATGAGCCCGACAGCACCCACAGCCACTGAGGCTGCAGATGTTGCACCTCCTGCAGCAGCTGCTGAACCTGACCCAGCCGTGGTGCCCTCAGCAGCTGGTTCTCCCTGGCTTAGCTTGCAACACGTGCTGTAGTTGTTGTAGTTTCATGGCAGGCACGAAAAGCATTTGCTGCCAGTGGCCTGTGCTGTCTCTCCCCAGCAGCATCCTCCAGGGAATCACATTCCCCAGCACGTGGGGGTTCCTGCATGGAGAAACACAGTCTCCCAAACTAAACATAATAGAGCGATTGGAGGAGTGAGAGACAAGCACCACCAGCTCCATAGCGTGGGCTGAGGCAGGGAGCCAGAGGCCCAGGAAAGGGTCAAGGGGAGGGAGAGATGGTAGAGGCAACAGCACCCAGTAATGCACCCTGGAGTGAGGAGGAAAGTATGGAAATAAGGAAAGGATGAGCCCCTGGGGAAAAAAAAAAACCTGATCACAAGGACTTGCATGAAGCTTGGCATTAGGGAATGCTGAGCTGTGTCACTGCACCTCTGACTGATTCATTCAACTTCTCAGACCAAGCTTCTCTTGCAAAAGGGGAGGAAGACTGAGTTTTCCCAGGGAGAGGTGTGGTGAGGCTCAGTGCTGCCCTGGGGCTCCAAGGCAGTGCCTGGTAGGCAAAAGTGGCTGTTGTGGGAGAGAGCAGGACTCCCTGTGTGACCAGCAACAAGGGGATGCAGGAATTTACACTACAAACACCTGCCCACATGCAGCAGAGCAGACCTGAGCCTCCTCCTTGGGAACAGCATCTCTGGCTGATATAGGGGTAGGAACTCAGGTGTCAGAGCTATAAATCCCCCCCATCTCCCTCTCCAGCTCTGTGGATCCTCTAAGCTCCTATTTCCAGACCAATTGCTCTTTTGTAGCTGCAGTGCTGGAGAAAGGATGCAGGGTTTTCCCACCTTGCTTTGCACCAGCAGTTCATGGCCCAGCACTGGGAGGTAGCTGCCAAACTGAGCAGGAGGTAAATGGTGACACTGTACCCCAGCCATGGGCATCCCTGCAAATCCCAGCATGGAGAGCCCCTGGATTCAAGGAAAAGGAAGCAGGAGGAGACCACACAGAAGAGACCTTGTGGCTTTTGGCCAAGACAGGGCTGCCCTCCCTGTCCAGAGCCTGCAGCTGCCCTGGCAGGCACCAAGGGGGGCTTTGGGCACTGCTGTGTTTGCAACAGCACCTGACTCACACGGATACCGTGGTGAGTGCAACACTGAGCCAGCAGGAAAGGGCCAGGGGTTCAGTCATCCCACTGGACCCGTTCACTGCCACTGCCAGTGGGCTGGCTGCTGATGGCACACATCAGGGCAGAGTTCAGCCCAAGCTCTGTGCCCTTTGCAGTGCACAATTCCCATTGTCAGTGCCCAGGACAGCGAGATGCTTGTGAGGAAGGACAAAAGCTCAGCAACCAGCATTGGATGCAGGCAGAATCTACTTCTTTCTGCCATCTTCTTGAAGAAATTAAAATATTACAGCACATCTGATAGCTCTCCCTTTCCCCTGCAGCCTTAACAGAGCACTCACACAATGCACTGCTTGTGCCAGTCAGTTAATCCATACAATGCACTGGTTACTTATATTCATCATTATCCTCAGTTATAAAAAAAGCAAATGCGTATTTTCATTTTTAACAGCTCTGACAAAGGGTTGTCCAAAGTGGGATTAAGACTCAGGGCTGTCTAACTTGTTACTGCCTAACTTTGCAGCTGCAGGAATGTTGGGTCTGCCAGCTCTGAGCTCAGTGGAGCCTTATAAAAACATACCTGCCCAGATCTTGGAGAGGGAGATAGAAATCAGTTTGATGATCAAAGTTCCTTATAGCATTCCTGGACTGTACAGGCTTTGTACAGAACAGCATGAAGAGGTCTGGAGGACTGATTGGCAGTGACCTGGAACTGCTTCTCCCAGCACTTGAGGATAATTCGGTGGAATTCACATCCAAGGAGCCTCCAAGCCCTGACTTCATCAGTAGGCACATATAAATCATGTGGCTGCTCCGATGCAGCAGCCTGGCTCTCAAGCTTGCAATTAGAAAATAAGGGGTTTTATGAAGTGCATTTGGGGTGACCTGTTATTCATGAGCACCAAAGCCACTGAACCATGGGGACGGGGCAGTTGGACGTGCATGAGAGGAGCTCAGGTCCACAGGGATGGGGAATCTTTTGCTTGAAGCCATACCTGAGACCTCAGTTAAATCTGTGTAACTTTAGAAGGCCTGTTGGCCTGTCCTCAGTGCCACTGGGGACAGTGTGTCCACTCTAAGTCCCTGTGTACCCACAATTCCAATGCAAACCTCCCTGCCAACCCCAGGATGACCAAACACAAGGAACAGCAGTGGCATAAGGCATCTCCACTGCTAGAACTTGCCATACTCAGGTCCTGAGCCACTTTCTTCTTGCCAGTGGCCAGGGTTTCATGCAGATCTCCCCCCCCTGCTCCACAGTAGGAAAAAACAGATGTTCAACCTCTCAGCACCAAGCCACAATGCTGAGATGCAGGAGGCAGGGCAGCTGTGTTGATCTAAAGCCTCATACATTCACACTCTGCTTTTTCCAGGGACTGATTCACTTGGTTAGGACACAGCACAGCCAGCAACAGCCAGACTCTCTCTGTGGTCTAAAGTGCATATGGGTAAGAGGTAAACAATTCAGCAGTATGTTTCCTAACTCCTTTCCCTGTGATTCCATCTGACAATGAAGTACCAGAAACCCACAGCATTGCATCATCATCATCTATGGTCCTAATGGTCATGCTGCTCTTTGGGCTGATGGTTATGGTAAGGAAGCAAATAATGAAGCAATTACTTGTATCAAATCTGTAGGTTTTGTTCTTTTCTTCTGCCTTAATTATGAGGAACCAGGAAGAATGTCCAATTACTCAAAGCAGAATTTCATTACCAAACAAGATAACATCTGCTCAACCACAAGGTACATCAGATGGCCATTTTCATAGAATAGCCTCTCCCATGGTTAGGGGAGGGAATACATCAGCCTGAAATTAAAGTTGAAGAGTGCATTAAGAGACAACAAAATAAAAATTAAAGGCAGTAGTCAATGCCCATTCAATAGAAGGAAAATCCCTGAATGTAAGGGAAGTCTGAATGAAAGGTCATAAGTGTTTTCCATTCTCAATAGCCCCAGTTTCTAAAAACAAAACTCTTCAAGGTGCCTCATGAGCTGACCCACATGAATACATCCCCCACCCCCTCTAAGAATCATTGTAAAATCCTTGAGCTGCTTTCAGAAATGCCAGCTAAGCACTTCTCAATCTAACTGCAAGTTTGAAAAACAAAAGCAGGTCAAAGTCAAACTCTCAAACCCCTCAAAGCTTAATCCATTTTTCACAAATACAGAACCCTGTTTTATGGCTTTTATGGTCCCAGTTTGAGTTGAAACTACAGGAATTAAGCAACAACCATAGATTTTTGTCACTCATGTCCTTCTAAAGTGGCACAGAAGAAATCTGGATCTTACTTGCCACCAAGTGAGAGTATCACTAGTTTTTATCCAAGCATCGTGCCTCACCCAGGGCAGGGGCTTTCCCCAGTGCCTGCCCTTTGCCAAGCTGGATCACCAGGTATGTTTTCACAAGTGCAAATTAGAGAAGTCAATATGCATCCCTAGGGAAGGAGAAAAGGTAGAACAGAGGCACAGTGCTGGAGCTCTGAGAAGCCAGGCTTACTGATCCTGCACTGCAGGGAGGCACAGAAAGTGTGGGACTAAACTGCTGCCAGGGAGAGGGACCACACACCAGCTATTCTGACCTCCTCAGCAGCACCAACTAGTCTGGCTGCAGACTTGAGCAAGTGCCAGCAAACATCCAGGCACGATTGTTTGGCTGCTGTTGTACCTGCTTGTGTGTAGAGACATCCTTGGGTAGGCAGGGAACAGTACAGTCATGCTTCAAGCTATGCTTAACTGTCTGCCTGCCACGATTTCTAAATCCACCCCTGAATGCAGCTCCCAGCCCTGCAAGAGTGATTCAGAGCATATTCTTACATGCATGACCTTACATGTTTGCTTCCCATGTCTGCAAGCAAAAGACACAAGGTGCCCCTTCCCCTGACAGGGGGAAAGGCAGACCCAAAAGCAGAGGGGGTTCTGCCTGTTTCTTGGAGGGAAAACACTGGACTGGAGCCATGAGGCCTGCTAGAACTGGAAAAGGGGAGCAAGGAACTGGAAAAAAGAATCGACAGTAAAAGAGCCCACTGAAAATGTGGATAAAGGAAAACCACTGAAGGATCAACCAGAGTCTGCCTATAATCACTAGCAAAGCAATTACAGAATTAGGGATGATTTATAACAGACTGAAGAGCTGGATACTTGGCCTGTGCAATGGAAAAGCTGTAAGGAGGGAATTCTGTATGCTGGCACTGGGCTCAGGAGCCGCAAGTGATGCAGCCTCAGCAGTTCTGTCCTACACAGAGCAAACTGAGCAGCATTTGGATGTCTTTGCTCGTACCTCACAGCTTCCAGCTATAATTTGGTCCAGCCACTGGTTCCAAGTTTTAAAAAATCAAAACAAACAAAATTTATTTATGCAGAATGTTGAAAAAATATGAGGCGTGATTAATAATAGCCACTGTTTCCTTAACAGTGCAACATGGAGCAGCTTCTACCCAGCACTGCCAGACCTTCTGGGAGGAAATTACTATTATCCAACTTTACAGGTGGGAAAATTGAGACTTTAAAGGGCTACACAAAGCAGCTGGTTTAACCCAACTCTAGAGTTACAGTCCTGGACTTTTATTATAGATAAAACTCTCAGTATTTCTGGAAACTGGGGCAGGTTGATCTGTGATACACTGTCACCCAGCATTAGCCATCACTTGTGTGTGTGCCTTGCTTGCTAAGGACATAATCCCACTGTTACTACTTTCTCTCTTCTTACACTGGCACAGCTTTCTCATTGTTCTTTGTTTTCCATCTATATAATTTACTCAAGAATTTAAAAGGATGATTTTGCCATCAACAAGCAGCAACTAAAATACCTGCCCAAGACCTAGAGTAGTGGAGACACCAGCCTGTCAAAACCAAACATTTCCCATCAAGTCACACATGAACAAGCCCTGAGCCTAGAAATCCAGGACTTCCAAATTAGTTGGGTACAAATACCTTTGGAAAGCTCCAGGGGATTTTATCATTGACAGTGAAAGGAACAAATCTAAAAGACAGAGGAGTTTCAACAGGCAGCAGCTTTAAGAGTAAAAAAACTCTACTTCATTTGAAGCTCAGCAGTGCCAGTAACAAAGCAGGCAGGGCTGCCTTCACACCCAGCTCGAAGTGATCAATCAACATGAATCATCCCTTGAGAGAGACGAGCAAAGAGCTGATTTAAACACTGAAACATGCCTGCTGCTGTTCAGCAGGTACCAGCATGACTGGGCTGACATACCCACCTCAGAGGGACTTAAAACGGGCTGGGAAGGGAGGCAGAGAGGGTGGAGGAACATATCTCAGAGCCATGTTCCTGCACAGACCCTCTGAGCTCCCACAAAGAACAGTCCCAGTCTTGCTGCTGGGGAAGCACCTTAGAGCTTGAATATGTATTTCTGCCTTATATATTTGTCTAAAGTATCACAAGCATTGCAAACTGTGGCTGTTTTTTCAGCACTGACACTCTCATGGTGCAGGCATGGTGAAGAGAATAAATAGAGTCACACAGTGCAAAGTTACCTCTCTCCTTACTGAGGGAGAGACATGGAGAGCATTAATGGCAACTGAGCAAACAGAGCTAGAGTTTGAGTCCAGTTCTGTACAAACTGGCAAAATGATGCAGGGAAAACATGCCCTGAGAACAGAGGACTCTGGTCTCAGCCCAGACCCTCAGCCCTGCCAAGACAAGCCAAGCAGCATCAGAGGCTGCTGCCTGCTGCCAGTGTTTTGGGGGGCTTTAAGGAGTCAGCTGGGGCATGAATGGTTTCCTAATAGAAATGATTCAGAGTCTGGAGCGGTTTCAGGAGGAGCTCGCTGAGCGGGCTGGTGCCAGGAGCTATGTGAATGTAGCAGCAAGGAATGCTTCCTCCCTCCTCATCCCCCCGCGCCTCCCGGCTGCTCCCGGGACGGGGCTGCGCTGAACGAGTCGGAAAAAGTGGGTTGTCATCCAGAAACCCCAGGGGGGATCTGGCCTCCATTTCCACGCAGGCTGCAAAGGGAATATCCACGGAGTAGCTGGAGAAATGGTCACCTGCTGACAGGGTCGTGGCTCGGATAAACCCTCATCTCACCCGTGACCAAAGGAAAACAGCTCTGCTCTGAGGAGGAAGGAAAACCAGGAACTATAAAAGGGATATTACGAGCCCTAGTGCAAAAGCTTTCCTGCTGTTGCTGCATTTAATAACTCATATTCCCAAGAGGAACGGAGCCAAACACTCCCTGCCATGACTAAAACCAACAGCACCAGCCTGACCCCATGGAGGGTTCCCATCCACTGCAAGCTCCCTCTCCCCTCCCTGGCTGCCATCCTGGCACAGCTGCTGCCTTCACCCCACTGTGTCCCTGCCTGATGGATTAATTTTTGCTCAGGTCATTGTTCCTGTCTTGCCCATGGCTCAGGTGCTGCCCCACAGACACAGTTGCACTAACATGGTCCCTGCTCAGCATCGTAGTCACTGTCCATGACAAGGAAAGAGCTTTAACCTGTTTAACTCTGCATCCAGCATCACGTGCAACTCCTTTTCTGGTGAGTTGTTCTGTGTGTAATAAAGTCAACCACAAACATCACCTTTTTGCCTTCGTTTTTTCCCCCCCCCATAAGACTGAAAGTGGAGAAAGTAGCTAGAGATGGATCCACTGGGAATGGTCTTTAGCCATCATATTCCTAAACAGAGCACATCAGTATTCTGATGATGAACACTGTCTTGGTGTGGAGAAAAGCAGTGGAAAGTGAGAGTTTAACTATACTGCTCAGAGATGCAGCCTCAGAATACCTCACATTTCAATATTTACTCACTGATCTGAGCCCTGGTGGATTCAGTTCTCCTACTTCCCCCTTCAGGCAATTCATGAATAGAAAAAGAAAATGAGTGTGTTAGGTAAATAGTTCTTCCTGAAGCATTCATCAAATTCTGATCTCCTCAGCCATCTGCTGTATCAAACACCTCAAGTTTTACTTGTGCTGGTTGGTCTTTGGGGCCACATGAGTTTTCCCAAGGAGTCAGACCTAAGGTTGTTCATTTTGACACAAAATGCAGGCTTTTGTGCAAAAATTTTAGCAGTCACAAGATGGAGCTATTCCTGAAAATATTTCCTTTTCTATAGGCTTTTATATCATGAAGAAATATTGGGAAGCCAGCCAGCAATGTGATGCATGTCTTTACAGAGGTTGAGCTTAAATCAGTCTGATCACTGTCTGCAAATCTCTGTTCAGAGTCATTCTCCAGACGTTGCTTCCAATGATGCACAAGCAAAAGAACACACAGTATAAACATATTGCTGCTTCCATTAAAGCCAAAGCATTTTAAAAATAATTGCTACTAGCAGCATATGACCAGTGCCTCACAGCCCACCATTCTGATTCGAGGCCACTAATACCCACAGCCTCTCAGCAACACTGTGCTGACCTATTCCTGTAGGTTTTGGAGGAGCAAATTTGTGTTGCTGCTGAGCCATGCCCATCTCATTGACACCTCTACTTATCTAACCACAAAAGCAGCTTGGCCAATGACAAATTATGCTGTTTATACAATTAACAGTTCTGGATGAGCGTATCTCTTCCAAGAAACCATGAGCACTTACAAAGCTGTCTTTTTACAGTGAGGAAGAAAGCCAATGCAAAAGTGGAGCATGTGGCTGCCAGTTATAATTGAAATCATTTTAATAATTCATGCCTCATTACCTTGCCACATGGCAGTTCAAAGACCATCTCCTAATCCTTTAACCCTTCTCTCCTGTGTCCTTTGGTTTGGTTTCTTAGTTTAATCAGTGAAGAAACAAAATGGGGAACGCTCATCAGCACTTGCCCATGGGGACAAAACCCAAGGGGGGCTGGTGAGTCTAAGATCTTAATCCCCTTCCTCCTGGCCCCCTAGTTTTCCTGATTTGATCTGTCACTTCCAGCTGAAACAATAAAGAAATTAGTAAACTACCTAGTATATATTCCAAACTGTTGGCTGAAGCTGGAATTGCTTTATGGCATGTCTATGTACAGCACCACTAAGGGCAAGGGGGGCCCTTGTTATTTAGTAGCTTTCTATGGCCAGGTAAGGGTTGATGGAAGCTGCAGATTTCCCATTGTGTCTTTTATCCTCACTAAGGATTTTTCCAGCTTTGAGTTGTCCTCTAGGTAGTCAGTCCTACAGCTGTGCCCTTTCTCCTTAGGCAGAATTACATTTTATAAATCATAGGACCAGAGTGTTACATTTTTTAATGTTTTTGAAGCGTTCTTGTTGCCACCTTAGTCATTGCAGGAGAGAACACCTGATATCTATTTACTATTCCTGTCCTATATGCAGGGAGATTGCAAACAATAAAGTAAGACCTACAATTATTTATGGTTGCAAGTATGGTCCTGTTCACTTATGAAAAGGAAATAACCTTGTAAAAACATTTATTTTAAGCACAGCGTATATTTACACACAGGAAGGGTCCTTCCTTCACAAGTTAAACTTATGTGGATGAGGGAAACCAAACCACATACATGCAGACATGCACCAACATGTGCACAATAACAGTGTGAGCATGAGATTTCAACACCAGAAATGCCAACAGCAGCAAAGACTATCACTCATAACTCATTACTCATTATGTTCCAGCAAGCAGATACACAGAGCTATAGCTAAACCAACTGACAGCCTAGTGAGGGTTCTAACAGGAGGAACACCCCAACATCTGTGGCCTTACCACCTCACCTACAGCACACTGCACCCAGCCTGCTGACCGTGTGCCCCCACCACAGCACAGACCCCTGAGCAGTTCACCACAAGGTCTTCTATGCTCCAAATCCCATCTGCCTCTCCACACAGAGAAGGCTTCAGGAGAGCTGATGGCATGGAAGGGGACAGTGCCCTCAGACTCCAGCAGAAGGAAACTCATGTGCCCACTGATTTTGAGTTGGTGCACCACTCTTGGCACTACGTGGGCAGCAAGAGCTTTCTGTGCTGGCACCTTTTGTTTGGGAGGAATCTTCGTCTGTCTTGAATTTTGGGAGTCGGGTGGCCAATTCCAGTGCAGGGCTCCTGTAAGTGAACAGGGCAGTCCTGCATAGGGTCACCTTGGGGAATGTTTCAAATATGTACAGAAGTCAAGGCTCAGGTGATGGGAACACACCCAGCTCTAGTGACATTAGAAGAGAAGATTTATCTGATTTTTTTAAGCCCATCACAAAGGCTTCTCTGTTGAGCAAAGAGAGCTGTTCCCACGTTCCGTTCCCCGCACCAGGTAGAGGGAGATTGGTTTGTCTGCTCTCTATGAAGTGCTTATCAGAGGAGCTGCTGTGCCTGTGGATGGTCTGGGTTTGAGTGGGTGGGGAGTCCCCCATGCCTTTTCCCAGGCTGGATGAATGCCTAGCAAGGAAAGGGATCTTTTGAGGGAATTTATTAGGCAGCCTGAGCAGCACTCCAGAAGCTGCATGCTACCTTTGAAGCCCTAAAGTAAGATCTATTGACAATATCTCTCTACCTGCAGGGTGAGGACAAAGGTGATCAAACACAGGTTTCTTTCATGGATAAGCCCTGAGCCAAAGCACTCTCTCTTCATTTAACAGGGGAAAGGAACAATCAGTGTGACTCATGGCAGAGCTGTGTTGGTGATGTGCTGCCCACAGGCAGGATGCTCAGCTGATGAGGCCATTTCAACCTTTATAGCCCATCCAATATGTCATGCTGCTCTTAAATGTTGCAGAACCAAGATGTCCAGGTGGGTATTTGCCCTCAGAATACTAACAAGAATTCTTAATTCCCCTTTTTTATCACTACTCACGTTAACAAGAAGTGCCCAGTGACAAAAATGTTAAGGTTTTCAAGCACCATCAAATTGGATTTTCCAGTTTGTAGGAGAGGAAAAGTAAAGGTCACAGTGATCATTACAGCTGTCTTCTTATTCAAAGCAGAGTGCTTTAGAGAAGAGTTTGGCCTCACTTCTAATCAGCATTCAGAACTGAAGAGCTTGGGGCTCTTCTGGTCTGGGCAAAGGGCCAGAGAGTGATGCTGAACAGAAAAAGTAAGCAAAGTCCATTCTGATTTCACTGAGCAAACCAGGTGAAATACAAAAATAAGTCAATTAAAGCACAAAGCTCTAATTCAGTTTTAAAACATTCTTTCCCTGTAACAACATTAGCAATTAGTTACAGCACAACAGGCAAGACACTGATCTTGATGGTGTTTTGGGAGAATACAAATGGTGCCCTGGAGGAACTGCTGCCAACACATAGCATAACTCTGACAAAGGATCAAAACAGAGCTGTGGATCACAGAAGGAATCAGAGCAGAAGTCCATCTCCTGATTTACAGGAAGGTGCCACAGCCATGTTCTGGACTGCTCTGAAAGATTATCTGCTCCCAAACTCATCCTCTAAGAGCTGACTGCTGACACCTTCTCACAATTCCCAGTCACACTGCACCCTTCAGCTTTCATCCGGCCTTTCATAGCTGAATCTCCTCCAGCTCTTCCCTTCCAAAACCATGCTAAAGTCTTTTAAGGGATCCCAAGCATTATCCAGCTGAACACGAAGGAAGAAAGCTGACCATGTCTCTCCTCCCTCCCTGGCTATCCCATCCAGCCACACTGCCAACTTCCAACACATCCTGACCATATATTTAGTCTGCAGTAATTTGCTTTGCATTGTCTCGTGCGGGTTCCAAGCGCAGGAATTACATATCCAGTGAGGCATCCGGCGCACTCTGCGAAACCCCGGAGTTCTGGAGAGTCAACTCACGATGGTGCTGCCAGAGGTTGAGAGACCGCGCGGTCCAGAGCAGCACTGCGACTCGGAGGAGCCAAACGGCAGCTCAGGGAGACAATCCCAAATCCCTGTCTGTCTGGACTGACAGTGTGTGGAGTAGGGTGAGAGTTGCCACTAGGCTTGTTCAGGGGAGGGATCAATGCTGCAAGCACTGAGTGAGGGTCCTTGGCTCCCAAAGTCAACGCCCCAAACAGGGCACAGTCATGGGCACTTCGTGGCAGAGAGGCTGAGGCGGAGTGGAGTCACCACTGCATCCTTGAAGTAGCAAAAAAACCCCCTAAGTGGCAAAAAAATGCATTTCTAACTCAGGCTCCTTCACTGCCTTTAGTTTATGAGAAAAGAATAGGTAGGGGAACGTAGTTGGACAGCAAATGGTTGAAGGCAAATGGCTGTCAGACACCTTCTCCCAAGGAACCCAAAGCTCCTAAAGGAGCCAGAGCTTGTCTGTAACTGAACATCTGACATATTTCCAAAAGACTTCCTGGGCCAAGCTCTGTCACCAATCTGAGCCTGGAGCTAAACCTGTCAGACCAAAGCACAACATTCCTGAGCAACCAGGACCATGCAGATATGCACTGAGGCACTCAAGACCAGTCCAGGGAGATGTGAGAGGATGGCAGACCAGGGTGGTGGTGGAGCAGCAGTGGTGGCACTCACCTCCTGGGTACTCCATGGCAGCAGATCAGATTTAACCAACACAATAAGTCACTTCCCAAGAAGTGGTGATTCAGGAGCTGTTTAGACTGATCTGTGTCCTCGTTCCAAGCTGGAGTTACAAATGGGGTGGAGCTCAGAGGCAGAAACATCACTGCCCCCAGTTCCTAAGATTTAAACCCCTGAACCAGCACACTGTAGTTAAGCCTGGCTTGGGGAGAGCAAGATCAGGAACAGGATGTGCTTATCCTGAAGATAGCTCTTCTCTCAACACTAATTCACACACTATCAGAAATCTTAATCCCTGCCTGGGGTAGAAACAGCTTCTTTTTCTGTTTTCATCAAGCGTTTAGTGGTGGTGCAGTCAGCAACAGGAATTCAGGCATTTCTGCACCACTGCTGGAAGGTGTATGTGCTGTGGGAATGACTAGGACCCAACAGAGACATGGCAACTGCTTGGATCCCTGAAAATACATGAGGGAAGGAGCCTTCACAAGGGTTTTGGTGATGTAAGTTAAGTCTGTAACAGTTGCTGTTGGTCAAATGAAATGGTTTTGTGTTTTCCCAGGCAGGTTTGCTCACAGTGTGCCCACTCAGCTCCAAACCCTCCCAGGCACTGGACCACGACACCGAGCAGGAGCAAGGATAACCCTGCCATTGTGGAGAAAACATGGTTATTTTGTCTCTGGAGCACGTTGCCCTACGAGCCTGTTCACCCTCTAACACAGACAAATTCCTGAGGAAACATCACCCTCTTGTGTCCAAGTTGAAGTGAGCAAGAAACGCCACAAAAGTGAAAAATAAAGGCAACCACATCGCCACAGCTGCACGGTGGCCATTGGGCTCGTTATTCTTCCATTAAAAGAAGTGGTCTCCAGGCTGTGGGACAAGGGGTTTAGAGGGGAGGGGTGGAGGACCCGCCCTCCAGAGCACCGGCAGAGGCTGAGGGATGTGCACTACTGTTATTTATTGGATTTAAGCAGGAAGACTCTCAGCCTCACCAGAAAATATTTAAGAGTCTACAAGTTGCAAACAGTGAAAAAGCACTGATTCCATGCAAGCACAAGTCAGATAACATGGAAATTAATTAACCTTGCTAGCCTAGCACTGAGAGATTTTTCACAAGTGACACTTGCTCCTGGCATGAGAACACCCAGCCTGAAGAACAAGTGCAGGAAGGGATCAATGCAGAAAAATTAAATATTCATCGGTCTGCTGTGACCAGTGCTCTGCCATGAACAGTTAAACTATTACCAAAATCGATCAGCCTGGTGTGTCACCTGCCCAGGACAATTCTGGGCACTAACTATGATAGGAGCTCTTCAGGTAGAATTACTACGTTTTCCAATGTGTTTGGCTGCCCCCTCTGGTTTAGTCTGCTCACTTGCAGCCAGGGTAAAAGCATTTCCCTCTGTCCCATCTAGGATAGCTTGCTCATTCCAGAAATGCACAAGGTGCCATCTCCCCTTTCACTTCCCACTGGCCCATTTCTGTCCATCTCCTGCAACCACTTACAAAGCCACAAACACACAAGCAATTTAGCTTGGGGGGGGGGAAAGTGATAAATAGCAATAAAATAGCCAACTGCAGACAGGAGATCTACAATGTGTTTGTCATGTATATTTAATCAAAATGTTAATATGCATTAAATGGTATTTGAGAATTTCAGATGTATTTAATACGGAAGGATTTGCATATCTACCACTGAGTTTTTAATCCTTGATAAATGTGTAGAATAATCAATTATTCAATGAACATACAAGAGTTGGCTGATTAAATCTCAATTATAAAGGCAATTCTTACCCGCTCTATTTATTATGACTGTTCTCCCAGCATTGCCTAATTAAGCCATATTTGATTATGGGGTGAAAAACATTTATTGCAGATATTGTGGCTCTGTAATTGATGCATATCTGTGGCCTGGCTGTTAAGCCCTAATAAATACATTTTAAACAGCTAATTATTTAATTAACAACACTCTCTTCCAAGCTCAGTGTAAAGCATGCTGCAGCTCTTCCATAAAAGCCCTAATAGAAATTAAACCCCTGGAAGCTGCTGCAATGTTTTCATCCCTCTCTCCATGTGCCAGTGGTGCTGGGATGCTCCCAGCTCTGCTGCCAATGATTTGAAAAGAGACTCCACTGCATGGATTGGGATCCACCAGTCCAAACTTGTATCTGCAGTGACATCTGAACAAGTGGTTTGTTACAGGCCAGGGAGGAGAATAGGCTGTAGCAGGGGATGCTGTGGTTTCCTCTGTAGGACACATCCAGCTCCTTTTATTTATCACTTTACCTTGTGCTGGCAGCATCCTGCTGCTCCACGTGGCTTTAGAAGCAGCCTCAGAGGTGCCCTCCTCCCTTGAAAACAACTGAAGGTCAGCAAGATGAGGCCTGCTTAAAGCAGAGTTATTCTTACACATTTACTCACATTTTTTGAACTCTAGTTTCTCACCTGTTTCTTGAAAGGTTGACAAAACATTCCAGGTCAAGATATTTCCAGTCACTCCTTGGCCCATGGCACAACAGGCAGCTGTGTGCTGGTCCCCAGACAGAACAAGAGAGGAAAATGCACAAGGAACCTTTGTAACTCTTCCACAGCAGGAACCCTTTTAGAGAAGCACCTAAAGTTTGGTTTCAGCTCTCAGTGCAGCAACTTGAAATGTTGCTCAAAAATTAAGAGCACCACAGTGTGCTCAAGATTTGTTTCTTTTACACCAGCTATGAGAATTGAACTCCTCTTTCTTGCTGAGATCCTGGTACCAGAAAAGCTGCCACAAAAAGAAAATGGAAAGGGAAGGATCTGGATAAACTCTTTCTGCATATACATAGCATCACCTCCCAAATATACACATAGGTAAACACATAAGGGGGTTCAATGGCACTGCTGAAGCTCAGCAGCTCTGTGACTCTCTGGTGCTTTCCTGCAGGGTTTGAAGATGTGCAGTTTAAGCCACCAAGCTGCTGCCTTTCTGGTTGTGGTTTAAAATGAGCATTGCCTTAAGTTTTCCTTTTCTTCAGATCAAAACATCCAACCTGCTCTAACTACCCAATGCTAAAGCACTTGCCCAGCTCATATTTTTTTAACCTGTTTGCTAAACTGAAGTAAGATTTGATAATGCAAACCCAGGGGGATGTAACTGCAGCAGGTTCCAATATAAGATGATGAAGTTAGAAAGTTTTTTGCTAAGAACTAAGGAAACAACCCCAAAGCTCCTCAGAGCGCCCACAAAGCAAACCTGCTGCCTTTCCCAGACAAGATTCCTCATAGCAAGAGATCTTGAAAAATAGCATAATTTAATTATCCATCTGTTCCCTATCAGAGAATTATCTGCTTTGGGTTTTGCTTCCCCTAGAAGCCAGAAATGGTTCTACCCAACTCAGTCCCGAGGAAGCTGTGCATGAGTCACTCAAAGACACTGTTCCAGCCCCACTGGTGCCTCTTGGTCTCCTTTGTGCCACAAAGGGGAGCGCAAGAGGTAACAACAATCAGAGCCCCTTGTAAACATGGATGCTGTGACTGTTTCTTTCCATGTCCAACATCCTGGCTTTTCTGCTAGCAAGCGATCCTCTTCAGGAAGTCTGTATGGTCTTTTATAAAGTGCCAAAAGTAATTTTGACCCAAAAAACCACTCCACAGAGTTTTATGTACCAATTTCCATGAAACAGTGCCTGGTATATCTTCTCCCTCCAGCTATAATGAACCTCAGAGTAACAACCCTGCTCCTCCTCTCTCCTCAACTGGCCAGACTGATAAACTGGACCCATAAGTTCCCCCCACAGTGTCCTAAGTATAGTCATCTTCTCAATTTTGGGGCCATCTGTTGGCTGTCCCTAAATCCAAGTTTTATGGCAGCAAATTGCACACTGGCCTTGCAGAGGATGGGAAACACCCATGGTCTCTTCAAGCAGCCAGTCAGGTGCTTTGAAGCCTTTGAAAGATCAGGCACTGCAACAAATCAAACCAAAATTGTGTATGCAAAAACAAGTGCTGAATACTCATAGTTTAAAACTCAGCTCAAACTGGCTCACAATATTGCCTGTGTTGTTAAAGTGTCTCAAACATTTACTCAGAGGTGAATACTCCCATATTTTTATCCTTGGGGAGTATATGTGGAAGCTGTTCCACACTGGGGTTAAATGCAGACCTTTTGGGGTAAGGCAAATATTGAAAAGAAATATAGCTACCTGCATCCTCTCCCCATGGCTGATGGGGAGACAGCAGGGGTTTCACTGAAGTGGCTTCATCTGTTTTCAGCTATGAGCTTATTTTTCCTGGGAGGAAGAGTCAAAGCTAAAGATCTATCATTAGGACTTATCTTCAAAAGAATTTTAATGAAGCAGAAATCCTAAATGTAGAAAACTAAAGAGGCTTCTGTTTTATCCTCAGTGTCTAAGTCCTGTAGGCAACATGAAAGTCACTGAAATATCTCTAAGCCTGAATAATACAAAACGTACAGATGAGAATCTTCCTCTGATGAATATTTGATAGGAATAGTCTCAGCATGGAATGTGGAGAGCACCCTCCATCCCACACATGTCTGTGTGTATATGCAGAAAGCTCTGGAGTTTGAGACATTACCTAAGAGCCTAAAATCAAGAGATTTTGACATGCAAAAGCTTCTGTTGACAACTCTCAGCTTCTGTTTTCCTTTCCCAGCCAGGAAGCACAGACTCCTCCTCACTGTGATGTTACTGGTGAGTGGATCAGTCTGTCCCTTGTCCCTGGTCCCCTATCAAGCCTCTCCACACGATGCATTTACATGTTCTATCTTAAGAAAATATCACTCCAAAAGCAGTTTATTAAGCACAAATTGCACAGCAACAAAATCTCTCTCACAGTAGCTCTTTTGTATTGTTGTATCAGCTCAACACAAGATTTACTGGTAGTCCCTCTCCTCGGGCAGCAGCACCTCCATATCCCTGACCTGGGGCCAAACCCCTCTGCTGACAACACTCAGGAGACACAGAGCAGGTTTATCTGACACTCCTGGTGACAGGTTGCATTTTGAGCACGGCTCAATATCAGCTCAGACAAGTTACAAGGAAATCAAACTCTAGCACAGACTATGAATGATGCCTCCCCACAGGAATCTTCAGGAACAGATCAGGCAACCACTTCACTCCTGGGTTAGGCCTGCACACAGAAAATTGGTTTTTGTGCTAGAGTTGTGCAAGTCCATTCTAATCCTACACCTCTATCAGCTCTGGCCTTCTTTGCTGGCCCTAGCCCATTATTCTGCTTTAGCATCCTTCAAGATGCCTCTTCCCATGCTTTAGGAACATTCTGTGTCTTTTTCCATTCTCTTAAAAGGACATATTTTTAGCAAGACAAAGAGCTGGGATGCCCAGAGGTGTGGTAAGTAGTGTCTGAATCCAAGCATAGGAACAGGTATTAATAAAAACCTTTCCACTATTACACCATTAAACACCACTATGTGATCACAGGTTTTCCTGTTAATTATTGATGCCAACACCTACTGTAATAATCACCATTTAAAGTTTTTTAAACATGCTTTCACAGATATAAAGAAGGCAAAAAGTAAAACCATTTCAGACCACAGAGTACAAACTACAGATTTCCTTCTAATAGACTCTAGCATTTCCTTTTCCTGCAGCTGCAAAGAATCTCAGAGTAACAACCTCCCTCTTCCTTTCTCCTCAACTGGCCAGGCTTTTTGACTGTGTTAAAAGTAACTTTAACCACAATCTGTTGTAGTGAATTGAAATATCTCAGAGCTTATACTTATTGTTCTTGTGGTTCTTGAAGACATATCCTGTTTTGATGCAAAGGAAACAAGTAACAACACAAAAACAGGGAGGGAAAAAACCAAAAAATAAAAATGCACCTTCCAGTTGTTACAAACTAAACTTGTTCCTGAGGAAATACGTTGCCAGCACAAATATTAAGGGAAAACATCACAGCGCAGAGTCAAGTTTATCATGCATGTCCCTGCCTTTTAGGTCAAAGTCTTGCAGTATAGATGAAAAGAGTACCATTATCCTGGGGGCTTGATTTAGATCCTGTTAGACAGAGGGCAGTCCCAGAGGCAGGAAAAGTGCTGTGTCTGGGAGTGGATGGCAGCTGATCCACAAGGTGCAAGTCGCTGTGTCTAAGACAGTAACTAAGCCACAGCAGAGCTGCAGAGGCTGTAACAGCACCTCCCTCACTTGCTGGCTTGGCTGAGAACACTTCCAGAGTGAGCACAAAGCCCTTTCAGAGCCAGGCTGGATGCTGGATGTGCTGGAGACAATAGAAACATACAGCACCTTCTTCCAAAAAACACCTCACCTTTCCCAAAGCAGGGTAACACCTTCACTCCCTGCCTTCACATCCCAGGGATGCAGCTATGAGCTTCTTCCACTCTTTCCAGTGGGCTCTTGCATTGACAATTACCACAATTAACTCAGCTTCAAAAATTCACTGTATATCTACCCACAGATCTCGTGTTTCACACATTTAACACACAGCCAGATTGTTTTCCTGTAACCAAGCCCCTGCTGGGCTACAGCAATGGTGCTTCATGCCTCTCCTCACCAGGTTCTGCTTCACAACCACCTCCCTCAAGCACACAAAAAAACAGCTGTTTTCTCTCAGTATTTCTAACCTAGACCTAGGACCTGCAATTGGTAGAAAAACATACAAAAAACAACCAAGAAAAAATAGCACAGACCTAGATTACGTGTTTGTACAACTTTCACAATACAGCCTTATCCCAAACAAGAATAATACATTACTTACCTAAAAATCCTGGGTACTGGCTCAGCCAAACCAACCTCCTCTTCTCCTGCTCCTCTCTTTTATATCATGACTCCCTGAGTGCCTGAGGAAGTCTCAGCTGCACCTCATTACCTGGCCATCTAATCTGCAGGGAACCTTAAATGGGGAATTAGTTTCCTGCCTCCTGCTGATGTGAAATGGCCTCTATACCCAGCTGTGTAATGTAAGAAAATTAGAGTCACTTAAAGAGGAATATACATACAGCTGAGCACACTTAAAATTTACTAGGAAAAACTTACTGCTAACAGCAAGGAATCTTTCAACCAGCAAAGGACATTTCAGGACTGATAATGTATTGTCCAAGCAGATTCAAGTAATCCATGCATTGTTCCACATTTGATTCAGGCTGAAGACTATTCCAAGAACTTGTTTCATATGAGCATGTTAGCGTGAACCTTGGGATGGTCAAACAACTGGGCCACTACCAGCTGGTGGAATTCAGTAGCAGATGTCATGTCGCAGCTCAGGGTGCCTGGTGCAGACTGTGGGCAAGAGGAGTCCAGGGCTGGCAGGCAGAAACCACAGCAGATCAATGCACAAATGTAGCTGCACAAAAGAAATAGTGAAGCTTTTAATGAACTGAGTAGTGGGTGACATCTTCCATTTCAAATTACTGGTCTCTTGAGTCTTGGGTTCCCACCTGAAGTGCCCAGTACTGTAGTGAATATCCCTATTTTTCCTATAAACCTTCAAGTGTAATTGTTGAACATCATTGAACCTAGCAGACAGATAGCTATGTTTGTAGGAATGTGATTTTTCCCGTCCAGCAGTTTTCAATAATTAAAATAATGATTAAATAAAATACTAAAAACCAAAAAACAACGCCAACACCCCCACCACTCCAACACATAAATACTTGTCTATTCTCTGTTTCTTACTCAGCTTCTTTGTTAATACTCCAGACCGGTGGGTCCCTCTCTGCACTTTGTCCCTGCCAGGCTGGGAGTTCCTGATTCCACATGGCACAGGGCTTTAGCCCAGCAGGCTCAGGCACTGATCACAACAGAGCTGGGGCACACCAGAGCTCAGTGCATCCCAGGAGCCAGTGGGTTCATTCAGGATCTAAACAAATGCCAACCCTTGTGCTGCTGCATCAGGAGCTGAGCATTGTTAGCTGATATTTCTCCATGGCCTCCACACTGTGATACCTGAGATACCCAAACAAGCCCTAACACGACAATATATCCAAAGTGATCTAAGTGTGGGCAGAGTATCTGAGCCCAGAAGGAAGTTGGGTCTGCAAGAGCCTGACTACTGCTCATGTTTGAATTAGCAATGCAGAGGAGAGATGCACAAGTAGAGATGCCCAAATAAAGTCACACAGTGAGTGAGCTGAAAGGCTCAGTGGGTATGTCAGTGGTCATAAATATCATATGGCAAATCTCCACTTTAATGTCAGAGAGGTTCTACTTGAGATAAATAAACCACATCACAAGATAAAATCCCAGATCATATCATTTGTGACTGACAAAGCAAGGTCACTGCTTGATCATGTCTTTTGATGACAGAGATGTTACAGTCACCAGCCACTTATGTGCCACTGGCACATGCCAAAAATTCTGCTGAAAAAACCAAGCAGGTGTGGTGTAAAATCAGGAGGTACTTTCTCTTATGTCTCTTTGCTAGAAAGTAGATGAGGTCAAAGATTAAAAATCAAACCCTTTAAACGTGAAGTGATGACAGTGGTGCCAGCTCATCACTGAACAGGTTTGATTGCCTTGTTACCCTCCTATATTTCATTCCACATAACAACAGAATAGAATATGAAGGATGTGTTTATGTTGGTTATCTTGCATGATACACAGGAATGAAAACTGCTTTACTGCCTGACTCAGTGGCCTTGGTCCAGGGGCACCAGCTACCCAGTGCCTCAGCTTCTCTACTTCAAACTGGAAAAAGCAGAAGATGGAGTTAATTAATGAAGACAGGATGCTTGGAGCAGATCAAGCCCTTTTCACCCACCAGCCATTGCCAGTGGGACTGCAGCTCTGCCCTGACTGCAGGAGCTCTGGGAGCTGAGCGTGGCCATGGAAAGCCCCTGAGGCACATCCACGTGTTCATGGGATGAACAGACATTGTGTCTGACCACTGTGCCTGACTTATGCTGGCACCAAACCACTCTGCTCGTCTGGGGCCAGCAAGGACCTGTCCCCACCCAGTCAACAAATGGCCACAGGTGGCTGTGACACAGAGCACAGTGTGGGAGAGGGACAGTGAGGGACACAGGGACAGTGAGGGACACAGGGACAGTGAGG